>NC_142888.1:56344609-56652968 GCF_051225735.1 Oryctolagus cuniculus
ATCTGGAACATCCCAATAACCAGATGTTATCTACCTTGTTTTTGACAACTATCTGGTAGTTTTCTATATTCTATATATATATATATATATATATTCTATATATATTTCCTATATTCTTCCTGTATTACATCTATAAATTTGTCATAAACCTTTTAATCAGGTTTAAATTCATTAGTGGTAAATGATCTTATTTGTACAAATACCTAGATGTATAACCTTGCCCAAAAGAAAAATTCAAATTCAAGAAATAACTATTGAAATAAATTTATCACTTTAGCTTTTAATTCTCAACACACTCCACCACAGATTCTATAGTTTCTATAGATGTAGAAAAATGCATTATTATAGCCCTTATGTTTTAATTTACTTCATTAACTACAACCTGTAACTAAAAGCCAGGGTTAATGGCAATGACCATCTTCTCAAACTAGTCTACAGGGAAAGGGAAAGATTTAAATCTTTACAGAGGGAATCAACTGTAACTTGAAGCACTATTTCCAGTAATTTATTACTGGATTGACAAAGCTAAAATTTGAAGCTCTGACCTGAGTTTCAAAGCATGTAAGGAAAACAAATGTCAGGCAGTCCAGATTTCACCCCCAAATGAATAAAACACAAAGACTTTTTCTTCAGGTTGGCACATAAGGTGTTAACATGCAATGAATCAAAGTGCGGAAAGAACAGGCAAAAACTGCTTGCTTCAGAGAGCACTGATAATATTCTGTTGAAACTGATGACATTCAAAACAGCCAATTCAAAAGCAATTTCAATATGCCTCTAAGTAATTATAAAAATACATTTTATGATAATGTAGCCAAAGAAGAAAGTCCATTTATTGGATGATCAAAACCCCAGCAGCCAATTTGCCCATCCCTGAAATAAATATATCTTATCAATATCAGAAAAAGATTTCTTTTTGAATACATGTGATAAGTCACCTGGAGAAAGAATTTTGTTATATATGTACTGAGGCTTTTAGATGTTTATTAAACTATCATAAAATGATCCCCAAATATTTCATTCTTTTTTGTCAAAATGAGATATTTCTGTTGCTTCCAAGCTACTTTTTTATTATAAGACATTGTAAGAAACCAGCAATTCATTATGAAAATGTGCCTGATACTGGAAACTTTTAGAAAAAAGTACACAGGCTTTGAAAGATGTCTCAAAGCCTCTCCTTGGTTAGCAGTTATTTCTTTTGTTGCCTTTGTTGCAGTTACTGTTTAGTTTCTATGCCTCGTCTACTCGATTTTTATCATTTAACATTAAGTTCATTGCTTTGAAAGTCATTAAGTGATAAATATGTGTCAGGCCCATGAACTGGACCCTGAAAACAGAAAGACTAATAATGCTACAAGTGAAACACATCTCCCCACCCTCAAGTTTCCATGAAGGATTTTAATCACTGTCTCTGTGAACCAGGAATGATGTATTTGATTGCTAAATTTGGAAGCAGTAAGTAGTAATGAGTGGGCTATATATATATATATATATATATACTCTTCTTTTGCTTCTTCCAGGTGATTCTCCTTCACCCCTCCCCCCAGAATTACTAGTTCCCCTCTTCCCTACCTAAATGCTTACCTGAACCATGTTTCCATGTGGAGTGGGTGACTGTGGCCTTGGGTTGACAGTAACTGGATGGATAAGTCTGGCTAACTGTGCAATTCATTTGATATATCCATTCGTCTCTACTAGTAGAATGCGTCTTTCAACTTAGCCCATCTCAGGACTAAAACCAATAGTTCGGTCATCAATTTTAAAATTGTATTTTTGGTTCTCAATATTTTCAAGAGTAGAGAATATGTATGTTCTTTATTGAGGGATTTCTCAAGGATCTCAATAAACCAGGAACGGGCCTTGTGTTCACAATTCAGTTGAATAGAGAAATACAAACAAAAAATTGTGAATGAAGTGATAGAGATACCAATAGAAATATGTCTAAGATATTAAATATGTTTTGTGTGGAAGAATATGACACTGCTTGAAAATAAAAGTTTGAGGAGAGAATGGTGTAAATAAGACTATAAGTCTAGACAGGGCCTTGCATGCTGTGTTAAGAAATTTCTACTTTATTTTTGCAGTCATAATAAAATACTGAAGATTTTAAGTGTGAGAGTAACCGGATCAGATTTACTGATGTCCACTCTTGGTGATGAATATAGTAGATTAGAGTTGGGGGGAGACAATTATAACCATGTGAGTTTATAAAATTGGAAGAGAAAGGCAGAAGTCTGGGTCATATAGATGCTACCTGAGATGGACTCCACCAGCAGTTGATGCCTTTGATGATGGATGAAGAAGGCCATAAACTAAGCAATACGGCAGCCATTAGAAGTGGAGAATGCCCCACCCCACCCCAGGACATGGCATGCAAGAAAATAATCAATCCAATAATCACAAGGGACTGAATTCTGCCAAATCAGTATTTCCCTAGAATATGCAGAAAAATGCAGCCTTGCTGGGAACTTGATTTTAGCTCAGTGATACTCACTTCAGACTTCTGACCTATGAAATGTAAGATAATAAATTTATGTTAGTTTGAACTACAAAATTTGTGGTAACAGCAACAGCAGAAAACTTTCCCAAAAGGTAAGAACTCTCTTCAAAATAATTTACAGTATATAAGCTATTCTAATTAATGTCCCAAGAGAATATATTTTCAGTTTATAATATCACCCTGAAAATGTTTCTAAAAATTGTAAGAGAAATAATAGTCAAAACACTTTTGAAAATAAAATAAAGGTGGCGAGTAGTAAAATTTATTAAAATGTATTAAAATATATAGTAATTAAGTCATTTTGGAAACATAACTGAGTCTAGACAAATTAATAGGAAATAATTCAGCATGTAAAATTTTATCTTCATATGCATCTATTATTAATATATCAAAGCCTATACAAATAGATTAAGATAGAATAGAATATTAGGTACTGACATAGACATGAACATATGAAAAAATACTCAGTTGTAGGGGTGGGCATCATGGTGCAGTGAGAGCAGCCACTGTTGGGCACATGCATCTATAGTCAAAGTGTCTGGGATTGAGTCGCACCTTTTCTCCCAATACAGTACCCCAATAACGTGCTCCCTGGGAAGCAGCAGATAATGGCTCAAGTACTTGGATGCGTGACACCCACATGGCAGACCCAGATTAGAGTTCGTAGCTTTTGCCCTGCACAATCCTGATTGTTGCAGGAATTTAGGGAGTGAACCATTGGATGGAAGAACTCTCTCTCTCTCTCTGTTACTCTGTCTTTCAAATAAATAAAAATAAACTTTCAAAATCCATAGGGGAAAGCATTGTGTCACAATGGGTTAAGCCTCTTCCTGGGATGCCCACATCATGTTTCAGAGTGCCAGTTCAAGTCTCAGTTGCTCTGCTTTCAATCCAGCTCTCTAATAATATGTCTGGAAAGCAGCAGATAATGGATAAAATACTTGAGTCTCTGCCACCCACATGGAAAACAAGATGGAGCTCCAAGCACCTGACTTTGGCTTGGGCCTGACTTGGCCAATGCGTCCATTTGGGGAGTAAATCAGTGGATGCAAAATCTTTCTTTCTGTCTACCCCTCTCTTTCTATCACTCTGCCTTTTAAATAAATATATAAATCTTTTAAAACATTTAAAAATTTTTAGTTGTCATGGAAATTAACATATCCTTACCCATCAAATTATCAGTTTTCTTGTACTTACAGTTTTCTTGTGTTAAAACATATATAGCATGAAAATACACCATGTTAATCATTTTTGAGAGCACAATTAGGTGGCATTAGAATGTTCACAATGTCAGAGCTGGTGAACTCAAAAGGCTTCCATAGCCTTGGCAACTCATGACAAGAGCCTAGGGTGATTACTGATGCCATAAACAAGAGTGTCAATTTGTTAAGTCAACAACAGGAGTCACTGTGCACTTACCCCTCATGTAGGATCTCTGTCCTTAATGTGCTGTACATTGTGATTTAATGCTATAACTAGTACTCAAGCAGTATTTTTCACTTTGTGTTTCTATGTGGGTGCAAGCTGTTGAAATCTTTACTTAATGTATGCTAAACTGATCTTCTGTATATAAAGAGAATTGAAAATGAATCTTGATGTGAATGGAAGGGGGGAGGGAGAGGGAAAGGGGAGGGTGCGGGTGGGTGGGAAGTTATGGGGCAGGGGGAAGCCATTGTAATCCGTAAGCTGTACTTTGGCAATTTTTACTCATTAAATAAAAGTTAAAAAAAAAAAAGAATGTTCACAATGTTGTGCCATCATCACCACCATCCATTTCCAGAATAGTTTCAGCTGCCCAGCCCCTTGTAGCCTCTATTTTACTTTCTCTGAATTGTCTATTGTCTCTTACAAATTGAATTATACAATTTTTGTCCTTTTCATGTGGCTTATTTAAATTAGCATAATTTTTCAAGCTGTATCCATGTTGTACCATATATCAAAATGCCATTACATCTTAGAGATTAATAGTATTCTGTTGATGTATATGTCACTTGCGTTTATCTGTTTGTGGACATTTGTGTTTCCATCTTTTAGCTATTTTGAATACCGCTGCTATGAACATTAGTATGCATGTATATATTGGAGTTCCTGATTTAAATTATTTTCTGCATATACCTAGAAGAAGAATTATTTGTCATCCAATAATTTCATATTTAAATTTTTTTTTTTTTTTGACAGGCAGAGTGGACAGTGAGAGAGACAGAGAGAGAAAGGTCTTCCTTTGCCGTTGGTTCACCCTCCAATGGCCGCCGCTGCAGCCGGCGCACCGCGCTGATCCGATGGCAGGAGCCAGGAGCCAGGTGCTTTTCCTGGTCTCCCATGGGGTGCAGGGCCCAAGCACCTGGGCCATCCTCCACTGCACTCCCTGGCCATAGCAGAGAGCTGGCCTGGAAGAGGGGCAACCGGGACAGAATCCGGCGCCCCAACCGGGACTAGAACCCGGTGTGCTGGCGCCGCAAGGTGGAGGATTAGCCTATTGAGCCACGGCGCCGGCCTCATATTTAAATTTTTGAAGAGGGGCCAGCACTGTCGCACAGCAGGTTAATGCCCTGGCATGAAGCGCCAGCATCTCATATGGGCACCAGTTCGAGACCTGGCTGCTCCATTAACGATCCAGCTCTCTGCTATGGCCTGAGAAAGCAGTAGAGGATAGCTCAAGTCCTTGGGCCCCTGCACCCATGTGGGAGACCCAGAAGAGGCTCCTGGCTCCTGGCTTCAGATTGGCACATCTCCAGCCATTGTGGACAATTGGGGAGTGAACCATCAGATGGAAGACCTCTCTCTCTCTCTCTCTCTCTCTCTCTCTCTCTCTCTGCCTCTCCCCTCTCTGTATAACTCTGACTTTCAAATAAATAAATAAATCTTTAAAAAATAAAAAAAAATTTTGAAGAATAACACTCTTTTCTACAACAGCTTTACTTTTTACATTTACAGCAATAATGACAAATGTACCACTTGCTCCACATCCTTGCTGATAATTGGAATTTTGTTTTTTATCACAGTAATTGTAATGGGTATGAAGTGTTATCTCTGTGGATTTCATTTGTATTTACTTAATGACTGGTAGCACTTAACACCATTTCATGCTCTTACTGACCATTTATCTACTTTCTTTAGAGAATTACCTATCCAAGTCCTTTCCACAATGTTTAATTGGTTCCTTTGATTCTTATTGTTGAGCTATAATTTTTATATATTCTTTATGAATTATATATCAGATATTTGATTTTAAAATGTTATATGTAATTCTGGAAGTTATCTTTTCACTCTCTTGATAGTATCCTCAGTTGGACAGAAGTTTATTTGTATATTTCCATCATCTGAAAGTATGAAGATATGTTTTATAGCCTAACATATCACCTATCCTATATCCTAAATCTATCCTAGATCTACCCATTAGTGCTTGAGAAAAATGTATATTCTTTATTGTTAGGTGTACTGATATTTATACATCTATCAGGTCCAATTGGTCTATAGTGTTTTTCAAGTTTTCTGTTCCCTTATTGATCTTCTATCTGGTTAGTCTATCCAGAACCAAAAATATTTGCAATGAAGTCTCCACATATTATTATAGACTCCAAGAATTATTCTAGACCATCTATTTCTCCCTTCAGTTCTGCCAATGTTTGCTCCATATCTTTTGGTGCTGTGGCATTTGGTGCAGATATGTTTTTTAATTATTATATAATCTTGGTGAATTGATAATTTCACTAATATATAATGTCCTATACCTCTTATGACAGCTTACACTAAAAGTTTATTTGTCTGATTTATGCATTGTAACTTACATTCATTTTGTTACTGTTTTCATGGGATATGTTTTCTATTCTTTCACTTTCAAACTATTTTCACCTTTATGCTTAATATGAGTCTTTAGTAGACAGCACATGTTTTAACGTTACACATTGTGCTTATCCATTTTTATTAGAGTTTAACCCATTTATTCTTTTTTAACCCATTTACTCTTAAAGTAATTACTCAAAAGGAAAGAATTCACCCACTTGGCTATTGTTTTAGATGCTTTAGAGGCCTATCTTTCCATAATTGCTATAATTATTGCCTTATTTTGTGCCCTATATTTTTTTGTAGTGAATCATTTTGATTTCTTTTTAACTTTCGTTTGTGTTTATACTATATATATTTTCTTTGTACTTTCTATGAAGATTTTACATAACATCCTAACATTATAACTATATAATTTGATTCATACCGACTGAACTTTAACTGCATGAAAATCTCTATTCTCATACAACTTCCTCCTTTATATTATTGATATTTGTATCATTGTACATTATATTCTCAATACTATTTATAGTTTTTGGGTTTTTTTAGTCATGTAGAAAATGAGTGGTGTTACCCACCATGATTACTATCTTATTATTTTTTATATTTAGCCATTAATTTATGATTACTAGAGACCTGTATTTACATATGGTTTCAAATTACTATCTAATGTCTTTTTTAAAGATTTTATTATTTGGGAGGTAGAGTTACAGACAGTGAGAGGGGAGACAGAGAGAAAGGTCTTCTTTCCGCTGGTTCACTCCCCAAATGGCCTCAGTGGCTGGAGCTGCACCTATCCGAAGCAAGGACCCAGGTGCTTCCTCCCTGTCTCCCATGTGGGTGCAGAAGTCCAAGGACTTGGGCCATCTTCTGCTGTTTTCCCAGGCCAATCAGAGAGCTGGATTGGAAGAGGGGCAGCTGGGACCAGAACCAGCACCCATATGGGATGCGGGTGCATAGATTAACCTACCGCGCCCTGGCGCCAGCCCCTAATGTCATTTCTTTTTAAACAACAGATCTCCCTAATAACATTTCTTCCATGGCAACCCACTGGAAATAATTTATCTATCATTTATCAAGGGCAATTTTACCAGATATACAATTCAAATTTGGCAATTTTCAACACTTTACAGACAAAGTTATTTCAAAAAGTTCATGGAATAGGGCCAGCATTTTTTAAATCACTGTTTGTAGCATCCTATACCAGAGATCAGGTTCAAGTCCCCTTTGCTCTGCTTTGAGTCCAGCTTCTTGCTAATATGCCTATGGGAAGGCAGAAGAAGATGGCCCAAGTGCTTGGGCACTTGCCATCTATGTGGGAAACCAGGATAGAGTTCCTGGCTCCTCCTTCAATCTAGCCAAGACCTGGCTGTTGTGGCCATTTGGGAAGTGAACCAATGGATGAAATCTCTCTCTCTCTCTCTCTCTCTCCCCCCCTCTTCTCCTCCTCTTCCTCCTCCACTTCCCTCAGTGTCACTCCCTCTCTTTCTGCAGCTCTATCTTTCAAATAAATAATCTTTGGAAAAGTTGATAAAAATGGAATTGAAAGCTAAGTATTTTGGTTAAAAATTTGAAATCTATACATAGATTTACATAACACACCTTTTGCACAAACTGAAGGTGCCTTGCGTACTATCAAACTGCCTATTAGTTTGAAAGATTTCTGCTGAGAAATCCACTGATAATCTTATTGAGGATCTCTTGTTATATGACAGTTCATTTTTCTCCTTTTGCTTCCAAAATTCTTTTACTTTGACTTTGGAAATTTTGGTCATAATATGTCTTTTTTTTTTAAAAAAAAGATTTATTTGAAAATCAGAGTTACACAGAGAGAAGGAGAGGCAGAGAGAGAGAGAGAGAGGTCTCTCAACTGCTGATTCACTCCCCAATTGGCCGCAACGGCTGGAGCTGTGCCAATCTGAAGCCAGGAGCCATGATATTCTTCTGGGTCTCCCCCGTGGGTTCAGGGGCCCAAGGACTTGGGCCATCCTCTACTGCTTTCCCAGGCCATAGCAGAGAGCTGGATCGTTAATGGAGCAGCCAGATCTCTAACCGGCGCCCATATGGGATGCTGGAGCTTCAGGCCAGGGTGTTAACCTGCTGTGCCACAGCGCCGGTCCCCATAATGTGTCTTACTGTGAGTCTCCTTGGATTTATCTGACTTGGAGTTCTTTAAGTTTTGGCATTTGTAGATCCATGCCTTTCATTAAATCTGGAAAGTTTCTATTATCTCTTCTACTTTGTTCTTTCTTTTTCGCTTCTACTGTAACTCTCATAATGCTTATGTTTGTCTTCTTGATGGCATTCCCTAAGTCCCTTAAACTCTATTCACTTTTCTTTATTTTTTCCATTTTGCTTCACAGAATTGATAATTTCAATTGTCCTATCACCAAATGGACGGTTTTTTTCTTTTCCCTTTTCAAATATGTTTTTAAAACCCAATACTAAATTTTTAAAGATTTATTTATTTATTAAGAGGCAGAGTTACCGAGAGAAAAGGAGAGACAGAGAGATCTTCCATCTGCTGGTTTATTCCCAAATGGCCACAACAGCCAGAGCTGGGCATATCCAGAGCCAGGAGCCCAGAAGCTTCTAGGTCTCTCATATGGGTGAAGGCACCCAAGCACTTGGACCACTTCCACTGCTTTCCTGGTCCCTTAGCAGAGAGTTGGATCAGAAGAGGAGCAGCTAGGATACAAACCAGCTGGCTGTAGGCAGAAACTTAGCCTACTATTCCATAGTGTCAGCCTTAAGTGAATATTTTAAAAATTTCAAGTGTTATACTTTTGAATTCTAGAATTTCTACCCCCTTCCTTATGGTTTAGATCTCTTTGTTTAAATTCTAATTGTGTTCACATATTGTTTGCTTGGTTTACTTTACCTCTTTGCTCATTTTCTTCTTTGGATCTTTTGGTATATTAAGACAGTCGTTTTACTTTCTGTATTTTTTTTACTTCTATTTGTTCATTTGAGAGGCATACAGAAAGAGAGAGAGAGAAAGTTTAAGCTCCTATCTACTCATTTGCTCCCCAAATGCCCACAGTGGCTGAGGGGCAAAAGCCAGAATCTAAGAACTCAATCCAGGTCTTCAATATATATGAGTGGCAGGAACGCAACTACATGAGCCTATCATCAATGCCTCCCAGAGTCTGCATTAACAGGAGAGCTGGAATTAGAAGCTATAGTCAAGAATCAAACCCAGGTACTCTGATGTAGAATGCAAGTATCCTAACTGACATCATAATTTCTAGGCCAACTGCCCACCCCAGTAATTCTTTAATTCTTAGTTATGAAATTCTTTGCCTAGGTTCCTTCATAGACAGTTTCTATCCATTTAGTTTGCTCCTTTGAATAAGCTATGTTTCCTGTTCATTTTGGTACCTTCTGATTCCTTGTTGAAATTTGGGCCCTATATTTTATCTTTGCAGCTATGTAGATCAAATTCTCTTCCTTCTGGGTTTTCTACATTTTTGTTTTATTTTTTAAAGGATGAAGACTTCAATAGTACATTTATTTTGAAACATTTCTAAAGTTATTTTTGCAAAGACTATTCCTTGTCATGTGTACTCACTGAAGTTTCTTACTTTAGGTCATGTTCAGCTAATGTTTTGACAAAGATTTCCTTGAATCCAGGAGGTGAAGCAAACAAACCATTTTCTCCCAAAAAGAGTGGGATAGGAGAATGAGAACAATTTCTCTCTCAGCTTACACATTGTCCTGCACTGGGACAGTCTTTCTCCAATTAGCTATGCTTGCTCTGAGCCTAGAAATAAGCCTGAGATGAAACATTGTCTTCTTATGGGTTTTTGAGTATGTCTTTTGTCCATACATGCATACAATTTTCTAAATTCTATCATAAACATAGTTCTTTCAGATGTTCTAATTTCCTAATGTCCTAATTTCTCACCCAAGCCTGTCCTTAGTGCCTTAAATGATCTATCTTAGGTCTCCACCCAGAATCTTCTGTCCTAATCATCTGTTTGTGGGTAATTTTGTAGTTTTCATGAGCACTGCTTGCCACTTTTCTACCATTTGTTAAAGTGATGTAAGATAGAGATGAGTAAATCAGGCCTTCTGGTATCCCCTCCCAGCTTAAGACAGTATATCACAATCTGCAAAAAGCTACCTTCTACCCGCCCGTTCAAGGAGTAGAATTGGGAATCTGTTTGCTCCTGCTCAAGACAGAGACTATCTCAGCCACAGCAGACAGGGAGTACATCAAGAGCGAGTGAAGATATCACAAATCTTTCCTACATTTTAAGATTGATTAGATATTTGCTTGATTATTATAAATGTCTGAGTGTTTTCCAGAGCTCCTACAAAGTTTATTCAGAGAACTTTTGTCTTTGTTTTCTGCTATTATTGGTGTTGATTTTTCTTTGGATAAACAAGAACTGAGAATTTCCTACTCTGCCTTCTTGGTAGCATATTTCTCAAAGATTTTTATCAGTACTAAATCCATGTATTGGCTAAGATTCAGTGATAATCAAGCATTCTGATAAACTTGCTGGAATAAATGTATGCAAACTTTCTGGATGGGAAGTTGGAAGTATGTACTAATAATTTTAAGTGATTATACTCCTTGACCCAGTAAGTGTGCTTCTAGGAAATTGGAAGTCATTTGCAATATATTTTTAACTGAAAATATAAGCATATAAACTCGGACACAGTATACAGTTTGATGTCTATCATCTTTGTAGTTTTTTTTTTTTTTTTATAATACTAAGCCTTGTGGACTCTGAAAGCCAATTTTAATGCATGGAATTGAAATGTTTGCACAAAAATAAACTTTTAATAGCACTTCCCATGAACTTTTTGAGATATATTTGTATAGATGGATGGATCTCCTTTATTTTGTGGTAGGCAAAAAAGGGCTAGGGGCTGGTTTAGATTTGAAAGCTAAGAAGAATGGTGGCTCAGATCCAGCTTTAAGTGAACTGTTCTTTATCTGCTGTTAACAATATATGTAGAGGATTGAATAACTGAAGGATACTTGTGGGAACATGTACCCAAATGCTTGGTGTCTCCATACTTATGAACTTGTATATAAATTTCTGAGATGAATTTAAAAATATCAAGGGCTTACAGTCTTGAAGAACAATAAACAGAAAGAAGAAGAATGCGTCTAAATCCTTAATGGTTTATTTTCCATACAGGCAAACTTTTGCTAAACACACAATTACATATTTTTTATTGCATCTTCATGTGTACAGCAGGCCTGACCTTGGCTAACCACAGTTACTTCATATTCCAAAAAGATAGCATTAGAAGAAAACATTTTTCCATTCATTTGTTGTTTATAGCTTTTGTCTATATTCCCACTAAACCAGAGTTGTTTCATTTTTATTTGTTAAACTTCTTATTTGATGAAGTATTAAACATTTCACTATAATATAAATTTAAAATGTGTTATCTCGAAAACTACAAAAAGGCAATAAGGAAGAACAAAGTGGTGATGGAGAAAGGAGGAATCAGGGAGAGAGAAAGGGAATATCTTTATGTTCTTAGAATTGTATCTACAGGGGCCAGTGCTGTGGCATAACAGGTAAAGCCGCTGCCTGCAATGCTGGCACCCCATTTGGGAGCCGGTTTGAGTCCCAGCTGCTCCACTTCCAATCCAGCTCCCTGATAATGCATCTGGGAAGGCAGTGGAAGATGGCCCAAGTCCTTGGGTCCCTGCACCCATGTGGAAGACCCTGATGAATCTCCTGGCTCCAGCCTGGCCTACCTGCGGCCATTTGGGGAGTGGACTAGGGGATGGAAGATATCCTTATCACTCCCGCTCTCTCTCTCTGTAACTCTGCCTTTCAAATAAATAAAGTCAATCTTAAAAAAAAAAATTGGATCTACAAACCATACTGAATCTGTTAAAAACTAATTAAAATTAAAAATAAGTCTTTATGTGAACAATATTTCTCAGAGTTAAATACAATCATTTAACATTAATAAGGGTGTCTCTGTAATGTATTATTTGACCCATGAGGATGAACACTCCTTTCACTCATATGCTACCATAGTATTGAACTTATAACCTAGATAGTATTATAACTTCAGGATACTGAATGAAAGAGGGATCTTTATAACTTCAGGATACTGAATGAAAGAGGGATCTTTTAAAGCTAAATTATATACTTTTTATCGCAAAGGAAAATTAAAGAGCCTATAATTTCAGTTATTCTTTCCCTTAAAAGTATCAATGGTTTTTCATCATCTAATAAAAAAATCTCATCATAAGCATCACGAATAATGGATCTCAAAATGCAATCATTTGATTTTTGTTTTTTCAAAGTTTCATAATGGAGAAATAAATAAAATAAGGTATCTGGAGTATTGTTAATTTTGCTGAGAATAACTATGTTCCAACTCTTAGTGAAAAGGGAGATATTCTCCAAATTCCTGTCAGTTTTCTTACACTTTTCAGTGACAGAAAAAGGTTAAGACAAATTTTTTGTAGGATTTTTTTCATTAGAGGTTGGTACAATAAAATTTATGCAGCCTAGTAATATTCTGGTAAATTTCAATATTGTAAATATTTTATAGCATTTTTGATAAATTGAGTATAAGGATAATTAAGTTTTAGTTATGTGAGCAAGCTTCAACATATCAAATATCTGTATTTTGTTATAAGTAAGTTGAAGACTTAGCTTATATATAAGTATAGAGATAGAATAAGTAGGGAAGAGTTTCATGGCACAGCAGGTTAAGCCACCATTTTAGATGCCCCCATCCCATATCACAGTGCCAGTTCAAGTCCTATCTACTCTACTTTCTGCCCAACTTCCTGTTACTGTAACTGGGAAAGCAGCAGATAATGACTCAAATAGTTGGATCTCTGTCACCCATGTGGTAGACAGAAATGGAGTTCTTGGCTCCTTGTTTTGGCTCAGATGTCACAGGCATTTGGGGAGTGAACTGGGTAATGGAACCTTTCTCTCTCTCTCTCTCTCTCTCTCTCTCTCTGTGTGTGTGTGTGAGTCTATCTTTCAATTAATTTTCTAAAAGATTGAATAATAAAATCATTTTAACTCCTCTTCTTTGAGTCCTATTGACAATATAAAAAGATTTTATTTTTTAAAAATAAAGAAGAAAAATTCATTGTTTCCATTGTCATTGAGCTTCAAATCCTCTAAATCACAAATTTAAGAGAAAAATATACTGTGAATTTTGGATGGAAAAACAGGATGATAATAAAGTGATTTGAAAGAGCACAAGAAAGAAAAAGAAGAAATTAACATGTATTCCTTCAAAACTCAGGCTGTAAACATATTTGTCTAATAATAAATGCCAGTATTCTTAAGAGCGTAACCAATAATCCTTGATTAGAGCACCAAGATGTGAACTATATGCCAGTCTCTTAATCCTGAAAGCTGAGATAAGGAATTCCCTAACAGTAGAAGATTTATGGAAAAGCTGAGATGTAGAAGGTGTGGTCATTGACCTGCAATGAAACTGCTGACTATTTACCTCATTCCTCATTCCTCAATAGAAAACAGGCATAAGACATTCTCAAATACACAAGTACTCAGAAAATTTAGCATTCATAGCCTCTAAAAAAAGCAACAAATTCTATTGATTAAATCTGGTTAACCAAGGAATTAATCCAAATTAATAATCCAGTAGTGGGAAAGCTAAGACAAAAGACTGGAGGTATGTATTGAATCCTTTTCTTTTTTAATAGAGTAAAAGAAAAAAACTCCATGGATAATGGTTACTAAAATAATAATGCAAATTATACAAACATTTTTAATTTTTAAAAAAGATTTATTTTATTTAAAATCAGCTTCATATATATAGAGGGAAAGACAGAGAGAGATCTTCCATCTGCTGGTTTGCTTTCCACAGGGCTGCAACAGCCAGGGAAGGCCAGACCGAAGCCAGGAGGCAGAAGATTCATCCAGGTTTCCCACGTGAGTATCGGGGTCCAAACACTTGGGCCATCTTACACTACTCTCCCCGGGCCATTAGCAGGGAGCTGGATCGGAAGTGGAGCAGCTGGAACACAACCTGGCGCCCATATGGGATGCCAGTGTTGCAAGCAGTGGCTTTACCACTACGACACAATGCTGGTCCCAACTATAATTTTTAAATTATCAAAGTTTGCTATTAAGAAAACTCGGGAGTTGGATTTTGGTCTTTGGGGAGGAAATGTGGACTAGTTTTCTCATATTTCTAAGCAGGAGTTAATAGCATGCTTAGTAAAGCATGTCTGCACAACAAATTATTCAGAGTACTTCACAAGAATTGGGAAACTTTCACATAATGCCAGGAGATATATATTACTATTGTCTTCATTTTTAAGGTAAGAAACTGAGACTTATTAAGGTTGAGTAACTTGCACTTCGGTAAATGGTGGGGCTCAGTTTCCAGAAAATGATTCTAGTGTTCCAGTTCTTAATCATTTTGCTGTTACCTAAGGTAAAAAAGTGTGATAAAAATTTATATATAATGCAGCAGGTACTTAACCTGAGTTACTTGGGTTTGAGTACCAGCTCCAGCTCCTGGCAATGCAGACCCTGGGAGACACTGGTGATGACTCAGCTGGTTGGGTTCTTGCCACTCACGTGAAAGAACTGAATTGTTTTCCTGACTCTCAGCTTTGGCCAAAGCCCAGCCCCAACAATTAAAAACATTTGATTAGGAAATGGAAGCTCTCCCACCCCCCTCTCATGCACTCTGTGCCTCTCAGAAGATATAATGCATAAAGTAAAGCAAAACAATGACTGCTATCTTTATGATCCTTTTGTAGTACTTAAAAAATTTCAGAGAATTGCTTTAGTGACTAATATCTCTTGTAATGATTAAATATTTACCTGAAATGTCATAATTTCTTAATATTACTCTTTTTCCTGCAAGAGGTTAATTAAATTAAAATTAAAATTAATATTTTCTTAAGTGTAGTACAGGTTGGATGAACTCTTGGTAAATTTTGATTGTCTGTCAACTATGAGGGTTTTCTTGCCCTTCAGAGTAGTTTCAGCACATAGAAAAGATTATTCATAGGTTCTATCAGTTATAAAATTAACATTGAATTTTCAAAAAGCCTGTTATTGCTTAAGTTTTTTTTCTTAGTTTACAAATATCGTGTGTTCATCTATTTAGCTAATTATGGCCATCAAAAAGGAGGTACCTTTCTCTGAAGGGAGGAGAGAGCTTCCACTTTGACTAAGACCCTGTCTGAATAAGATTGAAGTCGGCGAACTCAAAAGGCTTCCATAGCCTTGGCAACTCATGACTAGAGTCTAGGGAGATTACTGACGCCATAAACAAGAGTGTCAAATTGTTAAGTCAACAACAGGAGTCACTGTGTACTTACTCCTCATGTGGGATCTGTCCTTAATGTGTTGTCCAATGTAAAGTAATGCTATAACTAGTACTGAAACAGTATTTTACACTCTGTGTTTCTGTGTGGGTGCAAACTGATGAAATCTTTACTTAATATTTACTAAATCAATCTTCTGTATATAAAGAGAATTTAAAATGAATCTTCATGTGAATGGAATGGGAGAGGGAGCGGGAGATGGAAGGGGTGCGAGTGGGAGGGAAGTTATGGGGGGGGGGAAGCCATTGTAATCCATAAACTGTACTTTGGAAATTTATATTTACTAAATAAAAGTTAAAAAAATAAAAAAAAAGAAAAATTAGATTCAAAGATGACTATTGGGGTGGGAATTTAGTCTAGTTATTGACACATTGTTTAATACACCTACATCCTATACCAGAGTGCCTGGGTTCAAGCCCTGGCTCTGATCCTGATTACACTTACTTGCTTAGGTGCATCCTAGGATGATGCAAAAGATGAATTAGTTGGTTGGCTCCATGCTATTTATGTGGGACACCTGGACTGAGATTCTGGCTCAAGTTTCCAGCTTTAGCCTACCCTAGACTAAACCATTTTTGGCATTTAGGAGGTGAGTCAGTGGACAGGATCTCTCTCTCTCCTCTCTCCCCAATAAATAAATCTATTTCTTGAAAAAATGTAAAACAGATAAATTTATTTTGATGTGAATTTTCTGAAATATAATCATATCTGTTTTCATAATATGCATTTTCCATGAACATTTTTAAGATCCTGCACATATGATGATACATTCTTGACTCTGTATATACTCATTAAATTTGTTTCTAAGTTTAACACCAATATTTAACTAATGGCTAAAATAGATATCTCCCTAGGAGAATAATTACATTGAACCCACATCTATCATATCACTCTAGTTCTTTTCCATTCTTCTCACAATTTATAGTGAGTCATATTTATGAAGAACCAGAAACCTGAAGTTATCCTTGATCTCTTTACCCTGGTAACACCCCCTTTATTGTTAGATGCCTAGTTTTCTATCTGTTTCATCCATTTCTCCAAATCCTGCACTATCACTCCAGGCCAAGGTAATAGTAATTCTCACCTGGACTGTGAAAAATGTATTTTACTTACTTTTAAAATGTGCATTCTCTTTTTTTTTGTCATGAAAAATATCAGGAATAAAAAATTCGTTTTGTGATAAAAAATATCTTAAAAGGGCTTTTATAGCATCATTGAAACCACATAAATATTTTAAATTACATTTATAATATTTTATTGGCTTTTTTTTTTATTTTACAGGCAGAGTGGACAGTGAGAGAGAGAGACAGAGAGAAAGGTCTTCCTTTTGCAGTTGGTTCACCCTCCAATGGCTGCCGTGGCCGGCGCGCTGAGGCCGGTGCACCGCGCTGATCTAATGGCAGGAGCCAGGTGCTTCTCCTGGTCTCCTATGGGGTGCAGGGCCCAAGCACCTGGGCCATCCTCCACTGCACTCCCTGGCCACAGCAGAGAGCTGGCCTGGAAGAGGGGCAACCGGGACAGAATCCGGCGCCCTGACCGTGACTAGAACCCGGTGTGCCGGCACCGCAAGGTGGAGGATTAGCCTAGTGAGCCGCGGCGCCGGCCTTTTATTGGCTTTAAATATTCAAGTGACTAACTTAAAATTTTCTCAGTAAACTTAAATATCTACTGAGTCTTATATTGTCTTAGATTTGTCTTAAACATCTTTACTGAGAAGTTCATATGGAGCAGGTTATGTTCTGAGAACTTGTAAGTAACAGTCTGTGAAAGAAAGGAAATATCTGTGTTTATGGAATTTTCAATCTACATGTTCCCATTTCGTATGTAAACTTAGAGAGACTTCAATCTGAATTTGCAAATCTAAGTAAATTACTCAACTAAATATTTTAATTGAGATTTGCAAGTTTACATTTTTCTCTAATAGTCTAAGTTCTCTTAAACACAATTTTAATACTTAAAATACCAAAATATTTACAGGCATATTATTACAAAATTTTAATATTATGATTTTCTATAATCTTAAGCATTTCCGAACTCAATTCTGATTTTCAAGACTAAAAATATAATAAATCACTAAAAAAGTTTTAAAATAATTTTAGGACCTAACTTAATAGGACATGATGGCTAGTTTTGTGCATCAAGTCAGCTAATCTATGGTGTTTGGTCAAACACTAGTCTAGATTTTGCTGTGAAGGTAATTTTTAGACACAATTAACATTTAAAACAACAGAATTTGAGTAAAGGGGAAGCTATTCTTCCTTAAGATTGTATTGCAAAATCTCTGTTTTCTGGCCTGTTGTGCTGATTTTTGGACATTGGTTTCATTTCTTTGACTAATTAGCAGATACTTCAGCTTTCTTAAAGAATGATGGAAAGGTGATTCTGTCCCTATTGGTGATAATTATGGGAAACACTGTACCTTACTTATAACCTATACCAAACCACAGATCTGAAGAAGAATTTGGACACAGAGACTATGTCCCCTAGATAGATGAATATGTTACTTAAAATTTGTGCTCACTCCCTCCACTCAAACTGATACATTTTTCATAGTATTTTATGTCTCTGACTCTTAAGAGATTTAATATCTTCTTATTTATCAATGCTGTGCATTATTTTAATAACCTTCCTCTCTTACAAGGCCTTAGTTATTCTATATATTACTATGATATCTGGTTGAATCTTAATATTTATTTTTACTTTATGTGAGTATGCTTCCAAATCTATGAGGCCTTTCAACTGTATCACTTGTTGAAAATATCTGTGGGCATGGCTGACCATGTGAATTGTTCTGCATAGAGATTTCTGAAGGATAATGTGTTTTAAGAACAATGGTAGGGATTGGGGCCGGCACCGTGGCTCACTTGGTTAATCCTCCGCCTTGAGTTGATGGCATCCCATATGGGCTCCAGGTTCTAGTCCCGGTTGCTCCTCTTCCAGTCCAGCTCTCTGCTGTGGCCTGGGAAGGCAGTGGAAGATGGCCCAGGTCCTTGGGCCCCTGTACCCGCATGGGAGACCGGGAGGAAGCACCTGGCTCCTGGCTTCGGATCAGCACAGAGCTGGCTGTAGCGGCCATTTGGGGGGGTAAACCAATGGAAGGAAGACCTTTCTCTCTGTCCCTCTCTCTCACTGTCTGTAACTCTACCTGTCAAATAAATAGATAAATAAAAAGAACAGTGGTGGACATTTTAGTGTCATTTAAATTTTAGGAGAAGATTATTTTTATGAAAAAAGCATTTATTTTATAAAAATGTTAACAGTGAATTTTGTAACAAGAAAAATGTAAAGTTAAAATACAGGGAATTTCTTTCTTTTTTTTTTAGGATTTTAGTGACTGAAGACTAGGTTAATGGGGAGGATAGTACTACGAAGTAAAAGCACAAAGGGAATTTTGGAGGGTGATGCAACTAAGCTGTATTTTTTATTGCCTTGATCACTACCTGAATTTAGATATGACTTAAAATTATAACATACACTATTGACTGTACATTCTACTAACTGTACAAGAAAGGAAGTAAAATTTTCTGTATAGTAATTTTAAAATTAAGATTAAATATAATCCTGAAATGAATGTGTTACATGATTGCCTAATTTGAATGTGTTTTTTAATTTGATATTTCATGAAAATTAGAGTAATTACAATAACTAGTCACCTTTGTAAACACTTTACATTATTTTTCTAATTTGACCCTGTCAAATTACTCCCTTATAAATTTTAATAAATTTCAGTTTCTTCCATCATCACGATACTGTCCTGTAGTTAGCCCAGGACACGATAGATCAATACAATTATTAGCCACAGACTTATGTCAAGATACCATGAGCATTTTCACATGAACTAAATTGAATGGGACAGAAATCAATAACTTATGTCAAGAAAACCAGACTCAGTGCCTAGAATACAGCATATTTCATTGGAAGGTGACAGGTAAGGAGTGACAGAAAAAACAACATATTTATGTGGACAAAATGCATTCAACCACTATGAAGTTTGGCCATTTCCCAGCAGGCAGATATAATAAATATAATACATTTCCACATTCCACATCCCCCACTGTTGCTCATCTTCCTATTCACCTTTGAAAGTAAACACAGTATTTCTCTCATAGATTGCTCGCTGTGTATAAGTAGATATCAAATCTAGGGTTGCAAAGTAGAAACATATTTCTTACTTTCGTTTCTGCTACCATCCTCACGCTTTGGAACCCACTAAAGAAATTATTGCATTATCCTAGTGAAGACATCATAGTTGTTGCTGGAAATGTAACTATTAAATGTAACTTATGCACGATGGCTAATTAATTATCCCCATTGCCCAACCAAATTCATTGGCTGCCAGACCAATGGATTCTCTGCTAGTACATATAAATCAGTGCTTCATTTAAAATTGAACTTGTTTATTATATGCTCTCTTTCTAGAAGTTACTGGTATTTGACTTTTTGACTATGTGCAACCTTATTGAAGCTTTTAACCTAATTGCGTTTGGTTTAGAGGATGAGATGGTCTCTATATTTTAACCATTGTAAGGAGGATGGAGAAACCACTGTGATTAACATTTGGTTAGGGTTATAGTTGCATTTAGTTGGAAAACATATCAGAATACTTTACCATGATTTTTAAAGTTGTGGAGAAAAATCCTAGATATTAAACGTTTTTCTTAATTATTGTAAAATTATAATTGGCACACTAAACAATGTATTTCTAACCCCTAGTGTTGATACTTTCTTATTTTTAAAAAAAGACCTCAGGATATTTTGTTGGATGAATAGTCAGGGTTCTCATAGAAAATAATTCACTCCAGATTATTCAAATGAAGGTTTTAAGAGCTTATTTGTGAAATATGAAAAGACTAAAGGGATAAACAAGGGATAATTGGGATACCTAGAGACTAATAATAATAGAAAATCAATATTACTCATGAGGCTAATGATAAGAAATACTGTTATCAAATCCCGATGAAAAGTGCTAGGGTATAGGAGGGCCTCCCCAGTGATAACTATAGTATAGGGAAGGGATGCCTACTGCTACCAATATAGTACCAAAATAAGGGATGCATTGGTCAGCTTTGGCTGCCATAACAAAATAGCACAGATTGAGTGGCTTAAACAACATATCTGTTTCTCATAGACCTGGAATCTGAGAAATGCAAGATCAAGTTTCTGGATCATTTGGTTCCTATGAGGGTTCTCATCTTGTTTGCACACAGCTGCCTTCCTTCAAATTAGGTGTCTACACTTATGAACTCATTTAACTTTAATTAACTCTTGAAAGCATTTATTTTCAAATATAGTCACATTGAAGATTAGGAATTCAATAGATGAATGGACAAATGTAGGAAAATGGTGTCCCCTTGTTTCTTGCAAGTTCTTTCCATTGACCAAAGCCAACAAAAGCCAACTAACAAGGCATTCTACATACAGGGGTAAGTCTTGAAAGACACAGAACTGGGAAATGACAGATAAAATTAAAGTGTTATGGGGTAGCAAATGGATAATTGTCAATACAACTAATCCAGATGATATCTTTAGACATAGAAGGGGATGAGGCAACATAAGCTTATGTTTTATGTTACAGATAAGAAAAAGATGATACATGACAAGAAGAGTCACCATATCAATCCTCTCGTTGTGGTGAACTTATGTGTAGAGGAATACATTCAAACAATAATTGCCCAGGAATTGACTGGAAAGTGAATCAGCTACCATAAATCTGAATTGTGAACCAGGCAAAGAAAATACAAGAACAAAAATAATACTATAGACTTACTTTACATATGAATTTGGGTATAAAAAAACTAAATAAAATATTAGTTTTATCACCAAAGTTATAAATATTAAGAAATTAAGAAGATCCATTTCAAATGCTCATTGAAATAAAAAATAGAACTCATTTGATAAAGTTTAATGAACATTCATGACTTTAAGAAAATCATTTCCACAAAGCTGGGAGTAGAATGTAACTTGTAAATTTTTTAACTTGATAAAGTTATGGCTATTATTTGAATATGTCCTCCCAAAGTTCTTATGTTGGAAATTTAACACCCAAATTCACATGTTAATGGTATATGGAAATGAGGCCTTTGGGAGGAAATTCAAATTAGAAGGAGTTATCAGGGTGAGGACTCCATGATGGTGTTAGCTGCTTAATAAGAGGAGGACAACGGACCTAAGTAGCACACCTGCTCTGTCTTTACATGTCATGGTGCAGCAAGATGGCCCTCACTAGATAACAAGTATTCAGGCTCCATACTTTTGAATTTCTCAGCCTCCAGAACTGTGAGCCTCATAAATTTTTGTTCTTTATAACTTCCCTGGCCTCAGGTATTCTGTTACAGCAACAGAAAGTTCACTAAGATATATATTGCAGACCAGTGCAAACATCAGTAACAACAGTATTATCTACTGGATGCTTACTGATGTCAAGCATTGTTCTAAGTGCTTTTGTATTAGCCACTTAATACTTAAAACAACCCTAAGTGGCAGTTACTATTTTTTTGTGTTCTCACTTTTTTTCAAGTGTAGAAATGAAGGGCAAAGGCAGATTATATAATTTCTCCAAGGTCACACATCTAGTTAACCAGCTGAGGTTCAAAACTTAGCAGTCCTTGGCTATGGAATGCTTGCTTTTTACCATCATGTATGTTATCTCTCATACTAAATAATGAAGTATTAGAAGCAGGGATGTACATTCAGAATCCATCAGTGGACATGAAATGATACTCTAACCTCACTAGAACATGCAATCTGTTAATCCTCTCACTTTCAAAAGCCCTCTTCTTCATGGCTTTACTGCCTTCCTTACTAAACTTTATCCATGATCAGTGAAGATCACCACTTCCTTGAATATTCCCTCACTTGTTTTCTCTCTCTTACTGTTACTGAACTTGCTTGGGAGATCTCCAAGCCTAGTTGAATAAAATTTTGCATCTACTTCTAGCCCAAATTTAGTGCTTCTCAGGGAATGTTGTTAAAATGATGTTCAAACTTTCTATAACCCTTCCTCCATCCTCATTCTCAACTGGTGCTCTTTCTTCATTTGTCACTGAAAAGAGTAGACAGATTAGAAAAATAATGTCCGCAAGTTCTCAACATTATGTTATCTATAGTGCCTTTACTGTTACAATAAATGATCCATGTATGCTCTGAGAAAGACTAACCCCTTTGTTTTTACAGTAGATCCTATGCCATCTTGCATACCGAATGACACTAGTCCGGCAATTATCCATATTTTTTTGCATTATCCCTTCCCTGCTTTAGTGGCCATTACCCCTCAATGATGACATATGTTGATAGATCTCACATCTTAATAAAAAATCAGATGAATGAATAAAGCAAATGTAATATATACATACAATAAATACACTTCAGTCTTTAAAAAGAGGAAATTATGCTAAGTGAAATAAGCCACACACAGGAAACGACTGCATGATTTCCCTTATATGTGGAATCTAAAAATTATAAATCAAATACATAGAAACAAATTTAAATAGTGGTTAGCAGAGATGGAGGAAATAAGAAAATGTTATTCCAATGGTAAAGTTGAAATTATATATTTGAAAATATATACAATTTTTAAAAATAAAAATGATAAAGGAAAGATTTTCTAAGTTGCTCTGTTTTAAAAACACTAAGGGGCCAGCACTGTGGTGTAGGGGGTAAAGTCGCTGCCCCCAGTGCCGGCATTCCATATGGGCGCTGGTTCAAGTCTTGGCTGCTCCACTTCCAATCCAGCTCTCTTCTATGCCCTGGGAAGGCAGTAAAAGGTGGCCTAAGTCCTAGGGCCCTTGTACTCATATGGGAGACCCAGAAGAACCTCCTGGCTCCTGGCTTCGGATCGGCTCAGCTCCAGCCATTGCGGCCATCTGGGGAGTGAACAAGGGGTTAGAAGACCTCTCTCTCTGTCTCTGCCTCTGCCTCTCTGCCACTCTGCCTTTCAAATAAAATAAATAAATCCTTAAAAAAATAAACAAATCTTTCCTTTAAAAATGATTTATGTATTAATTTATTTGATACTCAGTGTTACAGAAAGAGAGGGAGAGACAGAGATAAAGAGATCTTCCATCCTCTGCTTCAGTCCCCAAAGGGCTGCAATGGCCAGGGCTGGGCCAGGCTGAAGCCAAAAGCCAAGAGGTTCATCCATGTGGGTTCAGAGGCCAAAGAACTTGGGCCATCCTCCACTGCTATCATAGGCACATTAGCAGGGAGCTGGACTGGAATTGGAGCACCTGGGATTTGAATAGGTGCCCAAATGGGATACTGACATCTTAGGTGGCAGCTTTGCCTGCTATGCCACAGCATGGCCCCGACAAATCTTTCTTGAGAATATTTCCTTGCAGATTGACTCCAAGCATAGAAAGCCTACATTAACTAGCAGGCCATATTATGAATCTTCAATTAGTTTTGTGGATCTGCAGTCCCCTGTTGGCATCATCCATCTCTGTTATATTATTTACATAATAATTTGAAAATTATTATTACTGTTATTGTTAAGACACAGCTAAAAATGAGTAAAAGACTTCAATAGATATTTCTCCAAAGAAGGTATATAAATAACCAATAAGGTTATGAATAAAGGACTTTAACAGATATTTCCCCAGAGAAGATATACGAATAACCATTAAGCACATGAAAATATACTCAACATCACTAATCATTAGGAAAATACAACTAAAGACCACCACAAACTGCTACATTATTCTCATATGAACACCAAACATATAAACAGAAAAATTCTGTTGCCAAGGCTGTTTGGAAACTGGAACACTTACGTACTGTTGGTGGAAATGTAAAGTGGTACCAGCAAATATGAAAAACAGTATGGTGGTTGCTTTTAAAAAGCAAAACATAGCTGAAATCCAAGATGGTTGAATAGGGAGAAGTCCCACTGACTTCAGCCACAGACAACTGCTATAAAAACAAAGGAAAAACCATGATCCCAGGGGACTGATTGAGAAAAATATTCAGTGGAGAGTGGACAGAACAGAACAGAGACTCTGGAGCAGTGAGCAGAAAGGACAGACACACAGCACTAGCCTTGCACCATTCGAAAATCCTGCATGTTCACAGCATGCTCCTGACTTGGAAGTTCTGTCTTCCCAGGAAAGGGTTCACCTACAGCACTGGCGGCTTTGACAGAGGGAGAATTCCACAGTACTCACTGGCTTTGATTCAGGCCTGGGGAACTGGTAGGGGATAGAGCAACTACTTTACTCCATGAAGGGAGACCATGTTGCTTCTCTCCCCTCCCCCCATCAAAGCATCAGTCTCAACTTGCTGAAGTGGAGCTACAGACACCTCTGTTCTTACTCAGGGAATGGCAGGCAACTTGCACCAGGGATGGGGCAGCTCACAGGGCAGGCAGTGTACCACCTACAATCTGTGACTGAGACATGTGGGCGTAGGCCGTGGAAACGAGAAGGACATGAGTTGTGGCTGGGTTCCTGTGCATCTACATGGTCCGACTGTGGAAAGTCAGGTTTCGTTGTGTACTAGGGACAGATCTTGTGGAAGGCTTGGAGGACACACCACAGAGTAGGTTGGTGCTCCTTTTGGTGCATGTGCCTGGGTAGATGGGTTATGTAAGCATCATGAGATCACACTGCACTGTGAATCAACTGGCTTTCCTTGGCACAGAGCAGGGCTGGGATTGTGAACACACTAGCCAGCTACAACATCACCTCCCCACTGCTGACTATAACTAGAGATGACATATCATGCCCCACTTGGGTGTCACTTTGGACTCTTACCCTACATAAACATATCCAGAGCTCCCTGGCCCAACCCAGCACATACACCTTGAACTCTAGCACAAGTCTCAGAAACTTTACCGACCCAGAGAGGCATATTTCCAAGAATAAAGCCTTTAATTAAAAAAAAAAATCCTCTGGGGCTGGTGCTGTGGCACAGCAGGTTAAGGTCCTGACCTGAAGCGCCAAGCATCCCATATGGGCACTGGTTCTAGTCCTGGCTGCTCTTCTTCCAATCCGACCCTCTGGTATGGCCTGGGAAAGCAGTGGAGGATGGCCCAAGTCCTTGGGCCCCTGCACCCACATGGGAGACCCGGAAGAAGCTCCTGGCTCCTGAGTTTGGATCGGCGCAGCTCTGGCCGTTGTGGCCATCTGGGGAGTGAACCAGTAGATGGAAGACCTCTCTCTCTGTCTCTACCTCTCTCTTTGTTTTTCAAATAAAGAAAATAAATCTTTAAAAATATACTCCAGTAGAAATAACAAGTGATCCCCTAAATATGCAAAAATCAATGTAGGAACACAGGAAATATGAACAAATTACAATGTTCTCTAATTTTACTGCAAAATAGAATGGTATGGACATTTAAATTTTCTTTTATATTGAAAAATTGCCCTCCAACGTGTACTCACCAGCAGTGAATGAGACAATGATTTTCTTGCAAATCCTTATCAATTTTAAGTATAATGGGTAGACTGAAATCTACTTATATTTTCATGAATACTGCTGATTTTGAGATTGTCTTCAAATGTCTACTTACAATCCATATTCTGTTCTTATCATTTATTAATAATACATTTGCCAGATTTTTAATTTTTAAAGGATTGTTATGACACTTGTACATATATTGGGGGCATAGTGTGATATTTCAATATAAGTGTGTATATGTAGATATCATCAATTAATTGGCATTTCAATAACCTCTATCATTTATAATTTCCTCCCTACTAGCTATTTTAAACATTCGGTTAATTCTTGTCAATAATTGTTATCTTACCATGCTATAAAATATTAAAAGTTATTCCAGGGCTGGCACTCTGGCGTAGTGGGTAAAGCTGCTGGCTCCTGGCTTTGGATTGGTGCAGCTCTGGCCATTGCGGCCAATCAGGGAGTGAACCAACGGATGGAAGACCTCTCTCTCTCTCTCTCTCTCTTCCTCTCCTTCTCTCTCTGTGTAACTCAGACTTCCAAATAAATAAATAAATCTTTTTAAAAAAATTATTCCTCCCAGCCATCTTTGACCCTGTAACTATTAACTTTACTTTTTCCACACATTCTTCCCAGGCTCTGGTTACCACTTTTGTATTTTATGTTTCTTTTAGATCTACTTTTTAACTTCCTCATATAAGTGAATATTTGTCTTTCTGTATCTGACTTATTTCACTTAAAATAATGTCCTCCAGTTTCATATGGGTTGCTACAAATGCAAACAATTTCTTTCTTCTTTATTATTTGCTAGTTTTCTGAGAGTGGGTTTTTCTCAAATTGTTTTCTTTATAAATTGAATGAGTTCTAGTATTCCTTTATGCATTCAGTGGACTTCAAATATTTTATTCTGTTTAAGTCTGCCTTTAATGTCTTTTATTGTACATAATTTTTAAATTCTATATGTAATGTAAAAAATATTAAATGTGGAGATCTTTCATTTAGGTTTTTTTTTCCCCCAGAGTGTCCACGAGTGAGATCCCAGTGGAAAGAATGGGTCATCAAAGAAGGAGGTACCTTTCTCTGAAGGGAGGAGAGAACTTCCACTTTGACTATGACCTTGTCTAAATATGATCAGAGTCAGTGAACTCAGGGGGCTTCCATAGCCTTTGCAGCTCATGACAAGAGCCTAGGGTGATTACTGATGCCATAAACAAGAGTGTCAATTTGTTAAGTCAACAACAGGAGTCACTGTGCACTTTCTCCTCATGTAGGATCTTTGTCCTTACTGTGCTGTACATTGAGATTTAATGCTATAACGAGTACTCAAACAGTATATTTCACTTTGTGTTTCTATGGGGGTGCAAACTGTTGAAATCTTTACTTAATGTATACTAAACTGATCTTCTGCAAAAAAAAAAAAAAAAAAGAAAGAAATTATCAATTCCCAACTTGACTCTCACTGGGATTAAACATGACAATAGGTCTGATCTGATTTCATCATCATTTAAAAAATCATCTATTATTTTTCACTTTATGTTTCTGTGTGGGAGCAAACTATTGAAATCTTTACTTAATGTATACTAAACTGATCTGTATATTAAGAGAATCGAAAATGAATCTTGATGTGAATGGAAGGGGAGAGGGAGTGGGAAAGGGGAGGGTTGCGGGTGGGAGAGACGGTTTGGGGGGGAAGTCATTGTAATCCATAAGCTGTACTTTGGAAATTTATATTCATTAAATAAAAGTTTAAAAAAATATATTAAATGTGTGAAATTCACAATGTCGAGGTAAATATTCTTCTCATCTCCAGTTTCTAAAGATATTTGTATGCTTTACCATAGCTTAAAGTTTAGTTAATGATATTTAAATCTAAAAATTACTTTTGTATATTACACAAAATAAGAAATTTATTCATTTTGTTCCACATGTCTAAACCTGGTAGAAGACATACCAAGTGATAGGATAGGCACATTTTCACCTCTAGAACAATTTGTCCAATTCTTTTCTCCCGTTTAGGATCCAATCTTCAGAGTGTTAATTTTCATTGCTTTCATATCCTTGTCAAAACTAAGTCTATCAAATCCTTTGAACCATAATTACTGCTTCCCAGGGTCTGAAAGGAAGCTGAATTAGCAGCCAGAGCAGGGTATTGAAACCAGGCACTCTTATATGGGACATGAGTGTCATATTCATTATCTTAACCACTAGAATAATATACTGGGAAATTAACAAAAGAGTTCTTTCATGTAGTTCCCATATGTAAGCCTGTCAGGGCATAGAGTGGTATAAAGGATGGAAAATGGATCTGCAGGGGTGCAGACTGTCACTGTTTATTACCTAGTATGCTATTTTCATGTATGAGAGTGCATACTATGTCCTCCTGATGGCTTGGCGAAAAGACTCAAGAAACTTAGATCTACTGTATCTATAATTACCTTTGCTGTAAAGTGGCTGTTCTGGCCTGTCATCTTCATAGTGATTGTTTAAGGGGCCAGTGCTGAGGCATAGTTGGTAAAGCCCCAGCCTGCAGTGCTGGCGTCCCATATGGGCGCTGGTTCGTGTCATGGCTCCTCCACTTTTGATCCAGCTCTCTGGTATGGCCTGGGGAAGCAGTAGAAGATGGTCCAAATCCTTGGGCCCTTGCATGGTGGACCTGAAATAAGCTCCTGGCTCCTGGCTTCAGATCAGTGCAGCTCCGGGTGTTGTGGACATTCGGGGATTGAACCAGCAGATGAGTTTCTCTCTCTCTGCCTTTGCTTCTCTGTAACTCTGCCTTTCAAATGTATATATTTATATACATATTTACATATGTATGTATTTATACATGTATAAACATGTACATGTTTATATGTACATATTTATAGACATATTTATATACATTTATATACATATATATAAAGTAGTGATTGTTTAAGTGTATCTGGTCATTTTAATCTTCCAGGTAACTACACTAAATTTAAGACAATTTTTCATCAAAGGCATCACAAAAAAAGTGAAAAAGCAAACTATAAATTGGTATAAATATAGCAACACATGTATGTTAGGAGGTACCTTTCTCTGAAGGGAGGAGAGAACCTCCACTTTGACTATGACCTTGTCTAAACAAGATAAGAGTCGGAGAACTCAGAGGGCTTCCATAGCCTTGGAAACTCATGACTGGAGCATAGGGAGATTACTGATGCCATAGACAGGAGTGTCAATTGGTAAAGTCAACAACAGGAGTCACTGTGCACTTACTCCTCATGTAGGATCTCTGTCCTTAATGTGCTGTGCATTGAGATGTAATGCTATAACGAGTACTCAAACAATATATTTCACTTTGTGTTTCTATGGGGGTGCAAACTGTTGAAATCTTTACTTAATGCATACTAAACTGATCTTCTGTAAAAAAAAAAAAAAGAAATTATCAATTCCCAACTTGACTCTCACTGGGATTAAACATGACAATAGGTCTGATCTGATTTCATCATCATTTAAAAAATCATCTATTATTTTTCACTTTATGTTTCTGTGTGGGAGCAAACTGTTGAAATCCTTACTTAATGTATACTAAGCTGATCTTCTGTATATTAAGATAATCGAAAATGAATCTTGATGTGAATGGAAGGGGAGAGGGAGTGGGAAAGGGAAGGGTTGTGGGTGGGAGGGACGGTATGGGGGGGAAGCCATTGTAATCCATAAGTCGTACTTTGGAAATTTATATTCATTAAATAAAAGTTAAAAAAAGAATAATTTTCTAATAAATATGTACACCATAATAGAACAGTTGATGAAAGCATATATAGGAATTTTATAGAAAATGAAATATTTTGTCTGTAAACATTTGAATAAATGCCAAATCTCATTAGCAATTGGAAGATGTAAATTACAACCATAATGAGATATTAGTTTATGTTTTTGAATTAATGAGATTTTTTTCTTTTTCTTTTCTTTTTTTTTTGCTTGTGGCATTTTTTTTAACTTTTATTTAATGAACATAAATTTCCAAAGTACAGCTTATGGATTACAATGGCTCCCCCCCCACCATAACTTCCCTCCCACCCGCAACCCTCCCCTTTCCCGCTCCCTCTCCCCTTCCATTCACATCTAGATTCATTTTCAATTCTCTTTATATACAGAAGATCAGTTTAGCATATATTAAGTAAAGATTTCAACAGTTTGCAGCCACATAGAAACACAAAGTGAAAAATACTGTTTGAGTACTAGTTCTAGCATTAAATCACAATGTACAGACCATTAAGGACAGAGATCCTACATGAGGAGTAAGTGCACAGTGACTCCTGTTGTTGACTTAACAAATTGACATTCTTGTTTATGGCATCAGTAATCACCCTAGGCTCTTGTCATGAGTTGCCAAGGCTACGGAAGCCTTTTAAGTTCACCGACTCTGATCATATTTAGACAAGGTCATAGTCAGAGTGGAAGTTCTCTCCTCCCTTCAGAGAAAGGTACCTCCTTCTTTGATGACCTGTTCTTTCCAGTGGGATCTCACTCGCAGAGATCTTTCATTTAGGTCATTTTTTTTTTTTTTTTTTGCCAGAGTGTCTTGGCTTTCCATGCCTGACATACTCTCATGGGCTTTTCAGCCAGATCCGCATGCCTTAAGGGCTGATTCTGAGGCCAGAGTGCTGTTATAGGACATCTGCCATTCTATGAGTCTGCTGTGTATCTCACTTCCCATGTTGGATCGTTCTCTCCCTTTTTTATTCTATCGGTTAGTATTTGCAGACACTAGTCTTGTTTATGTGATCCCTTTGACTCTTAGTCCTATCAGTGTGATCAGTTGTGAACAGAAATTGATCACTTGGACTAGTGAGATGGCATTGGTACATGCCACTTTGATGGGACTGAATTGGAATCCCCTGGTATGTTTCTAACTACCGTTTGGGGCAAGTCAGCTTGAGCCTGTCCCAAATTGTACAGATTTAATGAGATTTTTTTAAAGTCTGACAATACCAACTGGTTAAACGTGACAAAACTAATATTATACTGGAAGATTTTGAAATATTCAAAATATTTTTTGACAGGCAGAGTTAGTGAGAGAGAGAGAGACAGAGAGAAAAGTCTTCCTTCTGTTGGTTCACTCCCCAAATGGCGTGCTGCACCCATCCAAAGCCAGGAGCCAGGTGCTTCCTCCTGGTCTCCCATACGGGTGCAAGGCCCAAGCACTTGGGCGATTCTCCACTGCCTTTCCGGGCCACAGCAGAGAGCTGGAATGGAAGAGGAGCAACTGGGAGAGAACCCGGTGCCCCAACCAGGACTAGAACCTGGTGTGCCGGCGCGGCAGGCAGAGGATTAGCCTAGTGAGCCACGGTGATGGCCAATACTCAAAATCTTACAAATTGGTGAACAGCAAAAAAAAAAAAAAAAAAAAAATAGTATTTCTGCGCTAGAATCAATGGAGTTAATCTAATCAACATCTGTAATATTTTATGTGATGTAAATTATTCATGTTTATGATATCCCCACAAATTCATTGGAACAGTAATACAAATAAAACACCTTAAAAATAAGAACACTAGATTATTTCATAGTTTAATTTCATGTAACCTTTAGAGAATAGATAACTGCAATATTTTGTAAGCCATTCAAGACAATTGATTGAAAGAAATCAAATCATAAAGCCAATAGACCCTATTAATCAAATCTGATAAATATGGTACCCAAAGAAAAGTATACACTAATCTTATTAAAGACTATCATTTCAAATATTGTAAATTAAACATTAGAATATTCAATATTTTGATATAGAAAAGAAACTATGGCCAACTAGAATTTATTCTAGAAAGAAAAATAAGGATTGTTTAGTATTGTGAAATCTATTAATACAGTAGTTTAGTTCAACAAATCAAAGGAAAAAATGTGGCCGTCTTAGTGGCTATATTTGATGGAATTAAGTATCTCCATTACCTACAAAAACTAAGTATTAAAGGAGTAGACAGGAACTAACACAATATGAGAAATGATATTCATCAAACATCAGTGGCAGAGATAATTTTATGCAGCAGCATTGTGTGTTGTATTGTCAGATAACAGTGCATGCATTTATTATGTACAGCATGATGATTTAAAATCTGAATACACTGTGGAATGGCTAAATCTAGCTAATTAAAAATTGCATTACCCCACACACTTCATTTTTGAGGTAAGAAAAATGAACATCTATTCTGCATTTTTGAAGAATTGAATGCATCATCAACTGTGATCATCATGCTACACAATGCATTTCTTGAACTTATTCCTCCTAATTGTGATTATGTGTCCTTTGGCCAACATCCTCCCCGAATCCCATAAGCTTCTGGTAACCATTCTTCTACTCTCTCCTTCTATTAGATGAATTTTTTTTTAAGATTCTCATATGAAATCATGTGGTATTTGCCTGTTTATTTAATTTAGTACCATGCCCTCCAGGTTCATTCATGCTGTCTTAAATGACAGGATTTCCTCATTTTCTATGGCTGAATAATATTCCATATTTATGAGTATACCATATTTTCTTTATCCATTGATCAGCTGTTGAACATTTATGTGGATTCTAAATCTTGCCTATTGTGATTACTGTTGCAATAAATATGGGAGTGCAGGTATCTCTTGGAGGTACTGCTTTAATTATATTTGGATATTTGCTCAATAGTGGAATTGCTGGCTCATATAGTAGCTCAATTTTGAATATTTTGAGGAAACTCCACACTGTTTTCCACAATATCTGTACTAATTTGCATTCTTACCAACTGTATACAAGTGTTCCATTTTGTTCACATCCTTTCCAACACTTCTTATATTTGTTTTATGATTAACAGCCATTCTAACAGGAGTGAGGAAATAATCTCATTGTGGTTTTGATTTTCATTTCCCTAATGATTATTGATATTGAACATTTTTAATATTCCTGTTGGCCTTTGTATGTCTCATTCTGAGGAATGTCTATTTGGATTTTAATCTTTTAATTAGGTTATTTATTTGTTTTTGCTTTTGAGTTGTTAGAATGTTTTATGTATTTTGTGTGCTAACTCCTTACAAGGTATATTTTGCAAACATTTCTCCCATTTTATAGGTTGTTTCTTCACTTCAGTGATTGTTTCCTTTGTTGTGCAGAATCTCTTTCATTTGATTTAACACAATTTTTCTGTTTATGCTTTTGTTATCCATGAACTGAAAGTTATGTCCAAAATTATTGTCTAGACCAAAGACATGATTTCTCCTAGTAGTTTTAAAGTTTTGGGTCATATATTTAATACTTGAATCCATTTTGAGTTGAGTTTTGTATATGGTGAGAGATAATGGTCTAATTTTAATCTTCTGTGTCTGGATATATCAAAAAGACTATCCTTTCTCCATGTATGTTTTGGCATGTTGGCTGAAAATTATATTATAATAAATGCATACATTTATTTCTATGATTTCTACTCTCCAATTCTTTAGGGTAAGTCATTGGCACTTTATTTTTTCCATTTGGTGATATTATGGTTCCCTCATTTTTCTTCAACCTGTTGTGTCAGTGTCAACATATTGAATACATAGGTACTCATTCCAGTCTTTATTTTCTGTTTTTTTTTTTTTTTTTTTTTTTTTTTTTTTTTTTTTTTTTTAGAATATACTTCAGCAGTAAGTCTGTCCAGAGATTCTAGGCAACTTGTTTGGTGTTTGCACAAAACCCATGAGTGCTGTGCCATTGCAGCACCAGGGGATAACCTAAGTTCAGGATCATTTGGCTGGTACAGAGTTGTACTAGAAGCCTTGGCTGCCAAGGCTGGTACAGTGCTTAGGCAGCATTGTGATACCCATGGCTTTTGAAGTCTGCTTGTCCCTGTGGGTTACTCTGAGTCCATGGCCACTGTATTCAGATGGTGACAATGTAATCTAAAACTAGAGTTCCTCTTCCAGCACCTATTGGCAATGCAGTTAGTTGGGCTTAGGCTGCTAGTACTAGTGTGGAGTCTGCAGCATGGTGCTCTTCTCAGTGCAGGATTAAACTGTTGAGGGCCTGGTATTGGGATCCAAGACAAAACCTTTAAAAAAAAGATTATTTATTTGAAAGGCATGGTTAGAGAGAGAGAGAGAAAGAGAGCAAGAGAGAGTGAAAGAGAAAGAGAGATCTTCCATCCACTGGTTCACTCCCCCAAATAGCTGCAATGCCAAGACTGGGCCAGACCAAAGCCAGAAGCCAAGAGCGTCATCAGGGTCTCCTACATGGGTGCAGGGGCCCAACCTCTTGGGTCATCCTCTATTGTTTTTCCAGGCACATTAACAGGGATCTGGATCAGTGACCCCTGGTGTTAATTTAACAATTAACACTCTTATGTATGATGTCATTGATTAGCCGAAGTTCTTGCCATGAGTTGCCTGGGCTATGAAAGCCTTTTGAGATCACAGTCTCCATCAGTATTTAGGCAAGGCCATAGGCAAAGTGGAAGTTCTCTCCTCCCTTCAGACAAAAGTACATCCTTCTTTGCTCACCCTTTCTTTTCAATGGGGTATCACTCATGGAGATCCTTCATGTAGGACATTTTTTTTGCCACAACGTCTTGGCTTTCCATGCCTGAAATGCTCTCATGGGCATTTCAGCCATACCAGAGTGCCTTACAGGCTGATTCTGAGGTTAGAGTGCTATTTCAAGTGATTGTCATTCTAAGAGTCCGCTGTGTAAACCACTTCTCACATTGGAGTGTTCACTCATTTTTATTTCTATCTTTTCTTATTACTGGACACTAGATCATATTTATATAATCCCCTATCTACATCATCACTTTAACACTTAATTTGGTGACTTTAACACTTGACATGGCAATTTTACCACTGAGCTTAATGGAATTTGTGGTCCCATGGGATGTTTTTAAACTGTACCCCTAGAAATCTAACAGATATCTACAGAACTTTCAACCCTACATCTACAGACTTCACATTCTTCTCAGCAGCACATGGAACCTTCTCTAGGATTGATCACATACTAGGCCATAAAGCAAGTCTCAGCAAATTTAAAAGAATTAGAATCATACCATGCAGCTTCTCAGACCACAGCGGGATGAAGCTGGAAATTAGCAACTCAGGAAACCCCAGAAAGTATGCAAACACATGGAGACTGAACAACATGCTCCTGAATGAACACTGGGTCATTCAAGAAATCAAAAGAGAAATCAAAAACTTTCTGGAAGTAAATGAAGACAACAACACAACATATCAAAACTTATGGGATACAGCAAAAGCAGTATTGAGAGGCAAATTTATAGCAATAGGTGCCTATATCAAGAAATTGGAAAGGTACCAAATAAATGAGCTTTCAGCGCACCTCAAGACCCTAGAAAAACTGCAGCAAACCAAACCCAAATCTAGTAGGAGAAGAGAAATAATTAAAACCAGAGAAGAAATTAACAGGATTGAATCCAAAAAAACATTACAAAAAATCAGCCAAGCAAGAAGCTGGTTTTTTGAAAAAATAAACAAAATTGACACCCCATTGGCCCAACTAACTAAAAAAAGAAGAGAAAAGACCCAAATCAATAAAATCAGAGATGAAAAAGGAAATGTAACAACAGACACCACAGAAATAAAAAGAATCATCAGAAATTACTACAAGGACCTGTATGCCAGCAAACAGGAAAACCTATCAGAAATGGATAGATTCCTGGACACATGCAATCTACCAAAATTGAACCATGAAGACATCGAAAACCTAAATAGACCCATAACTGAAACAGAAATTGAAACAGTAATAAAGGCCCTCCCAACAAAGAAAAGCCCAGGACCAGATGGATTCACTGCTGAATTCTACCAGACATTTAAAGAAGAACTAATCCCATTTCTTCTCAAACTATTCAGAACAATCGAAAAAGAGGGAATCCTCCCAAATTCTTTCTATGAAGCCAGCATCACCTTAATCCCTAAGCCAGAGAAAGATGCAGCACTGAAAGAAAATTATAGACCAATATCCCTGATGAACATAGATGCAAAAATCCTCAATAAAATTCTGGCCAATAGAATACAACAACACATCAGGAAAATCATCCACCCAGACCAAGTGGGATTCATCCCTGGTATGCAGGGATGGTTCAACATTCGCAAATCAATCAATGTAATTCACCACATTAACAGACTGCAGAAGAAAAACCATATGGTTATCTCAATTGATGCAGAGAAAGCATTTGATAAAATTCAACACCCTTTCATGATGAAAACTCTAAGCAAATTGGGTATAGAAGGAACATTCCTCAATATAATCAAAGCAATTTATAAAAAACCCACAGCCAGCATCCTATTGAATGGGGAAAAGTTGGAAGCATTTCCACTGAAATCTGGCACCAGGCAGGGATGCCCACTCTCACCACTGCTATTTAACATAGTTCTGGAAGTTTTAGCCAGAGCCATCAGACAAGAAAAAGAAATCAAAGGAATACAAATCAAGAAGGAAGAAGTCAAACTATCCCTCTTTGCAGATGACATGATTCTGTACTTAGAGGATCCAAAGAACTCTACTAAGAGACTATTGGAACTCATAGAGGAGTTTGGCAAAGTGGCAGGATATAAAATCAATGCACAAAAATCAACAGCCTTTGTATACACAAGCAATGCCATGACTGAGAAAGAACTGCTAAGATCAATCCCATTCACAATAGCTACAAAAACAATCAAATACCTTGGAATCAACTTAACCAAGGACGTTAAAGATCTCTACGATGAAAATTACAAAACCTTAAAGAAAGAAATAGAAGAGGATACCAAAAAATGGAAAAATCTTCCATGCTCATGGATTGGAAGAATCAACATCATCAAAATGTCCATTCTCCCAAAAGCAATTTATAGATTCAATGCAATCCCAATCAAGATACCGCATACCTTCTTCTCAGATCTGGAAAAAAATGATGCTGAAATTCATATGGAGGCACAAGAGACCTCGAATAGCTAAAGCAATCTTGTACAACAAAAACAAAGCCGGAGGCATCACAATACCAGACTTCAGGACTTACTACAGGGCAGTTGTAATCAAAACAGCATGGTACTGGTACAGAAACAGATGGATAGACCAATGGAACAGAATTGAAACACCAGAAATCAATCCAAACATCTACAGCCAACTTATATTTGATCAAGGATCTAAAACTAATTCCTGGAGCAAGGACAGTCTATTCAATAAATGGTGCTGGGAAAACTGGATTTCCACGTGCAGAAGCATGAAGCAAGACCCCTACCTTACACCTTACACAAAAATCCACTCAACGTGGATTAAAGACCTAAATCTATGTCCTGACACCATTAAGTTATTAGAGAACATTGGAGAAACCCTTCAAGATATTGGCACAGGCAAAGAATTTCTGGAAAAGACCCGGGAGGCACAGACAGTCAAAGCCAAAATCAACCATTGGGATTGCATCAAATTGAGAAGTTTCTGTACTGCAAAAGAAACAGTCAGGAGAGCGAAGAGGCAACCGACAGAATGGGAAAAAATATTTGCAAACTGTGCAACAGATAAAGGGTTAATAACCAGAATCTACAAAGAGATCAAGAAACTCCACAAAAACAAAACCAACAACCCACTTAAGAGATGGGCCAAGGACTTCAATAGACATTTTTCAAAAGAGGAAATCCAAATGGCCAACAGGCACATGAAAAAATGTTCAAGGTCACTAGCAATCAGGGAAATGCAAATCAAAAGCACAATGAGGTTTCACCTCACCCCGGTTAGAATGGCTCACATACAGAAATCTACCAACAACAGATGCTGGCGAGGATGTGGGGAAAAAGGGACACTAACCCACTGTTGGTGGGAATGCAAACTGGTCAAGCCACTATGGAAATCAGTCTGGAGATTCCTCAGAAACCTGAATATAACCCTACCGTTCGACCCAGCCATCCCACTCCTTGGAATTTACCCAAAGGAGTTTAAATTGATAAACAAAAAAGCGGTCTGCACCCTAATGTTTATTGCAGCACAATTCACAATAGCCAAGACCTGGAACCAACCTAAATGCCCATCAATGGTAGACTGGATAAAGAAATTATGGGATATGTATTCCTTAGAATACTATACCGCAGTAAGAAACAACGAAATCCAGTCATTTGCAACAAAATGGAGGAATCTGGAACACATCATGCTGAGTGAAGTAAGCCAGTCCCAAAGGGACAAATACCGTATGTTCTCCCTGATCGGTGACAACTGACTGAACACCAACAAGGAAACCTCCTGAAGTGAAATGGACACTATGAGAAATGGTGACTTGATCAGCATAGCCCTGACTGCTAATGGACAACTTAATACATTATCCCTCATAGTATTTTTTTTTTTGTCTGTTCTACTTAATAGGACTGGTTTAATTCTGTAATTATCACACAGTTATTCTTAAGTGTTGAAAATTAACTGAAATGTGATCCCTGTTAAACATAAGCGTGGGAATAAGAGAGGGAAGAGATGTATAATTTGGGGCATGCTCGGGCTGACTTGCCCCAATTGGTAGAGTTGGAAACATACCAGGGGATTCCAATTCAATCCCATCAAGGTGGCATGTGCCAATGCCATCTCACTATTCCAAGTGATCAATTTCAGTTCACAATTGATCATAATGAAAGGACTAAGAGTCAAAGGGAGCACATAAACAAGTCTAGTATCTTCTAACACTAACCGATAGAATAAATAAAGGGGAGAGTGATCCAACATGGGAAGTGAGATACTCAGCAGACTCATAGAATGGCGGATGTCCTAAATAGCACTCTGGCCTCAGAATCAGCCCTAAAGGCACTCGGATCTGGCTGAAAAGCCCATGAGAGTATTTCAGGCATGGAAAGCCAAGACACTCTGGCAAAAAGATCTCTGTGAGTGAGATCCCAGTGGAAAGAACAGGTCATCAAAGAAGGAGGTACCTTTCTCTGAAGGGAGGAGAGAACCTCCACTTTGACTATGACCGTGTCTAAACAAGATAAGAGTCGGAGAACTCAAGGGGCTTCCATAGCCTTGGAAACTCATGACTGGAGCATAGGGAGATTACTGATGCCATAGACAGGAGTGTCAATTGGTAAAGTCAACAACAGGAGTCACTGTGCACTTACTCCTCATGTAGGATCTCTGTCCTTAATGTGCTGTACACTGAGGCTTAATGCTATAACGAGTACTCAAACAGTATATTTCACTTTGTGTTTCTATGGGGGTGCAAACGATTGAAATCTTTACTTAATGTATACTAAACTGATCTTCTGTAAAAAAAAAAAAAAAAGAAATTATCAATTCCCAACTTGACTCTCACTGGGATTAAACATGACAATAGGTCTGCTCTGATTTCATCATCATTTAAAAAAAATCATCTATTATTTTTCACTTTATGTTTCTGTGTGGGAGCAAACTGTTGAAATCCTTACTTAATGTATACTAAGCTGATCTTCTGTATATTAAGATAATCGAAAATGAATCTTGATGTGAATGGAAGGGGAGAGGGAGTGGGAAAGGGGAGGGTTGTGGGTGGGAGGGACGGTATGGGGGGGGAAGCCATTGTAACCCATGAGTCGTACTTTGGAAATTTATATTCATTAAATAAAAGATAAAAAAAAATAATGAAGAAGAAAAAAAAATAAAAAAATAAACTGTACCCTTAGAAGTAATTCCGTAGGCATGTATGCAGAACTATAGAGCTTTACAGTTACAAGCTTCCTCCTCCCTTTCTTATTCCCACTCTTATTTTTTCCAGAGATCTATTTTCAATTTACTTTATACACATATGATTAATTCTATGGTAGGTAAAGACTTTCTGGTATTCAGAAAGAAAAAAAAAAAGGAAAAAAGAGAAGAAAAGAAAAAGAACTGTTCCTCAATACTCATGGCAAGGGATGTTCAGCTCATGGCTTTTCAACGTGTTCAAAATGTCAGTTTCACATTTTCAGTTTTCCTTTTAGGTGCTCCATGAATTCTCATTGATCAGGGAGAACATGTGGTATTTGTCCCTTTGAGACTGGTTTATTTTGCTAATGATGTTTTCTAGCATTATCCATTTCATTGTAAATGTCTGGATTTCATTTTTTAAAGCTGTGTAGTATTCCATGGAGTACATATACCATAATTTCTTTATACAGTCTTCCAATGATAGGCATTTAGGTTGACTTCATGTTTTATCTATTGAGAATTGAGCTGCAATGAACATGTGGTGCAGATACCTACCTTATTTGCTGACTTCATTTCACTTGGGTAAATTCCAAGGAGTGGGATGGCTGGGGCATATGGTAGGTCTGTATTCAGATTATTGAGTTATTGCCATACAGTCTTCCATAGTGGTTTTACCAGTTTACTTTCCCACCAACAATGGATTAGGGTACCTTTCCCCCTACATCCTTGCCAGAAGTTGTTGTTCATTTATTTCTGTATGAAAGCCCTTCTAACTGGGGTGAGGTGAAACCTCATTGTGGTTTTGATTTGCATTTTCCTGATGGCTAGTGATCCTGAGCATTTTTTCATGTGTCTGTTGGCCATTTGAATTTCCTCTTTTGAAAAATGTCTGTTAAAGTCCTTTGCCCATTTCTTTTATTTTAACTTTTATTTAGTAGATATAAATTTCCAAAGTACAGTTTATGGATTACAATGGCTTCCCCCCCATAACTTCCCACCCACTCACAGCCCTCCCATCTCCCGCTCCCTCTCCCATTCCATTCACATCAAGATTCATTTTCAATTCTCTTTATATACAGAAGATCAATTTAGTATATATTAAGTAAAGATTTCATCAGTTTGCCCCCACACAGAACACAAATTGCCAAATACTGTTTGAGCACTAGTCATATCATTAATTCACATTGAACTACACATTAAGGACAGAGATCCTACAAGGGGAGTAAGTGCACAGTGACTCCTATTGTTGACTTAACAATTTGACACTCTTGTTTAAGGCGTCAGCAATCTCCCCAGGCTCTAGTCATGAGTTGCCAAGGCCATGGAAGCCCCCTGAGCTCGCCGACTTTGATCTTATTTCAACAAGGCCATAGACAAAGTGGAAGTTCTCTCCTCCCTTCAGAGAAAGGTACCTCCTTCTTTGTTGGCCCGTTCTTTCCACTGTCTTTGCCCATTTCTTAACTGAGTTGTTTGTTTTGTTGTTGTTGAGTCTCTTGATCTCTTTATATATTGTGGGTATTAATCCTTTGTCTTTTGCACAGTTTGCAAATAATTTCTCCCATTCTGTCAGTTGCCTCTTCACTTTACTCAGTGTTTCTTTTGCATTGAAGAAGCTTCTCAGTTTGATATAATCTCATTTGTCAATTTTGGTTTTGATTGCGTGTGCCTCTGGGGTCTTTTCCAAGAAGTCTTGCCTATGCCAATGTCTTGGAGAATTTCCCCAATGTTCTCTAATAAATTGATGGTATTGGGTCATAGATTTAAGACTTCAACCATTTTGAGTGGATTTTTGTCCAAGATGTAAGGTAGGGGTCTTGTTTCATAATTCTGTGTGAAGAGATCCAATTTTCCCAACATCATTTGTTGAAGAGACTGTTTTAGCTCTAGGGATTGGCTTTAGCTCCTTGGTCTAATATAAGTTGGTTAGATATAGATATAGATATAGATATAGATATAGATATAGATGTTTGGATTGATTTCTGGTGTTTCTTTTCTGTTCCATTGGTCTATCCATCTGTTTTTGTACCAGTACCATGCTGTTTTGATTATAACTGCCTTGTAATATTTCTTGAAATCTGATATTGTGATGCCTCTGGCTTTGTTTTTGTGATATAAGATTGTTTTAGCTATTGGAGGTCTCCTGTGTTTCCAAATGAATTTCAGCATCATTTTTTCTAGATCTGAGAAGAATGACTTTAGTATTTTAATTGGTATTGTAGTGAATCTGGAAATTGCTCTCAATAGGATGGACATTTTGATGATATTGATTCTTCCAATCCATGAACATGGAAGTTTTTTTTTTTTAATTTTTTTGTCTTCTTCTATTTCTTTCTTTAGTGTTTGTAATGCTCATTGTAGAAATCTTTGACTTCCTTGGTTAAGTTTATCCTAGGTATTTTATTTTTTTTTTTTTGTAGCTATTGTGAATGTGATTCATCTTAGAAGTTCTTTCTGAGCCATGGCATTTTCCATGTATACAAAGGTTGTTGTTTTTTGTGTACTGATTTTATATCCTGCTACTTTACCAAACTCTTCTATGAGTTCCAATAGTCTCTTGCTGGAGTCTTTTGGATCCCCTATATATAGGATCATGTCATCTGCAAATAAAGATAGTTTGACTTCCTCTTTCGTGATTTTCATCATGAAATCATGAGTTTTCATCATGAAAGGGTGTTGCATTTTATCCAATACTTTCTCTGCACCTATTGAGATAATCATATTGTCTTTGTTCAGCAGTTTGTTAGTATGATGTATCACAGTGATACACTGTATCACATTTGTGAATGTTGAACCATCCCTGCATATCAGGGATAAATCTCACTTGATCCAGGTGGGTAATCTTAATGATGTGTTGTTAGACTCTACTGGCCAGAATTTTGTTGAGGATTTTTGTGTCTATGTGCAACAGGGAAATGGGTCTGTAGTTCTCCTTCTCCATTGCATCTTTTCCAGGTTTAGGAATTTCGATGATGGTGGCGTAATAGAAAGAATTTAGAAGGATTCCCTCTCTTTCCATAGTTTTGAATAACTGGAGAAGAAGTGGAGTTAATTCTTCTTTAAATGACTGGTAGAATTCAGTGGTGAAGCCATCTGGTCCTGGGCTTTTTTGTGGGGGAGGTGGAGAGGGTCTTTATCACTGATTCTATTTCTGTCTTGCTAATGGGTCAATTTAGATTTTCTGTGTCTTTATGGCTCAATTTAGGTAGGTTGTATGGGTCTAGGAATCTATCCATTTCTTCTAGGTTTCCCGGTTTGTTTGCATACAGCTCTTTTAGTAGTTTCTGATGATTCTTTATTTCTGTGGTATATCCTGTTACATTTCATTTTTCATCTTTTATTTTGTTAATCTGAATCTTCTCTCTCTTTTTTTTTGGTTAGTTGGACCAATAGTTTGTCAATTTTGTTTATTTTTTCAAAAAACAAGCTCTTTATTTTGTTGATCTTTTGTTTTTTGTTTTTTTTTGTTTCAATTTTGTTGATTTCTTCTGTAATTTTAATTTTAATTATTTCTTTTCTCTTAGTAGTTTTTTTTTTTTTTTTTTGACAGGCAGAATTAGACAATGAGAGAGAGAGAGACAGAGCGAAAGGTCTTCCTTTTTCTGTTGGTTCATCCCCCAAGTGGCCGCTACGGCTGGTGTGCTGCGCCGATCCGAAGCCGGGAGCCAGGTGCTATCTCCTGGTCTCCCCTGCGGGTGCAGGGCCTAAGGACCTGGGCCATCCTCCACTGTACTCCCAGGCCACAGCAGAGAGCTGGACTGGAAGAGGAGCAACCAGGACAGAATCCGGTGCCCCAACTGGGACTAGAACTCGGTGTGCTGGCACCGCAGGCAGAGGATTATCCTAGTGAGCCGTGGCGCTGACCTGTTTTGGGTTTGATTTGTTGTTGTTTTCCTAGATCCTTGAAGTCCATTGATAGCTCATTTATTTGGAGACTTTCCAACTTCCTGATGTAGGGACCAATTGCAATAGACTTTCCTCTTAACACTGCTTTTGCAGTATCCCATGTTTTGATATTTTGTATTGTCATCTTCATTTGTTTCCAGAAATTTTTTTTTTATTTCTCTTTTGATTTCTTCTATGACCCACTGTTAATTCAAGATGTGGTTGTTTGGTCTTCATGTGTTTTTATATGTTCTAAAGGTTCCTGAGTTCCTGATTTCCGGTTTCATTGCATTGTGGTCCAAGATGATGCATGGTATGGTTTAGATTTTTTTGACTTTGCTGAGACTTGCTTTATGGCCTAGAATGTGGCCCATCCTAGAGAAAGTTCCATGTACTTGGGAGAAAAATGTGTGTTCCATGGTTGTTGGGTCAAGGCTCTGTAGATATTTGTTAAGTCTATTTGATCTATAGTGTCGATTAAGTTTGTTGTTTCCTTTTTGGTTTTTTGTCTGGTTGATCTGTCTAATGCTGACAGTGGCATATTGAAGTCCCCCATTACTATTGTATTTGAGTCTATCTCTCTCTTTAAATCCATTAACATTTCTTTTAGATAGCCAGATACCCTGTAATTAGGTGCATATACATTTATAATAGTCACATCTTCCTGTTGAATTGATCCTTTAAACATTATATAGTGCCATTCTTTGTCTCTTTTAATAGTTTTTGTGTTAAAGTCTATTTTGTCTGATATTAGGATGGCCACACCAGCTTTGTAATATATCTGGAAATTTATCCTCTATTTCTGATATCTTTTCGTCTGTCTCACTTATTCTGCTGTTAAGGCTTTCCACTGCATTTTTTATTTGATCTATTGAATTCTTCATTTCTAGTATCTCCTTCTGACTTCTATTTATATCTCAATTTCATGGGAGCACTTTTCATTTAGATTGTGAATTTGCTTCTGATTGCTTCTAAGTAATCTGACAATTAATTTTCTTAATTCTGTTTCTGGCATATCCTCACTCTCATCATCTCCAGCTTCTATTATTGAGGAATTATAATGTTCCTTTAGGGAGCTGATATTGTCTTCCTTATTTTTGTTTCAGGTTTTTGCTTTTTTTTTTTTTTTTTTTTTTTTTTTTGGCGTGTGTGTGTGTGTGTGTGTGTATAAATTTGGAGAATTTCTCTTGTGATATTTCTCTGTTATGAGCTGCTATGCGTGTGTTTCAAGTGGAAGCAGAGAGCACCATCTACTGGAGCCTTGCTCACTTGTCAATCATGGTGGGGGCGGGTATGAGCTTTGGTGCACTTAGCCTCGCCTACTGAGAACTGGCTCATTTCTCAATGATTGATGGAATGGGCTAGAGTTTCCTTGTTGTATGGCATGCGTGGTAGAGAAGAGGTCCCTCTGAGATGCTGTTGACCTTGCTCCTGGGCTGTGGGTGTGGTAGGGTGGCTCCCGCAGTTGATGGTTGTATGCTTGGTAGGCCTAGGCCTACATTTGAGAAGGTAAACTTTCAAGATGGCTTCTTTCGGTGGGCTGCAGGTCTGGGCATGGGGGGGAATGGACCAGGGAGTGTCTGATCTCTCTGTGTGTATTTCTATACCTTCTCTCTTTTTTTTTTCTTCATGGAATTTTAAAAGCAGTTCACCTATCTCCCCCTTGTGCTTCTACTCGCAGCTCCATGGACCCCTAATTCCCCATCTAACCTGGTACTCTGGGGGCTGGCACCCACTGCCCTGACAATCTGCACCTCCTGTGTCTCCTCCGTTTCTCCTCTTTATTTGCTCTTTCAGCATAGACCTTCCCAGTCTCTGTTGGTCTCCTGGGTTGCCCTTCATAAATTTCCCATGGCTCTATCTCCGGTGTGTGACTTCTCTACCTTTTAACTATTTTGCCCTGAGTGACTCAGATCATCATGTTGCTAAGAAGCCATCTTAAAAACCCCTGGAATCTGATTCTTGATAACATTCTCAGAAGCTGGCACAACAAATCCTTTTTTGAAGGAAGTTCTGAATAGGCTTGTGTTCATGTTCGTGATAGAAGGAATCACACATATAAGTTCTCTCATCTTTTAAAAAATTGACTTGAGAGAGAGAGAGAGAGAGAGAGAGAGAATGAGAATCTTCTTTCTGTGGTTCACTCCCAGAAATGTCCACAACAACCAGGGCTGGACCAGGCCAGAGCCAGGAGTCAGGAACTCCATCTGGTTCTCCCACGTGGGTGGCAGGGTAAAGTATTTAAACCATCATCTACTGCTTCCCAGGAAAATTATCAAGAAACTGAAATGGAAGCAGACCACAGAAGACTTGAACTATAATTCCAATATGGGATGCAGTTGTCTCAAGTGGTGACTTAACCCACTGTGTCACAATGCCCATCTCAACTTCCCCCACCTTTATGCTCACTGTGAACTACACTGAAGTATGGTTTTAGGAAAACCTCCATGGAATGTATGTCAAGTGAAAATGCTTTTTGGGAGATCCGACCTGCATTTCCTGGCCCTTTTAATTTATTTCCCATTCTTCCTGCCCTATGTTTATCCTCCCATATAACACTCACTTTAATTTTTACCTTAGGCTTTGTTATTTCAAGTGCCTAGACTTAGCAGGTTATGTTAGCTATGAGATGTCTGTTATAAGCGCAACTGGAGGCAGCTATAAGGTCATGGCTACAGTTACACAGCTGGGAGTTATAGATGGTATTTAAAGCTACAGAAGTGAATGAAATGACCTAGCGGAAGTGCAGAGATAGAGAACAATGCTGAGCCAAAACTAAATTGTCAATGAATGGGAGTTATGCACAATGCAGGTATCACTTTTCCTATGCAGTAGCATTTTCCAAAAATAAAGATAATATTCCCAGGTACCAATACATATTGCAAATTAAGCCACATTGATTTTGCCAATCATTCACTGTAGCTGAGAATGACTATTATCTTGGAGAAGGAGTTAGGCAGAAAAAATGAAATGAGGAAAGGGAACATTGTCTCTAAGGGATCAGTCTGTTACAATGCTCTTAAGTCTGAGACCTAGTAATGTAAAACTAAATGAGGAAATATATTCCATCATTAGTTTAATTGCAATATTATCCTTGTATACCCAGGAGGAAATTTTTACTACCCATATAACTGCCTCTTCTGTCGGAGAATATTATCTAAGATATAGAAGACCTCAGAGAAGACACAAATTCTTGGCCTTGAGTTCCAAAAATAGACTCATATTTCACATCAAAGAAAACCAGTTTTGAAATCCAAGATTTTCTTTTACAAGAGCTATTCCTTTTGGAATTCAAAAGGTTAAACTCTGAAGAAAGCTGATTATGATTTTGATAGCAAACAACAAGTTATAAAAATAGATAAGATCTGGGAGGAGGGGATCTGAATCAATCATTTTAAAACAAATCTGAGGTCTTCTATATCTTAGATAATATTCTCTCTCTTTTAGACTAAAAGTCATTAAAGCATATATAAAGGTACATCGAAAAGTTCATGGAAATTTGAATTAAAATACAGGTTTATTTTAGTATAAATATTTTGAAAACTATGCATCACTTTTTCATGATGTTTATTTTCCATAAATTTTTGAAGACCCCTGGTTGTTGTGTTAGAATGAGTTCAGAGAGCATGGAATGTTGTGACAGCCCATGAAAGACAATATAATATAAAGGAGAAGGGAATCTCGACTACTAGCCTAGGCTTAATACAAAGCTCAATACAAGGGTCTTAGAAGTGTCAGACAGGAGTAACTGATTCTAAGTGTTCTGTGCAGCTGATATTAGTTAGGGCCTTTATTAACTCAGTCATTCTGATTAGTTATACTTTGTATTAATGCCAAATTGAGCTTGTTAATATTTTACTTAGATTTTAAAAATTATGTGTAGTCGTAATGACAGATTTGTCTTTAGTTTCCTTTTTAGATCATATTTGTCAGGATTTATTATCAGGATTATGCTATTAAATTCTACATTGCTTTATATACTATATAATATTTTAAATGGATAAATATTTTCATTGGAGATGCAGTATACCTTATTCATGGTATCTTTTCAATCTGGAAACAATTGGATGTGGTGATCATTCATTATCTCCATAGTTAATAATGTTCAATTTCTCTACATATTTTGTGGTCTTTTGGGTTATTTCTTTCAGGATTGTTACTGTTATGTATAATATATGAGGGATCTTCAAAAGATTCTTGGAAAATACATGTTATGAAAAAACTGCACATGTCGCGCCCCCTCTTCGTGGAGGAGCAACACTGAACCCTGCGCTGTTCCTTCGTCCGCCCGGCCCTCCCCGGGTTTGCTGCTGGTTCTTCCCAGGTTGGCTACTATCCCTTCCACCTCCGTGGAAGGGCAGTTCCCCCTGGCCGCATTCCCCACTTCCGCAGGGGAGCGGCACACCGCCGGCCGGCTTTCTCGGGGGCTGCACAGGTGTTCCTTCAGATGTTCCCCTTAGATGTTCCTGGTGCATGCCGTCTCTCTCCTCCTTTATAGTCCTCCTCCGCCAATCCTAACTCGGCTGCCCACACGCCGAGTACGCTGCTCTCCTCCAATCAGTAGCAAGTCCTACAGTTTATTGGTTGAACTGGAGGCAGCTGTGCGGAAGCTGTTTACTTCTCTCCCAGCGCCATATTGTGGGGGAGCAGATGCATAGAATAAGTCTTAATTCCAGTAACTCAGTCTAGTCCGGTTTGCTCCCCACAGATCCCCCTTTCTTTTTATTTTTGGCGTTGATACGCGCCTGTCTTCGGTGTCCCGCGGCACACACTCTGCTCTACTTGCTAGAGTTGCCACAGGTTCTTAAAAGTCCTATCAATCAGGCAAACCGAATCCGGGTCCTCTCTTCGCCATGTTGTGAGGAGGTTTTTAGGCGCTGATGCGTGCCTGTGTTCGGTGCCCTGCAGCGCATGCTCTGCCTGCAGGGGGCTTACAAGCCCTATCAGGCAAACCGAATCCAAGCCTTCTCATTGCCGTATTGTGGGGGAGGCCTTACTGATGTTAATTCGTGCCTGTCTTCGGTGACCTGTGGCGCATAAGCTGCTAGCCGCCCAGGTGCTCATCGCCTCACTAATCGGGCAGACCGAATCCAAGCCTTCTAATTGTTGTATTGTAGGGAGGCCTTTCTATTTCTCTATTTCTCTATCTCCGGGCATTCCTATTTCTCCCATTTTACTTCTGTCTGCCAACATTCCCATTTCTCTCACTCCACTTCCAAACTTCTGTTTCTCTTATCCCCGCAGCTTCCCGCTGCCCTCCCCGAGGCTACTTCTCGGCGGCTTCCCAGCTGAGCCGCTTCAGCCCGCGCCTCTCTCATCTGCGCAGCTTCCCGGCTTTGCGCGGCTTGGCTTCGCGCGCTCCGCGGTCTCCACGCCCTTCGCGTCTGCACCACGGCCTCGCGCCAGCCCCGTTCCCTATCTATTCACGCCCCGTGCTCTCTCTGCACGCGGCGGCTTCCGCGAGTAACACAGCGTAGCTTACGTGTCCGCCACTAGCATTCAATCTAAGTTCCCCGGGCTAGCCTGGCGAATTCAACCCAGCATACATCTCCGCCCCACGGTTTGGCTTCCCGTCCTTTGCTCCCCGGGCTAATCAGACGGATCCCAATCTGGCTTACGTTTCAGCTTCTGGTTTCAACTTTTCGCCCCCTATTCCCGGGCTAACTTGAGAACCCCAAAGTGGCTTTCGTGTCCGCCTTGGCCTGCCTCCCACGGCTTCAATTTCCCTAACATTTTTCTCTACCCGGTATGTTTCCCCAAACTTTCCTCCAACGATATTCCTCCCTCATTTCTCCTGGCCTCTCCCCACAGTCCGCGTCCGAGTCTGTTTGTTCTAGCTTTCACTTTCGCTTTCGACCTTAGAGATTTCTCCCAGCTTCCCCCCGTAGTCCGTATCCGAGTCTATGCCTAGGCTTTCAATAGCTTCTTCCGGCACCTTTTTCGTCCGGCTTTTCCCTAGGCTGTTTGCTAGTCTCTCTCTCCGATATTTTCCCTAGTTCTTCCCGTTTCTTCCCTCCTAAGTTTCATAGCCGTCCTAAGTTTCCTATCCGAGTCACGTTTCTTCCCTCCTAAGTTTGCTATCCGTCCTAGGTTTCCTATCCGAGTCACGGCCCCATTATGTCGCTCCCCTCTTCGTTGAGGAACGACACTAAGCCCTGCCTAGGCTTCATATCCGAGTCACGGCACCATTATGTCGCTCCCCGTCTTCATGGGGGAACGACACTAAACCCTGCCTAGGCTTCATATCCGAGTCACGGCACCATTATGTCGCTCCCCCTCTTCGTGGAGGAGCAACACTGAACCCTGCACTGTTCCTTCGTCTGCCCGGCCCTCCCCGGGTTTGCTGCTGGTTCTTCCCGGGTTGGCTACTATCCCTTCCACCTCCGTGGAAGGGCAGTTCCCCCTGGCCGCATTCCCCACTTCCGCAGGGGAGCGGCACACCGCCGGCCGGCTTTCTCGGGGGCTGCACGGGTGTTCCTTCAGATGTTCCCCTTAGATGTTCCTGGTGCATGCCGTCTCTCTCCTCCTTTATAGTCCTCCTCCGCCAATCCTAACTCGGCTGCCCACACGCCGAGTACGCTGCTCTCCTCCAATCAGTAGCAAGTCCTACAGTTTATTGGTTGAACTGGAGGCAGCTGTGCGGAAGCTGTTTACTTCTCTCCCAGCGCCATATTGTGGGGGAGCAGATGCATAGAATAAGTCTTAATTCCAGTAACTCAGTCTAGTCCGGTTTGCTCCCCACATGCACAGACTTTAAACTTGTTTTACACCAAAATAAATTTATCATTGGATTCCATTTCTCCACATACCTTTTGAACTCATCATACATCACACTCTCCTTTAGTTTTGGAATTTATCCTTTTTCCCTACGTTTAATTATCATGTTTAATATTTGTTTTTCTTGAATTCACCTGTGGATGTTGTCCTAATTTTATATTAAAAAAACAATACTCATTTCCCTGTTTCCCTTATAATCGTTTTATCTTTTTGCACCTCTTCCTTTTACATTCTTTAGGCTTCTTTGATATTCCATTTCCTTCAGTTTCAGGTTATATTTAGTTGACACAATCATACTTCATTCCTTAATGCTCTGTACAATGGTGCTTGTTTTCTTTCTTCTTTCTTTCTTTCTTTCTTTCTTTCTTTCTTTCTTTCTTTCTTTCTTTCTTTCTTTCTTTCTTTCTTCTACAGGAGTTACTGTGAAACAGAACCTAAATCTTCATACAGAAATGCTTACTTAGTATAATCCTTTTGGGGACACATCAGAGATGCTCTTCACTGTCACTCTTCATTAACCATAAGTTTTTTTCTCTGACTCCCACAAAATGCTGCATTTTGTGAATGATCCAAGTTAATTTATTTTTTAACCTACATATGGACATTTGAGTTGCTCTAGTTTTTCTTTCTTGCTATTATTGATATTGCTTTCTCTTACAGGTCTCCAGATATGAAAAATATTAATTTGTAAATACATTATCCATATGTATTATTAAATTAATGCAAATTACTTTTCAAAGAGATTGCATAAAAGAAATATTTTCTATCAGGAATTCATAAAAGACCAAGTTCATCCCAATTCTCTCTGCACCTTGATATTAACCTTCTTTCATTCATTCCTGCCAATTGATTCATTTTGTCTTTATTTTGCATTCTCTTGATAATAAGATTGAAGAACTTTTTATATTGCCAAGAAATATTTCCTTTTCTTGAAATGATTGGTTTTTTTTTGCTGATTTTTCCGTGGGAATATTAGTTCTCTTCATATTAAATTTTAGTACTTATTTGAATATTTTTAACATATCTACCATATGTTGGTTATGTGTGTTGTAAATATGCATGTCTTTTTTTTAACTTTTAATTAATGAATATAAATTTCCAAAGTACAGCTTATGGGTTACAATGGCTTCCCCCCCATAACGTCCCTCCCACCCGCAACCCTCCCCTTTCCCACTCCCTCTCCCCTTCCATTCACATCAAGATTCATTTTCGATTTTTTTTTTCTTTCCAAGTCTGCAGCTTATAATTTTGCTTTCCTGATGGCATTGTTTGATGGATCAAAGTCTCTAATTTTTCTATAGCCACTTTATTATCATTTTTAAAAATACTTGGTGTTTTTGTTACTGCTTAGCTGGTCTTTCTCTATCTAAGGTCAAAGGATGCTCAACTCTATTTTCCATTAAATGTTTTACAGTTTTATTTGTTAATTTTTATTTTGGCATTTATTTTTATACTACCACAGTGTAAAAAAAAAACCAAAACACAAAAAACTCATTTTTTCCTTTTTAATCTCACATTACACTTGAAGCACACAGCTTTTTGAGAAACTTTCATACTGTTTTCTGTAATGACTGTACTTATTTGCATTCTCACAAACAATATGCCAGGCTTCCTTTCCCCCACATCATCACAAACACTTGTTATCTTTTATTTTCTTGATAATAACCAATCTAACTGTACTGAGATAATATCTCATTGTAGTTTTGATTTATATTTCCTTGATGATCAGTGATGTTAGGCAATTTTTTCATGTACCTGTTGCCCATTGGTATATACATCCGCTGAGAAATGTCTGTTTTGATATGCTGCCTATTTTTTATTTTTATTTTTTGCTGTTGAGTTGTTGGGAGTTCATTTTATATTCTGGATATTGATCCCTTATCAGATGGATAGCTTGCAAATATTTTTTCCCATTTGTATATTTTTCTTTGATCAATTACCTAAAGTCAATATTTGAATGGTATAAGGTAAAGATTAAGTTTCAATTTTTGCCTATGAATGCTGATGCTGCACTGTTACCTTGGTTATTTATCTGACTGCATCACATTTCCCCAAGGAAATGGTGAAATGTTGGTCAAAGGATACTAAGTTGCAATTGTAAGATGAATAATTTTTAGGGACCCAGTGTAATAACAAGATGGCTCTAGTTTAATGATGTATTATATAATTGAAATTTACTAGGTGAAATTTACTAACAAGATAGATGTTAAGTATTCACATGAACACACAAAGATAAAGTACTCATGTGATGTGATGAATATGTTAATTTGATTATGGTAATCATTTTACAATGTATATCAAAATATCACATGGTACACCTAGTATATATTGTTTTGATTTGTCAATTATACTTCAATATAGCTAAAAAAGAATTCTTCCATAGAACACACCCATGACTTATTTTTATCTTAAGTGCCTCATGTTTCTCCAGTGTATTTGTGTGTGTGTGTATAAAATTGTGAAAGTGGAGTAATATTAGACCCTTCAGAATGTTTTAAGGAAGAGTAACACAGAGAGAGAGTGAGAGAGACAGACAGACAGACAGAGGGCTTCCATCCACTGATTGATTCCCCAAATGGCCACACTTGTGCTAGACCAAAGCCAGGAGCCAGGAGCTTCTTCCATGTCTCCCACATGGGTGCAGGGGTCAAAGCACTTGGACTATCTTCCTCTGCTTTACCAGGCATGTTAACAGGGAGTTAGATCAGAGGTAGAGCAGCCGGAACTTGCACTAGTGCCTACATGGGATGCTAGTGTCGCAGGCCAAGGCTTTACTGGCTGTGCCACAACACTGCTTCCCCTGCACAATTTTTGAAGAAACAGTGTTGTCACTTTCTAAACTAAATTCAATATATCAGTAAATGTTTTGTGTTAATTACTTTAGCTTCATAATAGGTCCTAATAGCCTTTAGTGCAAATCTGCTGTCTTCTTCCCAAGTGTCTGAACTAATCTTCCAGTTTTATTTTTCCATAAAATTTTATATCCAGCTTATAAAAATCTTCTGCAATTTTGAGAGAATTGCACTAAATTTATAGATTAATTTGGCAGAAAATTGTCTCCATCATGATATTGTCTTCTGTTTTGGGCTGCAATATCTCTTCTTTATTTAGGTATTCTTTAATACATCAATGTGATTTTATTATTTTTCTTATAGACATCTTGAGATCCTTGATTAGATTTATAGTTAAGGCTTTGCCAAATTTTGATGTTTTTTCATGTTTTCTAGTTGTTTATAGTTTAGAAAAATGCATTCGATTTGTATATCAATATTTAGCTACCTAATAAAGCTGTTCTATGTATTTCAATCTTTTTTCTGTAAATTCCCTTGGAATTCCTGTGTCATCATTTTACCTGCACATGATGGCATTTTAATGGCCTCTTTTGCAATCATTATGGGTTTTATTTATTTTCTTTTCTTATTGTACTCATTAGTTCTCAATTTTTATGTAGAATAAAATTGTTCATACTAGAAGTCTTAGTATTATGCTTTATTTACAGTTTATCCACTATTTTCATAGGAAATGCTTTATTATCATTCATTTCTAATATCTTTAAATTTCTTGAAGAATTCTTTCAACTATGAATTATTCAGAATTGTAAAAACTGTCTAATTATATCACATATTTGAATTTATCTTATTAAATTCTACCTAATTTCTACTAGGGGTCAAAACTATGTCTCCATGTTATCTGTCCTTTCATGTTTGCTGAAAATTGCTTGACAGGCATACATAACCCATAAGTCATGCCTTGTGTGATTGACTTTCCTTAAGTGTGAATAATGACTTGCTTAAAACCAACAAAATATGGCAAAGGTGATAGGCTGTCACTCTCTTGATTAATTTACCCTACAGAGCAAAGAGGAAGAGATTTTAAAGATATAATTAAAGCCTATAATCACTTGACTTTAAGTTAATCAAAAGAGAGATTATCCTGGGTAGGCCTGGCCTAATAAATTAAGTCCTTTAAAAGAAGGTCTAGAGGTCAGAGACTTGAAGCAAAAGACAACTTTTATCACAGATGGCTTTGAAGAAGCAAGCTGCTATGATTTATTTCACTTTAAAATGGTTCTTTATTTGTTGTTACTTTACTGAAAGGCAGAGAGAGAAAAGGGAGAAGACTGAAGAGAAAGAAGGAGAATCTTCCAGCACCTGATTCACTCTCCACATGCCTGCAGCAAGCAGGGCAGGGAAAAGCTGCCAGCACCCAGGACTCAATTCAGGTCTCCCATATGGGTGTCTGGGCGCTAAGTACTTGAATCACTCCTGCTTTCTCCTAGGCTGTGTATTATCTCGAAGGTACAATTAGAAGCAGGGCCAATGTTGGATCACAGACACTCTGATATGGGATATGATTGTCCCAACTGTCAAATTAACCATCGTGACAAACAACCATCCCAAGCTGCTCTGATTGCTAAGAAAAGAAAGCTGACAATTTTCAGAGGAGTTTAAAAGTGGTTCCTTCCCTACTCAAGTGACCAAATGAGAAGCAGGTGCAGCAACTATCCTGATTTGTTGTGAAGCATATACAGAAAGTTAATACGCTTTGTGACTGAGTACATGTTTTACATTAGAAAATATTCTATACATGTTTTGTTTTCTAACTGTTGATTTGAAAGTTCTCTATGTATCAGTGAGATCAACTTCATTATCTCTCACAACCCGCAGCCTCTCTTCAGTTCAAAATAGTCTGCTGGAGACAAGTGTTTGACACAAAAGTTAAGACAGCTTCAGATGCTTACATCCTATATTGTAATGTCTGGGTTCATGCCTCAGCTTTCGTTCTCATTCCAGATTCCTGACAATGTGCACCATGGGAGGTAGCAGGTGAAAGTACTTGGGTCCCTGTCACTCACATGGGAGACTCAGACTGAATTCCAGGTCCCTGACTTCAGCCTGGCCCAGCTCCAGCTGTTATAGGCATTTGGGTAGTGAATCAACAGGTAGAAAATTCATTCTCTCTCTCTCTTTCTCTCTTTCAAAGGAACACAATGAATACGTGTTTTAATAAAATAGGATTTTGTGTCTAAAATTATTTTTCAGCCCAGTTGCTTTTACAAAATTCTAGAATATTAGTTTATAAAATGTCTTCATGATTAAACATAGTGGATAGCAGTGTTTAAGTGATACTTACCAAGAATCTTGTGCTTGGGAGCTGGCATTTAGCCTAGCAGTTAAGATGCATGTGTCCCACACTGGAGTTCTTTAGTTTGTTTCATGCTTGGATTTGTTTCAAGCTTCTGATTCCAGCTTCTCACCAAGAAAAACAATTGGGAGCAGTAGTGGTGGCTCAAGTAATTAGCTTCCTGTCACCAACCTGGGAGACCAGGGTTATGTTCCTGGCTACTGGTTTTGTATCCACTCAAGGCCCAATAGTTGTGGGCATTTGAGGAATGAACCAAATAGTTAGAATTCTCTCACATGCTCTTGCTCTCGCTCTTTCTCTCTCCTTCTGAAATAAATAAAAAATAATTTTAAGTGTTTTTTTTTTTTAAAAGGAACACAGAACTAAGTTGCCATCTTGGCAGAATCAAAACATCCCATTTTCCACAGGATAATCTACAAAAATGTAGATCTTATCAGCTCAAATCTGTTTTAACCTGCCAATGGAGCCCCATAACTCTTAAAATCAAGATCAAAATCTTTAATACATGGTACAAGGCCTGGCTTGATATGGCTCCTGCTGATCTCTGTAACTGTGTCTCACATCATTTCTCCCTCTCAAATTGGTCTTTAAATTCCTTATTTCCTCCTATGACACAGCTTTTGCACATATTTTTTTTCTTCCTTAAGATTTCCCCTTTTCCTCACTTAATTACATGGAATTCATCATTCAAAGTCCAGCTGGAGAATCCTCAGGGAATCCTTCTGTTACCTCTTGGACTAATGCTCCTGTTCTCAGAACACACTGTGCCTTTCTTTCATAGCACTTGTCGAAAATACAATTTTGCATTTTAATCTTTGATATATGTCTATCTACTTCTTTATATTATCAGGTTTATAAACTCAGGGATGATATTTTGTACATAATTGCTATTCTATTGCATGGTGCTATCTGTCTTAAAGTACTTGCTCACCAATATGTAATGAAATGAGGAACTGCATATTTGCAAATGCCAGGGATTCAGATTTCTTTCCAAACTTATCTCAAACATTTTGAGACCAAATTACTCAACATCTCTGTTTCTGTTTCTGCATCTGTATAATGAAGATAAGTGTACCCAATTTGTAGGGCTATTTGAAGAATTACATGAGTTACTACATGTAAATATATATGTAATGGAACTGGCTCATAGTAGGTGCTTTATTATAGTTCACAATTATTAAAAGAATTGTTCTTTCAAACTGACAGGCTTATAAACTTATATATAAATATATTGTACACATGTTTCTTTTGTGGTTTCTACTTCAGAGCGATTGATCGAAATGTAAGAACTGTTGTTTCAGGATGGTGCTATTAATTTGATCATCCCTTTACCATTGGCAGTTTGATGATGATTCCTTTACCATGCCTGTTTGATGATGATGTTCGCGATCATGCTGGAGTTGATGCTACAACAGCTCACCTAGGAAAGCTCCCCACAGGATAATGTGTATATTATCTTCTCACAACAACCTGGTGAAGAGTGTCCTGTGTTATCTCCATTCCCATATGAGGAAAATTAGGTTCATAGTGCTTATTTTTTCTTGGAACAATACTAAAATGAATGAAAACTTTCAATGTTCATCTTATCTGACTAAATAGGAAGGGTTCTACCCATTGCTGCATTAATCATTGTGAAAAATAGAGCTTATAAGTAAAACTGCAGAAACTATTCATGTCAACAAGAGATGTTTCCTGAACAAGTACTAAGTTAGTTATCAGTATTCCACAAATTCTTGGATTTATCTATTTATTTTGTCTGGTCATTTAGAAGGTCTAAAAGTTGGCTATAATTCTACAGTTAAACACTGCCTCTAAAACCAATATTCCTCTTCCTGAAAAACACTTTGTCCATCTTTGTTATAGTTTTAGTTATAGTTTAGTTTTATGCTATTTTCCTAATTCCAAAACTCTTTTTAGAAATACTCAGTTAAAGTTGAAGAAACTGTACCTCACTTTTTAACAACACATCTTTATATTTGTTACAATTTTATCATGTTTTGTTGTTGTTCCTTTTGACTATTTTCATCTATTCTGTTTTGTATGTTGTTTCCACTTAAGGCTATTCCACAGGGAAATATTCAGTTGTCTCTAACTTCAATTTCCCTTGCCAATGCACATTTTATACTTTCAAACTATGTTTTCTTTTCAAAATGTGAAGTAGTCTATTCCATTTGGTAATTAGTTCCAATTCTTCTTTTCTGATGATAACTATTTTTCACTATCATCTATGATTTTTTCCTGGTGTATGTCAAGAATAAAGAAGTTTAAAATACTTTTATCCTCATTAATTTGCTCAGGTCAGGTCCATGGGTAGAGAGCTGTTTATTTTCAAAATACCATCTGAGTGTTTCATAATTATGATTACCCAGAAATTCAAGTGAAATACAGATGGAATAATGGCAGAAACCTGTTCACCACCCCAAATTATAGTATTTTTTCTGGTACAATGCCTTTTACATCACATTGGCCACCAGCCAAAGTGTGCCACTGGTTTGATTTTGGCTTATTATTTTGCTACTGTTATGAATAGTTAATTGGTAGAGGACAAATATTTATTTATTTTCACAATCATTTAAATGTAGTAATGTTGAGTATTATGGGAAATCAGAGAATGACTGTCATTTTATTGCTTTCTACTATTCTCCCTTTTAGAAAGATAATTACACTTTTCAATTTTCACCAATATTTATTATACAAATGTTTTGTCAATGGTAATGCGTGATGGTTTATTATAGGTATGGGAAAGGTTTTTAAAAATATTTTTCCTCTGTACTTTTCAAAAAAGATTTATTTTTACTTATTTAAAAGGTGCAGTTAAAGAGAGAGAGAGAGCATGCACACGAGGGGTGGGGAGAGAGAGAATCTTCCATCCACTGGTTCACTCCCCAAATGGCCGCAACATCCAGGGCTGAGCCAGGTTCTAGCCAGGTCTCCCATATGGTTGGCAGGGCCCCAAGTAGTTCGGTGGGCCATCTTCCTCTACTTTCCTAGGCACATTAGCGTGAAGCTGCAACAGAAGTGAAGCAGCTGGGACTCAAACTGGGATGCCAGCATCTCAGGCAGCAGCTTTGTCTGCTACACCACAACACCAGCCTCTCCTCTGTATTTTTAAATTGCTTTCTCCCACCACCCAGCATTCTGTCTGTCACATATTTTCCTTCTACCAAGTCAAGAACTGCAGGGACAGCATAATGGATTAATGGATATTAAAGAGTCAGTGGAACTTTGAAATTGACTTTAATATATAAAGCACTTAGAGTCTGAAGGTGAGATGCCAAGAGCAATAGGCAAAGGTGGACCATCATGTTAGTGGTGAAAGAAATCAAAATGTACAAGTCAATGCTAATAAAAGGAATAGAAAATAACAGTTTTTGCTTTATAAGGATTAAGAACATAGGGAAAAGAAATAAATATTTGTACAAATGTTTCTCTACAGTAGCATCCAAGACTTAGGAAGCTATTGAAATAAAAATTGAGTCTCTCTATGAACATGGATTCAAATAAATGTTTTACTAATTGCATCAGTGGTAGTGAGGATAATTTTATCAGAATTTATTAAACATTTCTTCAATGCAAAGCAATGACCCAGTTTCTATCAGGGAACAAATGGAGTTAGAGTCTTATATATAATTCTTAGTGAAATAACTTCCAAATATCAGTTACCAGAATAAATAAATGCTTAAGCCTTCCTTATTGGTGATTTCCAAGTTCAAACATCCAATCTATTCTCTTTCACCACAATTCCACATATCTGTCTTCTCATCCAATTATCTAGGGATAGCCAATGTCCTGTGAGCAGCTTTATGGATGAGTTACAGTAAGAATGTGTATGGTTTCTTTGTTCTTCCTTTTATATCATGCTGATTACAACCTAAGGATTTGGGTTTCTAATAAATTATATAAACCAGGAAAGCTGAGTGACATCACCTACTTTCTTGGTGATTCTTCAAAAGGGGATTCTTATTTCCCAGTGTTACCATACTCTGTGAAAGCGTTTCTCATCAAACTGGAGAGTATCTTTGACATAAAGTTATGCAGTTTTATCCATTCAAGTATTAGAGTATTTTGAAAAGCTGAGGAAAATTAAATTAAAATATGAATTAATTTTTACAAAACATTTTGAAACTTCATGTATAGTTTTCTCATACTACAAACTTTCCATGCAATTTTTGAAGACCTCTCATACATCCTAGCCTTCCCAAGATGATAAAGACAGGTTCTGTTGTCACCTGCTTTACAAACATGAGGTAGTCACAGTGTGGGTTGGTAGACCCAGTTTATTATAAGCAGATGTGTGAAGCATTACTAAAGACATCCACAGGTCAGAGAGCTGTGTGCAGTTATATGGTGCCAGACCTTGCTACTTTGTTTGCCTTTATGAATTCTGTATGTATGGTTTTCTATGGTTGGGTTTAGACTTCAGCTCATTTATTTAATGAGTTCATTTAACTGCCTCAAACATCCTCCCATACACTTACAAACTCATGGATACGTCATCTCAGTTATTACATTCACCTCAGTTGGGTTGCAATCACAAGCTTTCCAAGACAATGCTCTAAAAGTGGATAGCCATGAGTGAAGTGGTTAACTATTTATATCCTTGTAGGGAAATCTGGTATGAGTAACACAAAATAGCCAGAGTCTGCTTATTTTATGACACCAAGTTACCATATTTTCTTTAGAAATTTCAGTCAATTTGATTATCTTATCATTATTTTATTTTTCAAAATGGCATTAAAATTATCCATGTTGAAAAAAGCCTGGTACTGCAATTCAGTGTCAATGCAGATAACCACCATTCCTTAAGCCTATTTGCTTCATATGTATGCTGGTGGCAGATGTTTAAAGTAGATATCTTCATGGAAATCATTTAGTGAAGGATTTTAATTTAGCTAATTCCTAACTGCATATACATCATTTTATAATATCGTCCCAAGAGCAAATGAATCAATGAAGTAAATTACTACATTTATGGAATACTGGTTCAGAGATTTATGTGTGAGATAGTTCTCTAGATTGTGAAAACTCAGCAGCACTATCTTTACTATAGTAATTGTCAGGTCTTTAATAATTATGTGATCATTTGGTATACTCAATAGGAACAAGCAGTTAAGGTAATATGATAATTATTGAAAACTAAAGACACTAAAGATAATTTTGATATGCTGAGGAACACAGATATTAATTTTCCTATGTGTTTAGTTTATATCATCTCCAATCTAGAAAGCTTTTCAGATTTTATACAATGGCACAGTCTAAGCACTCTTAATTGTCAAGATTTTACAATGAACAATAACAAAAATTTCTATTTTTTGATGAGAAAAAAATTCTGCCATTTCATTTTGCAACCACAAGACATGCTAGAATATGGGCAGGTTACCTCTGCTGTGATAGCGTAGCATTGCTCTTGCGTGACTCTACCAGCTGCACATTGGACTTAACTCAATCATTGCTAGGCCCAGTTCAACAAAAGGCCACAAATTATTATATGCCTGAAAGTGCTAGCTGATAAGAGAACACTTGTCACAGTGGCTTGTAGAAAACCTTATTTACAGACCCTGCTTGCTGTTGAATATCTTTGCTTTATAGTTGTTGGTTAAACTTAGCTTCTGCTATTCTCCTATCAAATTCTGCGCTTACTCACAGGTAAATTATTACTCCAGATGCAATATCAGAAGACCAAAGATTACCAGTGTTAGATAAAAATTATCACCTTTGTGGCTGGCTTCATGGTGTAGCACATTAAGCCGCCGGCATCCCAAATGGGTGCCAGTTCCTGTCTGTCTGGGCTGTTCCACTTCAGATTCTGCTCCTTTGAATGGCCTGGGAAAGCAGCTGAGGATGGCTCAAGTGATTAGACCCCTGCACCCATGGGGGAGACCTGCATAAAATTCCTGGCTCCTGACTTTGGCCAGGCCCATCCCTGGCCTTTGTTGCCATTTGGGGGTTGAATCAGAGGATGGAAAATTCTCTCTCTCTCTCTCCCATCCTCCTCCCTCTCTCTCCCTCTGTCTCTTACTTTAGAAGTCTTTCTAAAAACTGTAACCTTTTTGTGTTTTAACACACAACACTGGGCTTTAACTTTATTTGATCTACTCCTTTAACAATCTTAAAAAACATCTCTCACCTAGGATTGCACAATTAATAAGTGCTTTTTTCATAACACTTGAGCTGCTTATTACAAAGGTGAAAAATAACTGTCAGGAAGGAAAACTTAGGGCCTATCACAGTTAATTGCTAGGTGATTACTGTTAATGGAGTATAATCTGCAGTTTTGGATATTAGATTAGGTTCCTATGGCATATCTATTTATATTGACAGCCCTGAAAATCAATTATTTTGCCTCAATCATGATGAATATCATTCCCAGAAATATTATAGTGTGGTGAAGAAGCTTCTTTGGAGATTAACTATACAATTTCCCTTCCCATCTCAAAAAAATTTCAAGTACCACAAAGACAGACATTTTTGAAAATTTGTGATTGGGTACTGAGGCTCTTGTGTAAGATTCTAAGGCAAAAATATTTGCTTTTCCTTATCTCTTCACTACAAGTAGTGGAAGCAAAGACTGTTCCATGTGCAGATAACCAGAAAACCTGCTATAAAATCAGAAAGCAGAAATAGGGTCAGCAAAAAATTCCACTTTTTCCTGTCAAGAGCCTTCTTCTACCATTTATCAATGTGTTTCTTCTAAACAACTGTAGATACTTTGTATTGAAGCCATTTTTGTATAGTAAAATGATGTATTACAGATGGATTCCATTTATCACATTGACTCATTTATGAGCATTTGATCAGGATTCTTTTACAATCGTATTTAAATTATTGTTTTATTGTTTCCTAATGGTTTGAGAAACCAAATTTCATTACCTGTTTTGAAAGGAAAACTTGATGCTATCAGATACTTCCATATTTTGTTTTTCATTTTAATTATCATGCAAGCATTTTGTAATGTGGAAGGAACACAACATGAAATGCTATTGAGATTTTATAGGAACTACATTGAATTATATCTGAACATTGAGCATGATGGATACTTTAACAATATTAAGTTTTCTAATCTGGGAACATGGGATGCCTTTCCAATTACTTGTGCTCTACTTAGCTTATTCTATATGTTTTAGTTTACAGTGAAAAGTCTCATAATCTTGCTTAAGATTATTCCTAAGCATGTGATTCTTTTTGATGGTACTGTGTATGATACTACTTTCTTAATTTTCTTTTTAAAAGCATTTATTTTTTAGTTGAAAGATACAGTTACAGAGAGAGAGAATGAAGCTAGAGATAGATATCTAGTATAATCTACCCACTCTTAAATTTTTTAAAACTGTGATCTAACATGTGATATATCTCAGAAAGTATCCTATATGTGCTTGAGAAGAATGTGTATTTTGCTGAATTTGGGTGAAGTGTTCTATATGTTTCTATTAGGTCTATTTGGTCCCGTTTTCTGGTGCTGAATTGGGGATAGGGAACCAGCAATTCTTTCTATAGTTTTTGATGTGACTAGTTTAACACTTACCCTGGATACAGGAGATTCTGAACTACTTTTTGTATTTCTCACAAAGAGAATTTGTCTCCATCTTATTAAATATCTATACATGAAGCTAGGAGCAAATTCCACTTTCATGCTGATATCACTGCTCTATAAGTTCTTTTTTATTACTAGGTTTTTAATGTTATTTGCTTCCTGTCTCTGCTCAATATTCCTCACACATTTTGGGGGGAAATGAAGAAGTATGTTTTCTCCTACAATTCCCATCACCCCAACCAACCAACTTTTCATATTGAGCTAGTATAAAGCAACAATCACTACTGCCAGGGGTAACAAAGAGCTAAATTAACATAATAACTGGCCTGATGGCTCCCTTCTCTGAGCTCCTTTTGCAATTATACAGAGTAGTGTTCAGTTTGGCACTTGTTTATGCATATTAGTTCTGTTTCTCTGCCTAGGAAAATTTGCTATAATTCAGATAATGAAATTTACTTGGGGCTGGATCATGGGGAGCTAGCAACTATGAGAAAAGTAGAAAATAGCGCTCATTGCTGCTGGCAGGCCTATTTCTCTTCCATTGCATGCCTGAACCGCATGCCTATTTCTTCCTCTCGTCTGTATGTTCACTTTGCCTTGCCTGCACATTTCAGCCTTCCAACGTGTTTCTATCTTTGTGAGTGAGTCAAGAAAGAACTGGATTCTGGAAATAAATCACATGGGTTGGTCACTTTCCCTTACGTTCCAAGGCTAAAACTGATATGGACTTATGAAATGAAAGTGTATGTGTTTAAAATGCATATGTATATATTCATATTTGTTATGCTGTCTTTTTATAGAAAACAGTGTTCACATTTCACAAAACCATTTTTGTGTCAAGGGCTAGGAAGAAGTAGGAATGATGAGTGCCTAGAGGGAAATATATTTTATTTAAGAAATATTTATTTGACAGGCTGAGTTACAATGGGTGGGGAAGGGTGGGAAAAAGAGAGAGATCACTCTGGTTTACAGATCTACTGATTCACTTCCCAAATGCTTGCAATGGCTGGGGCTGGACCAGGCAGAGGGCAGGATCCCAGAACGCCACCAGAGTCTCCCACATGAGTGGCAGGGACCCAGGTACTTGGGCCATCTTCCACTGCCTTCCCAGGCACTTTATCAGGAAGCTGGATTGGAAATGGAACAGCCAGTACTTGAACCAGTACTCATTTGGGATGCTGGCAGTGTAGGTAGTGGCTTACCTCGCTGTGCTACAAAATCGGCCCCCCAAAATATACTATATTAAGGAAAATATATTGAATAAGGGTTACTAACATGTGTTTGCCCATTCTGAACTTCTGAATATTGAGTTATCATTTTAGTACAATATATCACCAATTATTTATATATGAGTACCCAAATTGGTTACTTAACTGAGACTTTAAGAAGATAAGAATTTTTTTTTTTTTTTGACAAGCAGAGTTAGACAGAGAGAGAAAGAGACAGAGAGAAAGGTCTTCCTTCCGTTGGTTCACCCTCCAAATGGCAGCCACGGCCGGGGCGCTGCACCGATCCAAAGCCAAGAGCCAGGGGCTTCCTTCTGGTCTCTCATGCGGGTGCAGGGCTCAAGCACTTGGGCCATCCTGCCTGCCCTCCCGGGCCACAGCAGAGAGCTGGACTGGAAGAGGAGCAACCGGGACAGAACCGGTGCCCCAACCAGGACTAGAACCTGGGGTGCCGGCACCGCAGGCGGAGAATTAGCCTAGTGAGCCGTGGCGCCAGCCATAAGAGAACTTACTTTCTAAATTAAGTATTGGATGTGTTGCGGCCAGCATTGTTGCACAGTGGGTTAAGCTGCAGCTGGCAACATGAGCATCCCATATTAGAGCACTGTGAGGAGCAACTCGGACTATACTGTTACTGGAATTAAGATTACTGGAATTAAGACTTATTCTATGCATCTGCTCTCCCACAATGTGGCGCTGGGAGAGGAGCGAACAACTTCTACCCAGCTGCCTCTCACCAACTTGACAAGCTGCAGGAGCCGCTCCTGATTGGAGGAGAGCAGCGCGCTCGGCGTGTGGGTAGCAGAGCACGGATTGGTGGAGAGGACTATATAGGAGGAGAGAGACGGCATGGTGGTGTGGGTTGGTTGGAGAGTGCGTTGGAGAGTTCGCAGGGAAGTTCGTTACTTCGTTCTTTCTCACTTCTCTCTACTCATTCTTGCTTTGGGAGTTTGCTGTTTACTTATTCTTACTTTACTATAGAAAGGACTTGTAAAAAAGGGAACAACAAGTGTCCGGTCCGGTGCGGCTCCTCTGCGTGCGGAGGAGCAGCAAATGGTGCCGTGACTCGGATAAGAAGCCTAGGCAGGGTTTAGTGTCGTTCCTCCATGAAGACGGGGAGCGACAAGCACTGGTTTCAGTCCCAGCTGCTCCAATTCCAATCCTGCTCCCTGCTAACGTACTGAGGAAGGCAGTGGAAGATGGTCCAAGTGCTTGGGCCCCTGCCACCTATATGGAAGACCCAGCTGGAGTTCATGGCTCTTGGTTTCAGCCTGGCCCAGCCCTGACTGCTGTGTACATTGTTGGGGGTGAAACAGGAGTTGGAAGATTCTCTCTCTCTCTCCAATTGGTGCAGCTTCTTCAAATAAATAATTTTTAAAAGAGTTGGATATAGTTTTACTATAACTATATAAATTAACTAAAATTTATTCTATATACTCTGATAAAATCATCTCTAGTTCACCATACTAAGGAACTATTTATCTTTAGCCCTTTTGACCAAGGGACTTGCTTCTAGATAATTCTGTTTCCATATGCCATGCCATGCATAATTTAGTTCCACATGATTTGCTCTTGTTGAGATGTTGGCTTTGTTGTTATTTCTTGGTTTTTAGTGTTTATGCACCTACTCAGAGAAGAGTAGTTAAGGAGCACCAAGTATATAATTGCTGATGTTTATAAAGGTTTTGGTCACCTTTAGTTTGCTCATTTGAATAGTTTACTTTGCTCATCGGAATAGCATTCTATTCTGATTCTACTTTTTTAAATATTTTATTTATTTGAGAGCTAGAGTTACAAACAGTGAGAGGGAGAGACGGAGAGAAAGGTAAGGATTCTATTTTTATGTCCTCTCAACAATTGAGTGCTTTTTCTTTTTTTTTTTTTTAAGATTTATTTATTTATTTGAAAGGTAGAGTTACAGAGAAAGAGAAACAGAGAGTAAAATCTTCCATCTGCTGGCTTACTCTTGAAATGGCTACAATGGCTAGAGATTGGCCAATCTGAAGCCAGAAGTCAGGAGCTTCTTCTGGATCTCCTACATGGGTGCAGTGGCCCAAGTTACATGGGCCATCTTCTGCTGCTTTCCCAGGCCATAGCAGAGAACTGGATCAGAAGTGGAGCAACCGGGACTGGAACCTGGTGCCCATATGGGATAACGGTACTGCAGGGGGTAGCTTTACATAATGTGCTACAATGTCAGCCCCTACTGTGTGCTTTTTCTGTGGCAGAGTCACCATTTTTGTTGCCAAGTTTAAAACCTTATACCCTGTGAATATTTATTTTCCTATTTACAGTTTTAATTTTAAAAGATCTTTACTTTGTAGAGAAATGGACTCCCAGGCATTTCTTCATGTGAATCATTAATGACCTCTTCTCCTGGTTCCCACTTTTCCCTATCAACCCATTCCCACCATCAGCAGCAGTCACTCCTAAATTTGCTTAGAGGAGTCATAGTGTACTCACTCCATGCCCATAAAGACACAGAAATGTTATAATTGGATTCCAGTTCTGTCCTTGACTACACATTTATTATGGAAGTAATCACTTATAGTATATACAATTCACAATAAAATGGGTTTACATTCAGCCAGGCAGACATTTACAGAATACTTTAGAAAGTTTAATACTTGCACATCCTTCACTTCAGGTTTCAGTAATATATTCTAAGCTACAGAGGATCCACTGGGAGGCATATCTTGGGAAGTGACATCCCTGTTATGTAAAATTTATTCCTGATCTTTCTGTCTTGAATTGAATTCCTTTTTGAAGATATTCAGATGATGCCTCCAGATTGCATTTCTTCTGAGCCTTTCTGTCCCTGTTGAGTTCCAACCGTTCTTTATCATCCAGTTTTGTTGAACTTTTTCTCACCCACAGCATCTTCTCGTTTTCATCCTCTAATAGGATTTGTCACTATTTTTTCTGTTCCTTCTGCTTTTATTGCCGAATAACTGGATAAATTTCCTCACCTGGGTCTTTTGCCAATTTGAATTATCTAAAAATCAATACTTTCTTTTTATTAATGAGATTAAATTCTTGCCAGAATATTTCCTATATTTTATTGTACTAAAACAGGTCTCGTTCATATGTTTCATTTATTAAGTACCTGTTCTTATTCTTACTATTATATCCCAGATATTGTGCTAAGCTGTTTTTAAGTACAACGTCAAGAAATGTTCACCGAAATCCTGTGAAGTAGGTGGCTAGAGGTATATCCATCTCCATCCTATAGATAAGTAAACAGAGAATGATGTGAAATAACAGGGCTTGCAATCCCTGAAATTTTGTGTGATAGTCTTCAGTGATACTGTCTATGCTGTGCAGTTTTGCACTTACTTCTATTATCACCATAGGCTCTAATATTATTAAGTATTACTTAGGCTTCTACTAGTTTCCAATGGGGGCAGGAACATTAGACGTAGAGTGAAGTAAGGATGTGTTCTAACATACACATTTTTCTCTCAGTTACAATGAAATTCTTTTTTATTTTTTGCCAGGCAGTTAGACAGTGAAAGAGATACAGAGAGAGAGTTATAGACAGTGAGAGAGAGACAGAGAGAAAGGTCTTCCTTCTGTTGGTTCACTCCCCTAATGGCCACTATGGCCGGCACTGCGCCAATCCAAAGCCAGGAGCTGGGTACTTCCTCCCGGTCTCCCATGCGGGTGCAGGGACCCAAGCACTTGGGCCATTCTCCTCTGCCCTCCTGGATCACAGCAGAGAGCTGGACTGGAAGAGGAATGACTGGGACTAGTACCCGGCGCCCCAACTGGGACTAGAACCCGGGGTGCTGGCGCCGCAGACGGATGATTAGCCAAGTGAGCCATGGCGCCGGGCTACAATGAAATTCTTTAAGAGCTAATATTATTTAGTGAATGGGTTATACATTATGTTTATATGAAAAGCAGTGAAACATAAGTTAATTTCACAAGTATTATGCTAAATATTTGTTCAACTGGCAAATACATGAATTTGTACTGGAGACAGAATTTAGACAAAATATAATGATAACAAGGGCAGTTTATTTTGACTTGCTCATCTCACACATTAAGTTATTTCACGTAATAAATTTAATTCAAAAACATTTTAATTTATGAGACTGGTAAGTGTCTTTTTGTATTCTGAATACATACCTCTGTGGTGTTTAAATAATCCAGTGTTCTCAGATTGTTTCATGAGTGTTAGAGTTGTCTTTCTAGTTAGATTTTACTCTTCTGGGTAGCACTAATTGAGTTTGCATTATTTTTTCTTGCAGCACTGAATATAATTTTTATGAACAAGTTACACTCTTATTCCAAATAGCATGTATTATTTTCCCAGGACTATGATAAGAAAACACCATGATAAGAAAACTGGTGAAATAAAAATGTATTGTCTCACAATTAGAAGTTCAAATCAAAATGTTCCCAGAGTCATGCTTCCTTTGAAGGGTCTCAGGGAGTATCATCCCTTGCCACTACTAAGTCTAGTAGCCTAAGATTTCCTGAGCTTGTGGCACCTTAACTACAGTCTCTATCTCTGTATTAACATGTTGTTCTGATAAGGCCATATCTGTATCTCTTTCTGTCTTCTTATTAGGGCACAAGTCATATTGGATTAAGGCCTACCCTAGGGACCTCATCTTAATTTGATTATATCTGTAAAGACTCCCATTTCCAAATAAGTCACATTCTTTGGTACTGGGGAATATATATATATATATATATATATGTGTGTGTGTGTGTGTGTGTGTGTGTATACACACACATACACATGAACACATTTTATTCCCGATATTTATGTTTAACTAATGCATAAAAATAGTACATGTTTATGAGTACCATGTCATGTTTCTATAAGCGTGTACACTACATATCTATTCCCTCAAAAATTCAATGTTTGGTGCCAGTGTTGTGGCACAGTTGGTAAAGCCACAGCCTGTGATATCAACATCCCTTATGGGTACTAGGTCAAGTCCCAGATGCTACACTTCCTATCCAGCTTCCTGCTAATGGGCTGGGAAAAACAGCGGAAGATGGCCCAAGTGTTTGGGCCCCTGCCACCCATGTGGAAGACCTGGGTGAGGCTCCTGGCTCCTGAATTTGGCCTGGCTCAGCCCTGGCTGTTATGGCCATCTGGGGAGTGCACCAGAGGATGGGAGATATATCCCTCTCTCTCTTTCTCTCACTCTCTTTGTAACTTTGATTTTCAAATAAAATAAATATTTAAAAACAATGTTTTTTTACAGTAAAAATGTTAAAAGTCCCTATTTCTACTCTTCTTGAGAGAAATATACAGTGTTATTATCTATAGTCACTCTACTGTGCAATAGAATCCTAGAATTTTTACAACTGTATAACTATAACTCATACTCTGTTAATCAAGCTTTTTACAGCCCTCAATTCCTGCTATACTCCTCAGCCTCTGAAAATCACCAATACACTCTTAATTATATGAGATGAACTTTTTAGACTCCATATATATAAATGAAATCAGATGATACTTGTCTTTCTGTGCTTGGCTTATTTCACTTAACAAAATGACCTCCTGTTGCAGCCTTGTTGTTACAAATGACAAGATTCCATTCTTCTTTGTAGCAGAGTATTATTTCATTACATATTTTATACACACACACACACACATTTTGTTATCCATTCATTAATAGATGGTTGCTGAGGTTGTTTCTAGTTTTTGAGTGTTGTGAATAGAGATTCAGTGAATGAGGTGATGTGAATGTCTCTGTGACAGAGTGATTTTATTTTCACTGGATAGATACCAAGTAGTGAGAATGCCAGATCATGTGCTAGTTCTATTTTCAGTTGTTTGAGGAACCTCAATACTGTTTTCCACAATGGCAACACTAATTTACATTCCCACCAACAGCTCACAAAATTTCCCTTTTCTACACATCCTTATCAGAACTTGTTATCTGGTATTTTTTTGTAATAGACAATCTGACTAGAATGAGGTGACATCTCACTGTTTTTTATTTGTATTTTACTGATGATTAGTGATGTTGAGTTACTAGTGATCTTTTCATTACCTGTTGGATATTTGTATGTTGTCCTTCGAGAAATATCTGTTTAAATCTACTATCCACTTTTAAATTAGATTTTTATTGAGTTGTTTGAGTTCCTTTTATGTTCTAGTTATTAATCCCTTGTTAGATGTTTAGCTTGCAAATATGTTCTCACATTATGTGAGCTATCTTTTCATTCTGCTGATTGTTTCCCTCGCTGTGCATGAGCTCATAGTTTGATGAAATTCCATTTATCTATTTTTGCTCTTCTTTCCTATGCCTTAGATGTTTGATCCCCAAAAAAATCTTTGCCTACTGCAATGTCCTGAAGCTTTTCCCTTTTTTTTTAAAGTAGTTTCAAAGAGTCAGGTCTTAAAACTACATCTTTATTCCATTTTATGCTGATTGTTGTACAGAGTGTGAGATGAGGGTCTGATTTTCATTCTTTTGCATGTAGTTACCCAGTTTACACATCATTTATCAAAAAGACTGTCCTTTTCCGTGTGTGTTCTTAGCAACTTTGTTAAAGATAAGTTGGCCATAAATGTGTGGATACGCTTCTGTGTTTCCTGTTCTGTTTCATTGGTGTATGTTTCTGCTCTAGTCCAAATATCCTGCCGCAACTTTGTAATATATGTAAAAATCAGGTACTTTAATTTTCCCTGTTTAGTTCTTTTTGCTTAAGATTGCTTTGGCTATTTGGGTCCTTTTGTGGTTCATATATATTTTAGAAGAGTTTTCTCTACTCCTGTAAAAAGAAAATACCATTGAAATTTTGATACAGATCAGATTGGATCTATAGACCACTTTGGCTTCTATGAGCATTTTAACAGTATTATGACTTCTAACCCATAAACAGAGGATTTCTTACAAATTATTTTTGTCTCCTTTGCTTTCTTTTGCCAATATTTTGTTGTTTTCAGCATACAAATATTTCACCTCTTTATTTCAGTTAATTTGTATTTTATTCTTTTTGTTACTATAGTAAATAGGTTTGTTTTCTTAATTTCCTTTCAGGTCAATCATTGTTACTTTACAGAAACCCAAGTGATATTAGCATAATCATTGTGCATCTTGAAACCTTGCTGAATTTATTTATTAGTTCTAAAAGTTATTTCAAGAGCTCTGTAGTGAATTTCATATATATATATAAATATATGTATGATAAAGTGATCTGTGAATATGAATAATTTTTCTTTTATAATTTTTGTAGCTTTAGTTTCTCTTGGTTTATTTCTCTGGCTAGGACTTGCAGTACTATGTTGAATATTAGTGGTGAAAATGGATATCCTTGTTTGTTTCCTGTCTTGGAAGAATATCTGGGGCTGGCATTGAGGTACAGAGGGTAAAGCCACTGCCTGTGATGCCAACATCCAAGATATGCGCCCTCTCTAGTCCCCAATGCTCTACTTCTGATCCAGATCCCTGCTAATGTGCCTGAGAAAGCAACGGAGGACTGCCCAAATGCTTGGACCCCTGAACCCACCTGGGAGACTGGGAAGAAGCTCTTGATTCCTGGCTTTGGATCAGTCCAGCTCTGACCATTGTGACCATTTTGGGATTGAACCCAAATGGAGTCAGCCTCTCTCTCGCTCTCTCTCCCCTTCTCTTTGTAACTCTGCCTTTCAAATAAATAAATAAATAAATAAATCATTGAAAAGAATGAAGAACATCTATTATTAGCCATGTACTTTTTGTATGTGACTTTTATTTTATTGAGATAATTTTATATTAATATTTTTGTCAGGAATTTTTAAAAATGAAAAGATGTTGAATTGACAAGTACTTTTTCACATAATTTGAAATAATCATGAAGTTTTGGTCTTTCTGGTAATGCAATGTTACTACACCATTCATTGTTTAATGTTAAACCTTCCTTGCTTTGCAGACATAAATCCTATGTATATACATGGTAAATAATCCTTTTAATGTATGGTTGATTTTGGATTTCTATTATTTTGTTGAGCATTTTTGAACTATTTTAACCAGGGATATTGGCCTGTAATTTTATTGTGATACTAATTTTCCAAGTGTTCTGTCTTCTTCAATTACTTGGAAAAGAGTGAGGAGAATTTGTATTTATTCTACATTAAGTGTTTGGTAGAATTCTCCACTGTAGCTTTCTAGTCCTGGGTTTTTCTTTGTCAAAAGGCTTTCATTTGTCCCTCCCATTTCTGTACCAGTAATAGATCTGTCCATATTTTGAATTGATTACTAATTCAATATCCTTTTCTACTATAGAACTGTTAATAATTTCTAATTCTTCACGATTCTGTCTTGGTAGATTGCATGTTTCTAGGAAGTGATTCATTTCTTCTAAGTTACCCAATTTGTTGATATATAATTGTGCATAGTAGTCTCTTAAAATTCATTGTATTTCTAAAAGTGGGAATAAGAGGGGCAAGAGATGCACAGTTTGGCACATGCTCACTTGGACTTACCCCTAATGGTAGAGCTAGAAACATGCCAGGGGATTCCAATTCAATCCTGTCAAGGTGGCATGCACCAAAGCCATCTTACTAGTCAAAGTGATCAGTTTAAGTTCATAATTGATCATAATGATAGGATTAAGTGTCAAAGGGATCACATAAACAAGACTAGTGTCTGCAAATAATAACTGATAGAATTAAAAAGGAGAGAATGACCCCACATGGGAAGCAGGATACATAGCAGACCCATAGAATGGCAGATGTCCTAAACAGCACTCTGGCCTCAGAATCAGCCCTTAAGGCATTCGATTTGGCTAAAAAGCCCATAAGAGCTTCTCAGGCATGGAAAACCAAGACACTGTGGGAAAAAATGACCTAAATGAAAGATCTCATCAAAGAAGGAGGTACCTTTCTCTGAAGAGAGAAGAGAATTTCCACTTTGGCTATGGCCTTTTCTAAATAAGATTGAGTTAGTGAGCTCAAGAGGCTTCCATAGCCTTGGCAGCTCATGACAAAAGCCTCAGGTGATTACTGACATCATAAATGGGAGTGTCAGTTGTTAAATCAACTACAGGAGTCACGGTGTACCTACTCCCCATGTAGGATCTCTGTCCTTAATGTGTTGTACTATGTGAATTAACGATAAAACTACCACTCAAACAGTACTTTATACTTTGTGTATAAACAGTACTTTATACTCTGTGTGGGTGCAAACTGTTGAAATATTTACTTAGTATATACTAAGTTGATCTTCTGTATATAAAGATAATTGAAAATGAATCTTGATGGAGATTGGGATGGGAGAGGGAGTGGGAGATGTGATGGTTGTGGGTGTGAGGGAAGTTATGGGGGAAAAGCCACTATAATCGAAAAATTGTACTTTGGAAATTTATATTTATTAAATAAAAGTTAAAAAATCATTATATTTCTTTGCTTCTATTGTAATGTCTTTTATTTCTACTTTTAATTATTTGATGCATCTTTCAATTATAACAGTGCATTTTAAACTGATAACAGCTCAACTTTAATCACACATAAAATTCTAATTCTTAGTGTCTCCACCCCCATTTTATGTATTGATAATACAAATTACCTTTTTATAATACATATATCCAGTAACAGATTTATAATTATTTTTCTGCTTCCATTTCTAAAGACTGTGTCAGATGTTAAGGTGACTTGTGCACCCACATTATAATACTATAAGACTCTTAATTTGTCTACATACTACTTTTTTTTCTTTTGACAGGCAGAGTGGACAGTGAAAGAGACAGAGAGAAAGGTCCTCCTTTGCCGTTGGTTCACCCTCCAATGGCTGCTGCGGCTGGTGCACCGCGCTGATCCGATGGCAGGAGTCAGGTGCTTCTCCTGGTCTCCCATGGGGTGCAGGGCCCAAGCACTTGGGCCATCCTCCACTGCACTCCCTGGCCACAGCAGAGAGCTGGCCTGGAAGAGGGGCAACCGGGACAGAATCCGGCGCCCCGACCGGGACTAGAACCCGGTGTGCCGGCGCCGCAAGGCGGAGGATTAGCCTAGTGAGCCGGGGCGCCGGCTTACATACTACTTTTAGCAGGAAGTTTTAGATTTTCACATAGTTTTGTATTGCTACTTATTGTTCTTCTGTGTGTATTTGAATGATTCCTTTAAGCATTTATTACAAAGCAAGTATAATAGTGATGAGATCTTTCAGGTTTTGTTTATCTCAGAAAGTTTTACTCTTTCCTTTGTTTGTAAGGAATAGTTTTACCAAGCATAGTATTGTTTGTTGGGTATTCTTTTTTTTTCCCACGACTTTGAATATACCATCTTATTCCCATCTAACCTGCAACATTTCTGCTGAGAATCTTACACAAGCACCTTGTATGTGATAAATTTCTTTTCTCTTGTTTTTGTTTTTTTTTAAGAGTCTTTGTATTTAACTTTTAGCAGTTTAACTATAATGTTTCTTGGTATATGTCTCTTTGAGATCATCACAATTGTATGTCTTTTAGCTTGCTGAAATTGTGCAACCATTTCTCCTTGGAGTTGGCCATTATTTCATCAAGTAGTCTTTTTTTTTTTTCTTTCTTTTTTGACAGGCAGAGTTAGACAGTGAGAGAGATGGACAGTGAGAGAGACAGAATGAAAAGTCTTCCGGGCCGGCGCCACGGCTCACTAGGCTAATCCTCTGCCTAGCGGCGCCGGCACACCGGGTTCTAGTCCCGGTCGGGGCGCCGGATTCTGTCCCGGTTGCCCCTCATCCAGGCCAGCTCTCTGCTGTGGCCAGGGAGTGCAGTGGAGGATGGCCCAGGTGCTTGGGCCCTGCACCCCATGGGAGACCAGGAAAAGCACCTGGCTCCTGGCTCCTGCCATCGGATCAGCGCGGTGCGCCGGCCGCAGCGCGCCGGCCGCGGCGGCCATTGGAGGGTGAACCAACGGCAAAGGAAGACCTTTCTCTCTGTCTCTCTCTCTCACTGTCCACTCTGCCTGTCAAAAAAAAAAAAAAAAAAAAAAAGAAAAGAAAAGCCTTCCGTTGGTTCACCCCCAAATGAGCGCTATGGCCGGCGCGCTGCGCTGATCCGAAGCCAGGAGCCAGGTGCTTCCTCCTGGTCTCCCATGCGGGTGCAGGGCTCAAGGACTTGGGCCATCCTCCACTGCCTTCCCAGGCCACAGCAGAGAGCTGGACTGGAAGAGGAGCAACCGGGACAGAACCGGCGCCCCAACCGGGACTAGAACCCAGGGTGCTGGCGCTGCAGGCAGAGGATTAGCCTAGTGAGCCACGGCGCTGGCCTCATCAAGTAGTCTCTCACCAATTTCTCTTTCTTTTCCTCCTGAGATGCCAATGATGTATATATATATATATATATATATATACACACACACACACATACATATATAATGATATGTATGATATATAGTAAACATGTGATATATATATATAGATATATATCCATGATATATATCTATATATTTCCATTTGATGGTATCCTATAGGTCCCGAAGATTCTTTCTACTTTTTTTCTTCTTATTCCTTGGTGTAGACAATTTCAAATGTCTTGTTTTTGAAAATATTTATTTATTTATTTATTTGAGATGCAGAGTTACAGAGAGAGGGAGAAACAGAGAGAGAGAGAGGTCTTCCATCTGCTGGTTCACTCCCCACATGGCTGTAATGGCTGGAGCTGAGCCGAACCAAAGCCAGGAGCCAGGAGCTTCTTCCAAGTCTCCCATGCAAGTACAGGGGTCCAAGGACTTAGGCCATCTCCTACTGCTTTCCCAGGCCACAGCAGAGAGCTGGATCAGAAGAGGAGCAGCCAGCACTAGAAATGGCACCCATATGGGAGGCTGGCATTGCAGGCAGAGGCATAGTCCACTATTCCACAGTGCCGTTCCACTCGACTCCATTTTAATTTACTGAATATTCTTATGATGACTATCTTGAATACTTTGTCTATTAACTAATTTATCTCAATTTCTTTTGGATCAGTTTATTTTTTTTTCCCTTGAGACTTGGTTCCATATTTCTTTGTTTGCCTTGTAGCTTGTTTGGACTTCAGCATTTGATAAATAAAATGCCTCTCTCAATCTTTGTGATCTATTTAAACATTTTATTTGTTTATTTATATTTAGTTAAAAGTCACAGTGACACAGATATAGATAGAAAAACAGACATCTTTCATCTGCTGCCAATTCCTGCAACATCTGGGGCTGTGTCAAGCCAAAATCAGAAGCCCGGAACTCAATCCAGGTCTCCCACATGAGTTTCAGGGAACTAACTACTTGAACATTACCAGCTTTCTTCGAAAATGTGCATTAGCATGAGGCTGAATTGGAAGCAGAGCCAGGACTCTAACTCCGGTATTCTCGTATGGGATGAGGGTATCAAAAGTGATAGTCTAACTGCTATGCCACAACACTTACCCTACAGGGGTCTGGTTTTCTAGAAAGATTTCTTTTACCATTCAGCCTGCCTAGAAACTCTGGAGACCTTTAAAGTCTTTTCTGTGAATGTGTCCTATCTAGGCTTGTGTGTATGATCTTCTAATTGAAGATGTTTTCTGTTCTCTGTTTAGATGCTCCGCTTGGAAACTTTATGCAGTACTGAAGCATTTAGAGATGCAGAAGTTGCAGTCCTAGGGCTCCTACTTGTCTCCCAACGGTACTTTAGGTGCTTGGCCAGTTCACATTGGTCAAGGAGTATTGCCACCTTTTTTCTCAGCATACCTCCAAACTGGAACTCCATTCTTGTTAGTACTTAGATTCATTCAAGACAGAAAGCAGTCCCTGGCCAACAATCTGAAAAGTCAGAGCTTTAAATGTATGTCCGATTTCTCTTCTGTTTCTGAGGGATTAAGTCAGGAATTGAATGTTTTGTGGTTGCACCATGTTCTTTCAGGTACATTGGCTCAGGCGAGAAAATGCCACAAATGTCCCTACCATGTTTCAATGGAGTTGGCTTTGCATCCATCTGAGTTGTAGGAAAATCTTAACAAGCTTTTTTTTTTTTTTTTCGTTTCTCGAGTATTGCTAAGTTAATGTCTCCATAGGGAAAGGAGACATGAAAATTATTTGAAATTCAAATTTGAATCTTCATAATTAAAGTTTTATTGAAACAATTCATGCCAATTCATTTATATATTATCATAGCTGCTTTTCTGCTACAATTGCAGAATTGAGCAATTACAACAGAGAAATTACAACGGTGTTAAGCAAACACCATAAAACCTGAAATATTATCTAAGTGGTCTACATTTTCCTGATGACCCAGATATGGCTAAGAAATTTACCCAGGCTGAATGAATTCAATGAGAAATGGCCCACAATGTGTTCTAGTAATGAAGCAATATACTAGCTAACATTTTAGCAGTTACTATGGGCCAGATACTATAAAAATACTATATATAGTTATTACATAAATATTACAATAATCCTAAGAAACCGGTATATTATTATCCCTAATTCACAAATGGATAATCTGGATTTCATAGAGGACATTTAATCTTTTCATGAAAATAATGCTAGGAATTTACTGACTTCTCAGTTCTTTTGATTCCTAGTTTATTTTTCCTTTCTCCTACTCTATGACCCTTCTAGACCCCAAATCCTGTTATCCTAAGACTACAACCAAGTATGTATTTACTCATCCTGATAAGTGATGATTATGGCTGTCATTTTTGGAAGTCCTAATCCCTGGTCCCTATAAATATTACTTTATTTGGAAAATGGGACTTTGTAGATGTAATCAGGTTACGATGAAACCGTATTCAATCAGTACGGGTGTTAATGCAGTATGACTCATGTCCTCATGAGGGAAAAATGCAGGGGAAAGAATGCCATGTGAGGATAAGACATCATCTAACCAGATGATCATGTCACAGTGGTACAGATTAGAATGATGCAACTACAAGCCAATGAACACTAAGGATTGATGACTGTTACTAGAAGTTAAAATGAGGTAAGGAAGGATTCTACCCAGTCTCAGAGGAATTATGTTCCTATAGACAGCTTGATTTCAGACTTCAAGTACACATAACTGCGAGGGAATAAGTTTCTGCTGTTTTTAAGCCACCTAGTTAGTGGCACCTTGTTATGGAAATTTGAAAATAATGCAGCTCTCTAGATTCTCTTTGTTCTCCAGAAACTTATGATGCTATTTTTAAATCTGATTTTATTCTATGATATTCTTGGGTTGTTTCTCCTCATATTCAACTCTCCTGTGTAATTAATTAAATTATGCACAGTGTTAAAATAGTCCACCCAGAATATGAAACATTAGATGATAGTCACTGAAGTTAATTCTAACATTTAAGGTTATAAAGCTTCTTTAATTTCATAACACCTTCTAGAAAATTAATGAAAACAGTTAGGAATGATGATTTTTTCGCTTAAATCGATGAGTTGTTTGAATTATTTGTCCTTTACTGGAAACCACATGATTTTATCTGAGATATCATCAAAGCATATATTAGATAACAGCAAATTGACTAAATTAATATTTAGTGATTGACAAAGATGATACTAAATAATTAAAACCACCGATCTGAAGGCAATTCAGTCTTTATAATTTATTTGTAGTGTCTACATCCTAAACTTACTGGAGAAGACTTCTAACTAATTTTTAGGTTACCATTGCTCTCAGGTTGATTTTCTTTCCTTAGGCTGGCAGCACTGCTCTATATAATGATAAGAGAGAAATGAAGTAGGAGGCAGAATTATCTACTGATTTAAGAGAAAGGAGGCCTTTTACCTAAGAGAAACTCTAATATATGTATCTCTACTGATTTCACTATGTTCCTCTTCTAGGCTACATAAAGATTTTCTCTTGTAGTCTTTCTCTTGTTCATTACAAGCAAGTGAATTTATTGAAATAAAAGACACTATATGTTTGAATAACTGAATCTAAGCTGATACTGCTCCATTTTACATCCTCACTTAGTGTAGGCACTCAAAAAGAGAAAATCATTTGCTTCAAATCAATACCTCTTTTCAACAAATGGTGCTATAGAAACTGAATGCCTACATTCCAAATAATGACATCGAACATTTATAGTTGTTATCATGTGTAAAAAATTGCTCAAAACAGATCAAAGATACAAACATAAGAGGTAAAACTATAAAGCTCTTTGAAGCAAACATAGAGAAAAAGCTTCAGGAATACTGTACTTGGCAATTATTTCTTGGGTAGGAGCCCAAAAACACAGGCAATAAAGGAAACAAATTGAATGAATTAGATGTTACCAAAATAGAACATGTTTATATGCTAATAATCACTGTCAAAAGAATGATAAAGCAACCAAAAAAAAGTGGGAGAATATATTTGCAAATCATATATCTAGAAACATATTAATATCCAGAACATACATATATACATAAATATATGTATATATACATATACATCTCTATAGATGCGTATATATGACTTCTGTGCCCCAAGTGCTTGGGCCCTTGCATCTATATAGGAGGACTGGAAGAAGCTCCAAGCTGCTGGCTTCATTCCAGCCCAGATTCAGCCATTGCCACCATTTGGAGAGCAAACCAACGGATGGAAGACCTCTCTCTCTGTCTCTCCTTTTCCGGTAACTGCCTTTCAGATAAATAAATACATATTTTGAAAACGTCTATAAATCTACAATAAATAAGTAATCCAATTAAAATGACAAAATGACTTGAATAGACTTTTCTTCAAATAAAATACAAAAATGACCAATAAATACATGAAAAGATGCTCAACATCATTAATCATTAAGGGAATACAAATCAAAATCATGAATAGATACCACTTCATTCTCATTAAGATAAAAACTTTCAAAAACAATAAAACAAAATAAATGAAAAAAATAGGCGATAGCAAGTATTGGAAAGGATGTGGAGCAATAGAAGACCTGTGTAATGTTGGTGGAAACATAAAAATGGTGCAAATGCCGCATAAAATTATACAGTGGTTCCTCCAAGACCTATAAATAGAATTACTATATGATTCAACAATTACATTTCTCGGTACATATACAAAAAAGATTTGAAAACAGGGCTTTGAGCTTGTACTTTTGCACCAATCTGCATAGCAGTATTTTTCTCAATAAAGTGAAAACATCCCAAATGTCCACTAACAGATGTGTATGTGAACAAAACATGGTATATACATTTAACGGAATATGAAATGTGAAAAGTGTTATAAATTCCTGGGGTGCTTGTGGTATATCAGGTTAAGCTGCCATTTGTAATACTGCCATCCCACATCAGAATGCTGATTTGAGTTCAGGCTACTCTGCCGCAGATCTAGCTCTCTTCCTATGGGCTTGAAAAGGCAACACAAGATGGTCCAGGTACTTAAGTACTTAGGCTGGTGCCACCAATGAGGGACCAGGGGTGAACTCCTGGCTCCTGGCTTTGGCCTGGTTCAATCCTAGCTGTTGCAGCCATTTGGGGAATAATTCAACAGATGGAAGATCTCTTCCCCCAAATAAATAAATAAATAAATAGATGATAGATAGATAGATAGATAGATAGATAATTTAAAAAATGAATGCAGGGGCTGGCGCTGAGGTGTGGCGGGTAATGCCGCCACCTGTAGTGGCGGCATCCCGTGTGGACACTGGTTCTAGTCCCAGCTGCTCTATTTCTGATCTGGCTCTCTGCTATGGCCTGGGAAAACAGTAGAAGATGGCTCACTCCTTGGGCCTTGCACCAGCATGGGAGACCTGGAAGAAGCTTCTGGCTCCTGCCATCGGATTGGCGCAGCTCCAGCTGTTGTAGCCAATTGGGGAGTGAACCAGAGGATGGAAGACCTCTCTCTCTCTCTTTCTTTCTTTCTCTCTCTCTCTCTCTCTCCTTCTGCCTCTTCTTCTCTCTCTTATTATTTCAAATAAATAAATAAATAAATATTTTTAAAAAATGAATGCTATTCTTATACATGCTAAAATGTGGATGAACTTTGCAGATATTATATGAAGTGAAATAAGTCAGATACAAACAAATATTTCATTAATATGACAAACCAAGAACAATCAAATTCATAGAGACAGATAGTAAGAATCCTGGGGTTGACATGTGGCATATCAGGTTAAGCTGCTGTTTGTGAATGTATCACATATCTGAGTACTTGATCGAGTCCTGGCTGCTCTGCTTCTTATACAGCTCCCTGCTAATGCACCTGGGAAGGCAGCAAACAATCGCCCAAATGGTTGGACCTTTGCCACCTATAAGTGAGACCAAGATGGAATTCCTGGCTTCTGGTTTTTGCCTGGCCCAGACTTGGTTGTTGCAGGCATTTGAATGTAAATCAGCAGATGGAAGATCTGTCACTCTCGCTCTTGCTCTTTCAGAAAAAAAAAAAAAAAACTATAAAAAGGAAAGTAGGATATTGGTTATCAGGGTCTATAAGACAGGGAAGAATGGAGACTCCTTGTTTAATAGGCATGGAATTTTAGTTTGGGACAATGAAAAAATTTAGAAAATATAGTGGTGATTGTTGCACAACAACATTAATGTACTTAATGCCACTGAACTGTATACCAAAAATAGTTAAAATGTTGTCTTCTCTAAATTTTACCATAATATAAAAGAAATAAAAAAGGAATCTCTTTCATTATCCTTGCATCTTCTTAAGTCTATTTCATGGCAAAGAAGATTTGTAAATTTGTTTAAATAACTTAAAGATCTCAATTACAGATGCTATTTGTAACCACTGTTTTCAATTATGAAATGAATAAAAACCTTAAATTGGCTCAAATAATACATAATCATTTCATCTTAAAAAACTTTCTCTTAAATTATCTAGTTCATCCTCAGATTATCATAATAGTGAGAGAAATGGAAATTAGTAGTTTCACTTTACAAATTCATATCTTAATTCATTAAATCATTACTATGTTTACTCAATGTAAAACAATGAACTTATTTGTGAAGGCATAGAAATTGCTCTTAAGCTGCTCAAAATCACAGAATCATACCACTTGCAGATGTAAGGACTGTAGAGACCTTGAATCTTGAATCTCATATTTAAGATTCAGTCAGGTTAAGTTACTTACCCATAGCCACATAGCTTGTTACTAGTAATCTCTTAAAATCAAGCACTCTTGATTTCACCAAGTGTTCAATGAAATAGGATATGTATATGACGATGGTTTGGAAAAGACTGAAAGAGAAAATTCAATTGGTGAGAAAATTTCTATAACAAGATAAAGAAGAAATTCTTCCTAGAAAAGATGATTCTAGAAGGATTAGATAAATGAGATATTAACAAGATGTTGGTGTAAGGGATGTCTTTTTATCCTCACAAAAAAAAAATAAAACTAAACAAATAGACATTATGCATGAATGATAATATTTATAGGAAGGCATAAGCTCAATTTAAGAACTTACAGCTACATAGTGGAACCAAAAGCTGGAAAATAAGCAGAGGAGCTGGCAGTGTGGTGTCTTGGGTATAGCCAAAGCCTATGACAGACACCAGCATCCAATAAGGACACCAGTTCATGTTCCCGCTGTTCCACTTCCAATGCAGCTACTTGCTAATGGCTTGGGAAAAGCGACGGAAGATGGCTCAAACCCTATCCTCTATATGGGAGACGTGGATGAAGCTCCTGACTCCTGGCTTCGGCCTGCTTCAGTCTTGGCTGTTTCTGCCATTTTGGGGAATGAACCAGCAGATGGAGGAGATTCTCTCCCTCTCTGTCCTCTGTCCCTTTCTCCCTCTCTTCTTCTCCTTCTCTGTCTGTAACTCTGACTTTCAAACAAATACATAAATCAATATTTTTTAAAAAAATTGAAAGGATCACAGAAGAGTTTAGCATACCTGAGACTTCTAGATGTGTCTAGGAACAAAGATCAGGGGCTATCAGTATCAGCCACATGGTGGGTTACTCCATTGTCCCCAGTAGTCTGCTTTTCAAGGAAACTGGCCACTTTCACCACAGACATAGCCAATAGCCATCCCCTTCACAGAACCCCAGGAGAGGGCACATTCTGCTCCACCTACCACTCTGTAAGAAGTAGCTTATGTTGTAGCACCCAAGGATCAGAACTGCTACTCTTCCCGGACCCACATCCATCATGGACTCTAAGGCCACAGCTGCTCCATGTATACCTATACCCCGAACTTTAGCTCTGCAGCCCCTCCACACTTGCCTATATTCTAGTCCCTGGCTCTGTAGGCACACAGTATGTAACAGTGTCTCAGACACCAGAGCCATTGCTGTTATAGGCTGTCCTCAATTGGCCTTGGAGTCCTGGTTATTATATGTGTATACCCTAGTGACTGGCACCCGAACTCTGCAGCTGCTAAGTAAACACCTGCAGCTCTGACATCTGATCCACTGTCAAAGTGAACTATTTCATTCCCCAAACACTGGAGCTTCAGTAGCTTCTCATGTGCCTGTATGCCACACCCAGTGGCTACGGTGTGCATGCTTGTAGCTCAGGCACCAGAGCCAACAGTGACACAGGTTACTTTAAATCTTGGATCCCAGATCCACTGTAGTTCAGTGCATGCTCATGATCCAGACCTTGGCTTCCTGGGAACTCTACAAGCACCTCAGACACTGTTATCATCATGACAGCGGGTGTACCTGTGTCTCAGGCACTGGTGCCACTGCCACACCATGATCCAGAGCCTTGGTTACTCCACATGTACCCATGCTTCAGACCCAGCTCCAGGATGGCTCCATGGATATGGTACTTCAGACATTGGTTCCACTGACACCATGAAGGCACCCAGAAGCTGGATTGGTAACCAAAATTCCCTTTGGGAATGTATTTTCTGGTGGGAGAAAATTAGATTGATGGAATCCAAGGAGCCTTTGTCACAGGAGATGTAAACAGCCCTTGTCATCAAATATTCCTGCAATTTCCATCAATGCTGACCTTAGGAGACAGAGCTGCACAGAGACGGCAGAACTGAACTCTCCCAAGAGGCAGATTTGTCACACTCCACTCAATTGGTACTGTTGAATACATGCATAGGGTAAGGTCTTTCCTGCAAAATAACAGTCTGTAACGTCTGGAAGAGACAACTGGTCCAGCACATGTGCAAATAGCAACATAAGTAAATGAGAAACATCAAAATTAAGTAAATATAGTATTACCAAAAACATAATAATTTTCCAGTAACTGAATGAAATAAATGGAAATCTTGAAAAGCTTCTTCCGGGTCTCCCATGTGGTACAGGGGCCCAAGGACTTGGTCTATTGTCCCCTTTTTTTCTAGGCACATTAGCAGGGAGCTGGATTGGAAATGGAGTAGCTGGGACTCAAAATGGCATCCATATGGGATGCCAGCACTGCAGGTGCCAGCTTTACCTGCTATGCCACAGCGCCAGCCCCAAAACAAATTTCCCAGCAAAAACTACGCAGGCCAGGATACAATCGGATGATATATTGAGTGTGCTGAAAGAAAAACAGTTGCAAAACAAGAATACTTTACCATCAAAGCTGTCCTTCATAAATAAAGGACACTGTCTTTTCCAGACCACAAAAAGAGAAAAAAGAAAAGCTAAGAAAGTTCATCACTCACCACTAGACTTGCGTGAAAAGAATTGCTAAAGGTAGTTCAAGCTGAAATGAAATTAATAATTTCTGATTAATAATGTGAAAACATATTAAAACGTAAAAGTGGTAAAAGTAAGAACACAGTCAAATTCAGGATGCTCTATTGCTATAATGGTTATGTTTAAATATTTTATACTGCAGTATAACTATTAAAGGAAAAATTATTTAAAATAACTATAGGTACAATAATTTGTTAAGAGATATAAAAGCTAAAAATGTAAATGTATTGCATCAGAAAATAAAATATTTGAGGGGATTGATGTGTAGAGTATTTGTATGATTGAACTTATGTTGTTATAATCCTAAAATAGTCTGTTGTAACTTTAAAATTTGTTAGGTAAATCTCATGATAACCACAAACCAAAAGGAAAGCATACCACTTCAGAAAACCAAGTCACAAAGAAAGATAACAAAAGAGGAAGAAAGGGGCAATGGATATATGAAACAATCAGAATACAGTTAACAAAATGGCATCAATGGGGCCAGAGCTGTGGCTTAGTAGGTAAAGCCACCACCTGCAGTGCTGGCATCCCATATGGGCGCTGGTTCTAGTCTCGGCTGCTCCACATCCAATCCAGCTCTCTGCTATGGCCTGGGAAATCAGTAGAAGATGTCCCAAGTCCTGGGGCCCCTGCACCGACATGGGAGACCAGGAAGAAGCTCCTGGCTCCTGGCTCCTGGCTCCTGGCTCCTGGCTCCTGGCTCCTGGCTCCTGGCTCCTGGCTCCGGTCATTGCGACCATCTGTGGAGTGAACCAGCAGATGGAAGACCACTCTCTCTGTCTCTACCTCTCTCTGTAACTCTGTCTTTCACATAAATAAATAAATCTTTAAAAATGGCATTGATAAGTCAGTAATTACTTTGAACATAAATGAAATAAGCTCTCCAATCAAAAGACACAGAACAGCTGAATGGATTAAAATGAAAGAAAGAAAACAATTCAACCATATATTTATGACAAGAGGATCATTTAATTTTCAATAATAAAGACTACAAGTAAAGGGATAGAAAAAGATAGTTCAATGAATGGAAATTCAAGAGAGCAAGGGTAGCTATATTTATCAGATAAAATAGAGTTTTGTTTTGAATCTTACCAAATGCTTTGGTTTATTACTTTTAGAATTTTTTAAAATTTTAAACTGACATACAAAATTTGGATATATGTATGGGTTACCACGGCAGGTTTTTACACATGCATGCAATCTTGTTGAACATATATATGCACTCAAAGAGACAAAGCCATTAATGGTAAAGAAGTAAATCCACCAACAGGATATAACATTTTTAAATAAATACTTAATGTTGAAACACCTAAATGAACAATGCAAATATTAATAGATCTGAAGGGAGAGATAGTCAGCAATTCAATAGTAGCAGGAGATGTCAATACCCTACTTTCAACAATGGGTAGATAATCCAGACAGAATTTCAATAAAGAAACATTGGACTTGAACTACACTTTACAGCAAATGGATCTTACAGATATACAGAGACTATCACATCCAACACAGCAGAATGAACATATTTCTTCAACATGCCTGGTAAATTCTCCAAAACAGCTAGTTTATAGGCCACAAAACAAATATTATTAACTAAAGAGTATTCAACTATTATAAATTATCTTTTCTGACCATAAATGGCATTAAACTAGAAATCAACAGCAGGAAAAACTTTTAAAAATTCACAAGTATATGGAAATTATGCAGCAATTCAGCCAATGAGTCAAAAAGAAATTAAAGGGGAAATTAAAGATATATTAAAGCAAAGGAAAATCAAAACATAACAAAGCAAAACTTATGAGACATTACAACTGATACCACAGAAATACAAAGAATCTTAAGAGACTTGTTTGAGCAATTGTGTGCTCAAAAGTTGAATAACCGGAAAGAAGTGAATAAATTCCTGGACACATACAATCTAATAAGACCGCAATATAAAGAAATAAAAAATATGAACAGACCGATACTTAGTAAAAATATTGTATCAGTAATCAGAAGTCTTTCATCAAAGAAAATCCAAGAACCTGATGGCTTTTCTGATCAATCCTACCAAATATATAAAGAACTACTATTAATATTTCTTAAACTCTTAAGAAAAAAATGAGGAAGACAGGATACTTCCAAATTATATGAAACCTCAATTACCCTAATGCCAAAGCCAGATAATGATGCCAAAAGAAAATAATGGGCCAATATTCCTAATGAACATAGATACAAAAGTCCTCAACAAAATACTAGAATTCAACAAAAAAGTGATTCAACAGGCCATTAAAAGGATCATTTACCATGATCAAGTGGGGTCTATCCCTGAGATACAAGGATTGCTTAGCATATGTATATCAATAAGTATGACATAGTACATTAACAGAATAGAAGACCAATACCGTTTAAACATCTCCATAGATGTAGAAAAATGTGTTTGACAAAATTCAACAACTTTTCATGACAAAAAATTTATATTACATATATAAACACTGTGCCTCAATACAATAAGGACCATGTATCTCAAGTCCACATCTAATGCCATACTCAATGCTGAAGATTTGAATGATTTTCCCACAAAACCGGAACAAGACAAAAGTACTCTAACCACTTATATTCAATAAACTACTGGAAGTCCTAAATGGAGACTTTAGTCAAGAAAAAAAGAAATAAAAACATCCAAATCAGGAAAGACAAAGTATCTCTGTTTCCAGATAACATAATTTTGAAGTTTATTTGTTTTATTTATTTGAAAGTCAGACAGAGGGGTAGAGGGAGAGGGAGAAAAAGAGGGAAAGGGAGATTTTCCATCCACTGGTTCACTCTCCAAATGACTGCAGCTGGGGCCTGGCTAGGCTGAAGCCAGGATCCAGGAACAACATCCCAGTCTTCACACATTGGAGTCAGTGACTCAGTACAGGAGCTATCATCTGCTGCCTCCCAGGTGTATTATCAGGAAGCTGGATCCACCAGAAGCAGAAATGGAGGTAGGACTTGATCCCAGGCACTCTAATATGGGATAGACATCCCAGCAGTGGCTAAACCCACTATACCGCAGCACCTTTGCCCCCTCCTTTAAAAAACTAATTTATTTTAATTTATTTGAAAGAGAGAGAGAGAGAGAATCTTATTATAGGAAACCCCAGTTTCCACTACAAAATGGTTAGAGCTAACTACCATATTCAGAAGAGTTGCAGGATTTCAAATCAACACAAAACAACCAATCATTTATATCTCCTCACCAAAAGATATCAAGAATACAAAGTGGGGGAAAAGATTGTCTTTTCAATATACAGTATGTGGGAAACTGTTTATCAACACACAAAAATTAAAAAACTGAAATTGGACACTTATCACACTCTATGTACAAAAATAAACTCAAAATCAAATAAAGACTTAAATGTGATACTAGCTCTGAGTTTGTCATATATTGCCTTGATTATGTTAAGAAATATTCCTTTTATACACAAAGTGCTTAAGGTTTTCATCATGAAAGAATGTTGTATCTTAGCAAATGCTTTCTCTGCATCTATTGAGATAATCATATGCTTTTTATTTTTCAAATTGTTAATGTACTATATCACATTGATTTGTGTTTGTTGAACAATCCCTGCATAGCAGGGATAAATCCCACTTGCTCCAGCTGAATGATCTTTCTGATGTGTTGTTGGATTCAACTAGCCAGCATTTTGTTGAGGATTTTTTTTTTTTTTTGCATCTATGTTCATCATGGATATTGGTCTCTAGTTATTTCTGGATTTAAAATCAAGGTAATGTTGGATTCATAGAAGGAGTTTGGAAGGATTCTCTCCCTTTCAATTGTTTTGAATAATTTGAGACAAATTGGAATTAGCTCCTCAAAAGTATGGTAGAATTTAGCAGTGAAGCCCTGCTGGGCTTTTCTTTGTTGGGGGGGGGGGTTCTTTATTACTGAGTCAATCTCTGTCTTTGTTATTGGTCTGTTTAGATTTTCTATGTCTTTGTGATTCAAAAGACATACATTCCTTATGTATGTATGTGTCCAGAAATCTTTCCATTTCTTCTAGATTTTCCAATTCCCTGGCACATGGCTGTTTGTCTTAATTCTTGATGATTCTTTTTATTTCTGTGCTGTCCATTTTAACATCTCCATTTTCATTTCCCTGGTTTTATTAGTTTGGGTCTTCTTCCTTTTTTGATTAGTTGGGCCAATGGCATATCAATTTTTTTTTGTTCCAAAAAGACAATTCCCCCCATCCCTCCCTTCCCTTTTCTCCTTCCCTTCCCCTTTCTCTCACTCTTCTTTTTCCCTTTTTTTCAGTTTTTGAAGTAATATTTTAAATTTATATTAAGGTAAAAAGGTTTAATATTTCACCAAATAAGAAATTTAATAAGGAAAAAGGAAAAATATCATTGTTTAGTAGGAATGTAGACAATGGCTATAAACAATAATTGATTGGAAAAATGACCATTTAATCCATATACAGTAAATTTGAAAGTAATCACAGAGCATTAAAGCTATAGTAACAGAACATTCTTTTTTTAAAAGTTTTTTTTTTTTTATTTGAAATGCAGGCTTCAGCCACAATGCCTCAATGCCAATAGTATAACATTCTTATTGGTTTGACAAAGGTTTAAAACAAAGTTTTACAAAACGATATTTGCAGCAATACTGATGCTCAAAGACATTTCCTTTTTTAAAAAAATTTTATCTCCATATACAAAGGAAGAATCTGTGGTTCTCCTTTGTCCACATCCTCACCATCATTTGTTACTGTGTTTTGGATTTTAGTCAAATTGACAGCAGTGAGGTGATATCTGACTTTGGTTCTAATTTGTATTTCCCTGATGGCTAGTGATGTTGAGCATTTTTTTTTTTTCATATATTTGTTAGGCATCTGTATTTCTTCTTCATATTGAAGTCCTTTGCCCATTTCTCAACTGGATTGGTTGCTTTTTGTTGTTATTGTTCAGTTTTTTAAGTTGCTGATATTTTGGGGAAATTAATCTTTTTTCAAATAGGTGGTTTGCAAATATTTTTTCACATTCTGTTGGATGTCTCTTCACTCTTTTGATCGTTTCCTTTGCTATAGAAAAGCTTCCGAGTTTGATATAGTCTCATTTGTTTAATTTTGTTTTTGTTGCCTGTGTTTTGAGGGTCTTGTTCAAGAAGTCATCCCCGACACTAATGTCTTGAAGTGTTTCCCCTGTTTTCTCTCAAACAATTTACTTCATAGTCTCCAGTCATAAGTTTAGATCTTTGATCCATATGGGGTTAATTTTTGTATATGATAAGAAGCAAGGATCTAATTTCATTCATACACACACACACACACACACACATTCAGTTTTGTCAGCTGTGTTTGTTGCAGAGATTATCATTTATGTACTGTATGACTGAGCATTTTTCTAAAAAAATCAGTGGTTGTATGCATGTGAATTAGTTTCGAAGCTCTCTATTCTGTCATTTGATCCATGTTTCAGCTTTTATGCCAGTATCATGCTTTTTTAAAATTGTTACAGCTTTTTAGTATGCTTTTTTAACTTTTATTTAATGAATATAAATTTCCAAAGTACAGCTATGGATTACAATGGCTTCCCTCCCATAACCTCCCTCCCACCTGCAACCCTCCCCTCTCCCACTCCCTTTCTCCTTCCATTCACATCAAGATTCATTTTCAATTCTATTTATATACAGAAGATCAATTTAGTATGGGTGCAAACTGTTGAAATCTTTAGTATGCTTTGAAGTCAGGTATTGTGATACCTACAGCTTGATTTTTCTTGTTCAGGATTGTTTTGGATATTCTGAGTCTTTTGTGATTCCATACAAATTTCAGGATTGCTTTATATAATTCTGTAAGAATGTCATTGGTATTCAAAGACGGGGACTGCGTTCAATCTGTAGGTTGCTTTAGGTAGTATAGACATTTTAATGACAGTTTTCTAATCAATAAGCAAGGAATATCTTTCCATTTTTTGTGTCCTTGATGATTTCTTTCACTAATAAGTGATAATTTTCGTCGTAGACATCTTTCACTTCTTTGGTTAAATTTAATCTGTGGGTTTATTGTGGTTATTGTGAGTGGGATTTCTTTCTTGATTTCTGTTTCTGTGAATCCATAATTAGCATACAAAAAGCTACTTTGTTTTGTTTATTTGTAATTTGCAAATTTACTGAATTGCCTGATCAATTCTAACAGCTTTTAGGTGGAATTTTTAGATTTTTCAAGGTACAACACAGTGTCTTCTGCAAACATAGTTTAACTTCATCTTTTCCATTTTGATGCCATTTGTTTCTTTCTTCTCCTTAAGTCCTCTTACTTAAACTTCCAGTACTATATTGAATAAGTGTGGTGAAAGTGGACATCCTTGTCTTGCACCAGATTTGAGGAGAAATGCTTTCAGTTTTTCCCCATTCAGACTGATAGTGGCTGTTGTTTTGTGATAGATAGCCTTTATAATTTTTTTTTTTTTTGACAGGCAGAGTGGACAGTGAGAGAGAGAGACAGAGAGAGAAAGGTCTTCCTTTGCCGTTGGTTCACCCTCCAATGGCCGCCGCTGCAGCCGGCGCACCGCGCTGATCCGATGGCAGGAGCCAGGAGCCAGGTGCTTTTCCTGGTCTCCCATGGGGTGCAGGGCCCAAGCACCTGGGCCATCCTCCACTGCACTCCCTGGCCATAGCAGAGAGCTGGCCTGGAAGAGGGGCAATCGGGACAGAATCCGGCGCCCCGACAGGGACTAGAACCCGGTGTGCCGGCGCCGCAAGGTGGAGGATTAGCCTATTGAGCCACGGCGCCGGCCTAGCCTTTATAATTTTGAAACATGTTCCCTCTATACATAATTTGTGGGGAGTTTTCATCAAGCCATGTTGAATCTTATTAAATACTTTCTCTGCATTTATGGATATGGCCATATGTTTTTTGTTCTTCATTCTGATGTGATTTATGACATTTATTGATTCACGAATGTTGAACCACCCTTGCATTTCTATGATAAATCCACTTAATTGTGATATATGAACCTTTTGTTGCAGGATATGGTTTTGGATTTGATTTGCTAATATTTTGTTGAGAATCTTTTCCTCTATGTTCATTAAGGATATACATCTGTGATTTTCTTTCTTGTCATGTCTTTTTTTGGCTTTGGTATAAAAGTAATGTTGGCCTCATAAAATAATTTGGCAGAGTTCCATGATGTTCAATATTTTGGAATAGTTTGAAGAGTACTGGAGTTACTTCTTCTTTGATTGTTTTGTAGAATTCAGTAGTAAAGCCATCAAGGCCCAGACTTTTCCTTCATGGAAACTTTTGATTACTGCTTCAATTTCAGTGTTTGTTATGGGTCTGTTTAGGTTGTCTGTATCTACTTGAGTCAATCTTGTTAGGTTATATGAATCCAATAACTTATCTATTTCTTTGAGATTTATTTGCATATAGTACCCTATGATCCTTTGTATTTCCATGCTGTCAGTTGTAATGTCTCATTTTTCATCTCCAATTTTATTCATAAGAGTTTTGTCCCCTTTTTTTCTTGGTTAATATGACTACAGGTTTAACTTTTTTTATCTTCTGAAAAAAGCAATTTTGTGTTTTGCTGATTTTTTTAGTTTCAATTTCATTTATTTCTGTTCTGATCTTTATTATTTCTTGCTTCCTGATGATTTTGTGTTTGGTTTGTTCTTGTTCCTGTAAGTCTTCAAGATGCATCATTAGATATTTAATTTGAGACATTATCTTTTTTTCATGTAAAAACACCATAAACTTCCCTCTTAATTCTGCTCTTGCTGTATGCCAGAGGCTTTGATATGTTGTGCTTTCATTTTCATTTATTCCAAGAAAATGTTTTATTTCCTTTTTAATATCTTCAATGGCCCAATGATCATTCCATAGCATATTGTGTAATTTCCAAGTATTTATGAGTGTTCTATTTTTCTTCCTCTTGTTGATTTTTCTAGTTTTATTCCTTTATGGTGTGAGAAAATACATGGTATTATATATAAAAGAAAAATTGCTGATACTTGATTTGTGTCCCAATATGTGGTCTATTCTAGAAAATATTCCATGCAATGATGAGAAGAATGTGTGTTCTGTAGTTGTTGGGTGAACTATCCTATAAATGTCTGTTGGGTTCATTTGCTCAACTCTGATATATCTTTATTGATTTTTTATCTGAACGATCTGTACATTGATGTGTGGGGTGTTGAAATCACCCACTATTATTGTATTGGAGTATATCTTTCCTTTATGTTTAATAGTATTTTATCTATATATCTGGTTGGTCTTTTGTTGGATACATAAATGTTTATGATTATTATGTCTTCTTACTGAATTGAACATTTTATCAAAATGTCTTTATCTGTTTTTACAGTTTTTTAAATTCTGTTTTATCTGATATCACGATAGGTCCTCACTTTTGGTTTCCTGCTCACTTTTGGTTTCCATTTGCCTGGTTTATCTTTTTCCAACCCTTCTCTTTCAGTCTGAGTGTATCGTTGTTTGTGAAGTGAATTTCTTGTGGGCAGCATATTGTAAGGTTCTGTTTTTTGTTTTGTTTTGTTTTATTTTATTTATTTTTTTTTATCCATTCAGCCAATCTAAATCTTTTGGTTGGTGTTTTTAATTCATTTACCTTCAAGGTTATTATTGATAGATAAGAACTAAGATCTGTAATTTTGTTGATCTGATAATGATTCTACCTGCTCTGTTAGTGAATTTGGTGGTGTCATATGTTTTATGATGTTTACTTCTAATGCAGGATACCTTTCAGAACTTCTTGTAAATCTGATCTGGGGGTGATGAATTTTCTCAGATTTTGTTTTTCTGGAAAATAATTTATTTCTCCTTCACTTTTAAATAATGATGTCACTGAATATAATGCTATTAGAAGTTTTTTTTTTTTTCTTTTAATACCTTGAATATATTATCCCACTCTCTTCTGGCATGTAGAGTTTCTGTTGCGAATTCTGATGTTATCCTTTTGGTTTTCCTTTATATGTAACTTGAAGCTTGTCTCTTACTGACTTAGGATTCTAGCCTTGTCTTTAACATTACAATTTGAGGACAATATGTCTTGGAGAATACCTTTTCCGGTTGAGTCTGCTTGAGGATTTTTAAGCTTTCTGTATCTGGATGTCCGTGTATCTTTCAAGATATCCATATCTATTTCAAAACCTGTGAAATTTTCAACTATGAATTCATTTAATGAGTTCTCAATGCCTTTTTACTTTTCTTCTCTTTTGGGAATACTTATAATATGAATAATTGGATGTATAATGGTATTCCATATTTCACATAGATTTTTTTCATTCTTTTTAATTCTTTTCTTTTTCTTTTTGCCTGATTGCAAATTTTTGGTCCTCGAAGACAAAAGTTCTTTCATCCACTTGGTCTATTCTGTTAAAAGTGTCAATCATATTTCTCTGATTAAAGATTTCATCTCCAAAATTTCTATTTGGTTCTTCTTATTGAGTTTTACCTCCTTAGTAATATTTTCATTCATGTCATTCATTGATTTCCTCATTTCTTTAATCTATCTGTGTTCTCGTAAAGCTCATTGAGTTTTCTTACAATCATTATATTGAATTCTATATCTGTCATTTCATAGATTTCCTTCAGTTCAGGGTCTAATTTTGCAGAAGGATTATATACTTTTGGAGGTGTCATTCTACCTTGCTTCTTCATGTCTCCTGTGTCCCTATATTGATGTCTGCCCATCTGGTGTTTTCATCCCTTCTTCTTCTTTTTATTTATTTATTTATTTATTTGACAGGTGGAATTATAGACAGTGAGAGAGAGACAGAGAGAAAGGTCTTCCTTCCATTAGTTCACCCTCCAAATGTCCGCTATGGCAGGTTCTGAACCGATCCGAAGCCAGGAGCCAGGTGCTTCCTCCCAGTATACCATGCGGGTGCAAGGGGCCCAATCACTTGGGCCACCCTCCATTGCCTTCCCGGGCCACAGCATAGAGCTGGACTAGAAGAGGAGCAACCGGTACTAGAACCCGGCGCCCATATGTGATGCCGGTGCCACAGACGGAGGATTAACCAAGTGAGCTATGGTGCCAGCCCCTCATCCCTTCTTCTTTACAGAGCAGATTTTATTTCAAAAGAACTCATGATGTAGCTGGAATGCAGGGATGGTATCACGTGGTTTGTTGCTTTGGTTTTAGTTCTTGGTAAGCCCAGGAGTACAGTCTCTGTATAATTTCCTTTGTCTTAATCAATATCAGCTGTGTCTATAAGTTACACAGTTGCCTTTTATGCTGCAGTTCGTAGGGATAGAAGTAGACTTTGAGATGAATAAGGGTTTCCTTGGGTGTGTATGTTTGGTCCACAGAGAGGTCAGTGCCAGTCTCCCTGGCAAATGTGATAGCCAAGTCCTTATTCTTGGTGCTGAGGAAGACAAAGGCTCCTGCCCCCTTGTCCTGCTGGCAAGTGTGAGTGATGCTAGGTCTTGTAGCACCAATTGGTGTGGATCTAGAATTGTGTGATATGTATAGAAACTTCCTCAGATCCTGCTAGGAGAGTCCAATTGGTGCTGTGGCTTACAATACCAACAGCCCTAGTCCTAGGACTAATGGTGTGACTGAACCCTGTTCCAGTCCTACAGGGTGACTACAAGGCTTACAGGAGATTTTACTCTGGGAGACATTAGTCCAGAGAGGTGGAATGCAGGTAAGTTCATCCCTATGTCCACCAGGTAGATTCCAGTGGCACCAAGGAATATAGAAGGAATTGTTATAGTTCATGTGTTGTATAGTGGGGTCATTGCCCATAACTCCCAGGGTTTGAGAAGATATTTTTATAGGCTGCTTCTGGTGTTAGCCCCCAAGAAGCTAAGGTGAAACTCCCTTGCTCATGTAGAGTGCATGAGCATAGCTCTGGGGCTAATGCCCCCAAACTTCCATAGATTGCAGGATGCGGGGGATCTGTCCTTTGGCAAACATGTTGCCCTGACTCTGACTGTAATGCTTTTAGGATGACATAGGTCCACTACATGATGTTTTGCTGCCGAGTATGGTGCTCTACTGGAGTGGGGAGGGGAAGGAAGCAAGGTAGCTTCCCAGGTTCAAGATTGGCAGTTGATCAGACATCAGTCAGCTCTCCAGGCTGAAGTAAAAGTCAATGGGTGACTATGGAATTTCTGCTCAGCTAAAACTGCCATCAGTGGGGCACATGGCATTTTCTTCCTACCTTGATGTGGCCAGATGGAGGCTCACAGCCAACAAGTGGCTTTGCAGCATGACTGGCTGCAGTGGTATTTTTGTCTTCTCTTCTCTTGTCCCATATAGTCTTTGTTGTTTATTTGTTTGGTTTTCACATAGCCAAAATTTAGCATCAGACCTCTGAAAATGTAGTCCTTCCCTTGTTCTTTTAATATCCCAGAGCAGCTTATTGTGGCTATACTCTATTCAGAAATCTTGGATACTTTTCAAGATTATTATTGATAATTAATGACTTGATCTTGTTATTTTTCTATATATTGTAGTTGTTTGGTTTGGATTTTCTTTGGTCTTTTACTAGATTTTCTGTTTTCATATTCTAGCATAACGATGATTATCTTTCTCTCTTTCTGTGTGTAGCACATTCTTAAGTATCATTTTTAAGGCTGGATAAAAGGTAAAAAATTCTTTAAATTTCTGTTTGTTTTGGAAGGATTTTATATCACTTTCATTTATAAATAAGAACTTTGCAAGTAATAAGACCAGTGTAAGCAAATAATGAAAGATAGAATCAAAAGGGAGAGAATGATCCTGCGGGGGAAGCAGGACACACAGCAGACTCATAGAATGGCAAATGCCCAAAACAGCACTCCTGCCTCAGAATCAACCCTTGGGACATTCGGATCTGACTAAAAGGTCCATGAGAGTCTCGCAGGCATGGAAAGCCATGACACGGTGGCAAAAAACAATCTAAATGAAGGATCCTGGTGAACAAGACCCCAGCAGAAGGATCAGGCCATCAAGGAGAGAGGCGCCTTTCTCTGAAGGGAGGAAGGAACCTCCACTGTGATATGGCCTTGACTAAACAAATTCAGAGTTGGTGAACTCAAGGGGCTTCCATAGCCTAGACAGCTCATAGCAAGAGTCTCGGGTGATTGCTGACGTCATAAATAAGAGTGCCAATTGTTAAATCAACAGCGGGAGTCACTGGGTTCATGCTCCCCACGCGGGATCTCTGTCCTTAATATGTTTATCTATGAAACTCAAAAACAACACTACTAGTCGAACAATACCCTATACCTGGTTCGGTTGTGTGAGTGCAACCTGTTGAAATCCCTGCTTAGTATATACTAAGTTGATCTTCGGTATATGAAGGTAATTGAAAATGAAACGTGATGAAGGAAGGGCGGGATGGGAGAGGAAGTGGGTGAGGGGAGGGCCACGGGAGGGAGAGAGGTCGGGGGGAAGCCACAACAATACAAAAGATGCATTTTATATTCTACTTAAAACTATTGGTTGAACTCTGTAATTAATACACAATTACTCTTAGGTGTTTAATCAATGCTGTAACTAGTACTCAAATAGTATTTTACACTTTGTGTTTCTGTGTGGGAGCAAAATGTGGAAATCATTACTTAACATACGCTAAATTGATCTTCTGTATATAAAGATAATTGAAAATTAATCGTGATGTGAAGGGGAAGGGGAGAGGGAGTGGGAGAGGGGAGCGTTGTGGATGGGAGGGAAGACACGGGGGGGAGGAGGCTATTGTGGTCCATAAGCTGTACTTTGGAAATTTATGCTCATTAAATAAAAAAAAAGAAAAAAAAAGAACTTTGCAAGTTATAAAATTCTGATTTGGCAGTTTTCATTCTCTTTTAGGACTTGGACTATGTTATTCCATTGTCTCCTAGAATGTAGGGAATGGGGAAAATTTGGAAGCATTTACACTAAGATCCAGAACTAGACAAGGTTTCCACTCGCATTATTGGTATTCAATATAATTCTAGAAGTTTTAACCAGAGCCATTATTCAAGAAAATCAAATCAAAGGGATATAAATTGGGAAGGAGGAAGTCAAATTATCTGTATCTGCATATGGCATGATTCTATACATAGGGAAACCAAAAGACTCCAGTAAGAGACTATTGGAACTCATAAAAGAGTTTGGTGTAGTTGCAAGTATAAAATCAATATACAAAAAAGCCAGTAGACTTAGTACACACAGAAAATACCATGGCTGAGCAAGAAATTGTGAGATCAGTATCATTCACAACAGCTAAAAAATTAAATATCTTGGAATAAATTTAACCAAGTCTGTGATAAATCTCTACAAAGAAAATTACAAAACATTAAATAAAGAAATAGCATGAGCCGGCGCCGCGGCTCACTAGGCTAATCCTCCGCCTTGCAGCGCCGGCACACCGGGTTCTAATCCCGGTCAGGGCGCCGGATTCTGTCCCGGTTGCCCCTCTTCCAGGCCAGCTCTCTGTTGTGGCCAGGGAGTGCAGTAGAGGATGGCCCAAGTGCTTGGGCCCTGCACTCCGCGCTCCAGCCGCGGAGGCCATTGGAGGGTAAACCAACGGCAAAGGAGGACCTTTCTCTCTCTCTCTCTCTCTCTCTCACTGTCCACTCTGCCTGTCCAAAAAAAAAATAGCAGAGGACACAAAATAATGGGAAAAATCTTCCATGTTAGTGGATTGGAAAAATTAATATCATCAAGATGTCCATAAAACCCAAAGCAATTTACAGATGCAAACAATCTAAATCAAAATACCAATGACATTCTTCTCAGATCTAGAAAAAATAATCCTAAAATTTATATGAAAGCACAAGAGACCACAAACAGGTAGAACAATCTTACAAAACTAACACAAAGTTGGAGGCATCACAATACCGGATTTCAAAACATAATGCAGGACAGTTATAATCAAAACTGCGTGGCACTGGTACAAAAAATATACATTTAGACTAATGGAACAGAATACAAACCCCAGAAATTAATCCATATAGGTAAAGCCAAATAATCATTGCAAATGAGATAAAATCAATTCTTGGACAAAGGATAGACACTTCAACAAATGGTTCTAGAAAGCTTGGATCTTCAAGTGTGGAAGTATGAAACAAAACCCCTATGGTACACCTTACACAAAAATCAACACTAAATGGATCAGAGATGTAAATCTATGTCCCAATATGATCAAATTACTTTGGAAGTGCATTGCAGAAATTCTGCACGACATTGGCATTGGCAAACACTTCTTATAAAAGACTCCAGAAGCACAGGAAATCAAAGCAAAAATAGACAAATGGGATTACATCAAATTGAGAATCTTTTGCACTGCAAAGGAAACACTAAACAAAATATATAAAGAGGCAACCAACAGAATGTGAGAAATATTTACCAACTATGAAACTGATAAAGAATTAGTGTCCAGAATCTATAAAGAGCTCAAGAAATTCAACAATAACAAAAGAATAATCCAAGCAAGAAACAGGCAAAGGATCTGAACAGGCATTTTTCAAAGGATGAAATTCAAATGACCAACAAACACATGAATAAATGTTCATGATCACTAGCCCTCAGAAAAATGAAAATCAAAACCACAATGAGGTTTTACCTCACCTCCAAAATCAATAAATATTGGCTGGGATGTGGGGGAAAAGGTACCTTAATACAATGTTGATGGGAATATAAACTAGTACAACCATTATAGAAGACAGTAAGTTGATTCCTCAGAATTCTGAAAATAGATCTACCATATGACTCAGCCATCCCACTTCTGGGAATTTTCCCACAGGAAATGAAATCAGTATATGAGAGTCATCTGTACCCCCATGTTTATAGCAGCTCAATTCACAACAGCTGAGATAGGCAAACAACCGAGATGTTTATCAACTGACGACTGGATAAAGAAAATATGGTATATATACACTATGGAATACTACTCAGCCATGAAAAAAATGAAGTCACATCTTTTTCAACAAAAATGATACAACTGGAAGCCATTATACTTAATGAAATAAGCCAGTCCCCAAATATCAAATATCATATATTTTCCTGATTTGTAGTAATTAATATACAAAGTACAAAAATTTAATCTATATGACCAAAATTGACATTTTGAAATTTGATTATTGTTTGCAGCACTTGTCTATACTCTTGAGGAAGAGTGATTTGTCTACTTACTGCTGTTGAATTCTATATCTGATGGAGGGTTAAAATTGTGACTATAAAATAAATTGAAAGTATTTTATTGTTAAAATTAAAAGAAAAATAAAGTAAGGCGGAGGGAGAGTGGGAGTGCGGGCAAGAGGGCAGATAGAGTGGGAAGTATTATCCTCTTAAATGTCTATATTTGAAATACATTAAATTTGTTCACTTTATATAAGTAAAAATAATAAAATAAGACTTAAATGTAAGATCTGAAACTTTTAAGCTACTAAGAAAATATAGAAAAAAAGCTTGACATTTGTTTTGCAAAAAATTAATATGACAACAAAATCACAAGCAACAAGAACAATAAGATACAAATGCATCAAAATACAATGCTTCTGCACATCTAAGGAAACAATCAAAAGAGTGAAAAAACAACCGATGGAATTTCATAAATTGTTTGCAAACCATAGGTCTGATATGAAAGTCATAACTCATAGTAAGAAAACAAATAATTCAGATAAAATTGGCAAAATTCAAAATAGACATTTCTCAGAAGATGTATAATTGGCCAATCAGTATATGAAGAAAATGTTCAACATCATCAGGAAACTACAACTTAAAATCATAATGGAATATTACCTCATGTCTATTAGAATTATTATTATCATAAAGATAAAGTATTACCAATGCTACTGAGGATGCGTAGAAAAGAGGACATTATATACTATTGGTAGGAATGTAAATGAATACAACCATTATGGAAAACAGTGTAGAGGTACCTACAAAATTAAATATGGATCTACTATAGGATCCAACCATCTCACTCCTTGGTATATATCCAAGGAAAATGAAATTAATATGCTGAAGAAATAACTGCACTCTCATATATTGCAGTGTTATTCATGACAGCCATGTTGTAAGAACAACCCAAGTACCCATCAATTGATGAACAAATAAAGAAAATTTGTTATATATGCACAATAGTGTACTAATTAGCCTACAACTCATTAGCAGTAACATTGATGAATCTGGCAGTAATTATATTAATTGAAATATCATACACATAATAAATGCCACATACTATCAGCCATTTGCAGGATCTTAAAGATTCACACTCACTGAAAGTGAAAGGATGGAAAAAGGTATTCCATGCTAATAGAATGCAAATAATGGCAGCTATTGCCATCCTAATATCAGAAAAAATAGATTTTAACACAAAAACTGTTAAAAGAGATGAAGAAGGGCACTATGTAATTGTTAAGAGATCAATTCAACAGGAAGATGTGACTATAATGAATGTATATGCACCCAATTACAAGATGCCTGGCAATTTAATGAAATGTTGATGGATCTAAAGGGAGACACAGACTCCAATACAATAGTAATGGGGACTTCAACACCCCATTTTCATCAATGGGCAGATAAACTAGGCAGATAATTAACAAAGAAACAACAGAGCTAATCAACACTATGGACCAAGTGGACCTAACAGATATCTACAGAAGTTTTCAACCCACAGATACAGAATACAAATTCTATTCATCAGTGCATGGAACTTTATCTAGGATATACCATATTCTAGGCCATAAAGCAAGTATCAGCAAATAAAAAAAGTTGAAATCATATCATGCATCTTCACTGACCACAATGGAATGAAGCTGGAAATCAACAATTCAAGAATCTCTAGATAATATGCAAACACATGGAGACTGAATACCATGCTCCTGAATGAACAGTGGATCACAGAAAAGTCAAAAGAGAAATAAAAAATTTTCTGAAAATGAATTAAGATGACAAAACATCATATCAAAACATGGGAAGCAGCAAAAGCAGTGTTAAGAGGGAAGATTATAGCAATTGGTTTCTGCATGAAGAAATTGGAAAGATACCAAATAAATGATCTATCAATGCATCTCAAGTATGCAGAAAAACAACAGCAAACCAAGCCCAAAATTAGTAGGAGAAAAGAAACAAAATTAGAGAAGAAGTAAACAAAATTGAAACAAAAAAAGATCAGTGAAAGAAGAGGCGGTCTTTTGAAAAAAAATAAATAAAATTGATTCAACATTGATCAAACTAACCAAAAAAAGAAGACCCCAAATCAGAGATGAAAAAGGAAATGTAACAGCTGACACCACAGAATTAAAAAGAATCATCAGGAATTAATACAAAAAGCTGTATGCTAACAAATTGGGAAACTTAGGATAAATGGATAGATTCCTGGACACATACAATCTACCAAAATTGAGTCATGAAAACACAGAACACCTAAACAGACCAATAACAAAGATGGAGATTTAATCAATAATTAACACCCTTTGAGCGAAGAAAGCCCAGGACCTGATGGATGGCTTCACAGCTGAATTATACCAAACATTTAAGAACTAATTCCAATTCTTCAAAAGCTATTCAAAAAAATTGAAAGGGTGGGAATCCCCCCAAACTCTTTCTATGAAGCCTGTATCACCTTAATTCCTAAACCAGAAAAAAGATACAACAGAGACAGAAAACTATAGACAAAAATCCCTAATGTACATAGAAGAAAAAAAGCACAACAAAATATTAGCTAATCGAATCCAACAACACTTTAGAAAGATCATCCACCCAGACCAAGTGGGATTTATTCATGGTATGTAGGGATGCTTCAACGTTCAAAAATCAATCAATGTGATACATCAAGGTAACAATCTGAAGAACAAAAACCATATGATTATCTCAATAGATGCAGATAAAATATTTGGTAAAATACAACATCCTTTCATGATGAAAACCTTAAGCAAATTGTGTATAGAAGGAACATTCCTCAACACAATCAAGGCAATTTATGACAAACTTACAGCCAGCATTCTACTGAATGGGGAATACATGGAAGCAATCCCCCTAAGATCCAGAAACAGACAAGGATGCCCACTTTCAACATTGCTATTCAATATAATAGTCCTGGAAGTTTTAGCCAGAGCCTTTAGGCATTAAAAGAAACCAAAGAAATACAACTTGGAAATGAGGAAGTTAAAATATCCCTATTTGCAGATGACATGATTCTATATATAGCGTATCCAAAACACTCCGCCAAGAGACTGTAGGAACATATAAAAGAGTTTGGTAAAGTGGCAGGATATAAAAACAACACACAAAAATCAATAGCCTTTGTAAACATAGACAATGCCTTGACTGAGAAAGACCATTTAAGATCAATTCCAGGGCTGGCACTGTGGTGTAACGGGTAATGACACTGTACATAGTACAGGCATCCCATATAGGCCTTGCTTTGACTACCAGCTGCTCCACTTCCGATCCATCTCTCTGCTATGGCCTGGGAAGATGGCTCAAGTCCTTGGGCCCCTACACCCACACGTGGGCAAAATGGAGGAAGCTCCTGGCTCCTGGCTTTGGATTGGCACAGCTCCAGCCATTGCGGCCATTTGGGGATTGAACCAGCAGATGGAAGACCTCTCTCTCTATCTCTCTCTGCCTCTCCTTTCTCTCAATCCCATTCACAATAGATACAAAAAAATTAAATACCTTCGATAAATTTAACCACGGGTGTGGTAAATTGCTACAATGAAAATTACAAAATTTTAAAGAAAGAAATAGAAGACATAAAAAACTGGAAAAGTCTTCAATGTTCATATATTGCAAGACTCAATATCATCAAAATGTTCATATTACGAAAAGCCATTTATAGATTCAATGCAACCCCAATCAAAATACAAAAGACATTCTTCTCCAATCTAGAAAAATGATGGTAAAATTCATATGGAAACACAGGAGGGGCCGGCGCTGTGGTGTAGTGGGTTAAAGCCCTGGCCTGAAGCTCTGGCATCCCATGTAGGCACTTGTTCTAGTCCAGGCTGCTCCTCTTCTGATCCAGCTCTCTGCTAGTGCCTGGAAAAGCAGTAGAGGATGGCCCAAGTCCTTGGACCCCTGCACCCACGTGGGAGACCTGGAAGAAGCTCCTGGCTCCTGGCTTCAGATCAGCGCAGCTCCAGCCATTATGGTCATCTGGGGAGTGAAGCCGCAGATGGAAGACCTCTCTCTGTCTCTACCTCTTTCTGTAACTCTTCTTTCAAATAAATAAAATAAATCAATAAATCTTAAAAAAAAAAAACAGAAACACAGGAGACCATGAATAGCTAAAGCAATCTTATACAACAAAAACAAAGCTGGAGTCATCATGATACCTAATTTGAAGACATACTACAGGGAAGTTATAATCAAACAGCCTGGTACTGGCAAAAAAAAAAGCAAAAAACAAAACAAACAAACAACAACAACAACAAAAAAACCAGATGTGTAGACCAATGGAACAGAATAGAAACTCCAGAAATCAATCCTCACATCTACAACTAATTTATTTTTGACAAAGGAGCTAAAATTAGTCCCGGAAATAAGGAAAGTCTCTTTAACAAATGGTGCTGGGAAAAGTGGATCTCCGCATGCTGAAGTATGAAACAAGACCCCTACCTTACATATTACATAAAAAACCCAACAAAATGTATCAAAGACATAACTCTATGACCTGATATCATCAAATTACTAGAGAAGAATGGGGAAACTCTGCAAGACATTGGCATAGGTAAAGACTTCTTGGAATAGACATTAAAGGATCAGGCAATCAAAAGCAAAATTGACATATGAGATTACTTGAAGCCGAGAGGATTCTGCACTGAAAAAGAAACACTTATCAAAGTGAAGAGGCAATCTACATAATAGGAGAAAGTATTTGCAAACTATGCAACGGATAAAGGATTAATATCCAGAATCTATAAAGAGCTCAAAGAAATCCACAATAACAAAACAAACAATCAAGTTAAGAAATAGGCAAAGAACTTAAACAGGGATTTTTCAAGAAAGGAAATCCAAATGGCCAAAAGACACATGAAAAAATGTTCAGAGTCACTAGCCATCAGGGAAATGCACATCAAAACCATAAGGAGGTTTCACGTCATCCCAGTTAGAGAGGCTTTCATACAGAAATCAACAAATAAAAAGAAGGAGGTACCTTTCTCTGAAGGGAGGGGAGAACTTCCAGTTTGACTATGACCCTGTCGGAATAAGATCGAAGTCAGCGAACTCAAAAGGCTTCCATAGCCTTGGCAACTCATGACTAGAGCCTAGGGAGATTACTGACACCATAAACAAGAGTGTCAATTTGTTAAGTCAACAACAGGAGTCACTGTGCACTTACCCCTCATGTAGGATCTCTTTTGTTTAGGAATGGCGTTTCTTTCTTCATACTATTTGTCAAACTCTTTACTTAGTATAGGGTTAACCTTATGATCGTTAAGTATACTAAAAATAGATCTTTGTAAAAATTAAGAGTGAAAATAGGAGAAGGAGGAAGAAGAATGGTTGGAGTGTGGGCAGGATGGATAGTAGGGTGGAAAATATCACTATGTTCCTAAATTTGTATATATGAAATTCTTGTATAACTTAAATAACAGTTTTTGAAAGAGTGAGCTAATGGGATGGGTGCTGTGGCATAGTGGGTTAACACCCTGGCCTGAAGCGCCGGCATCCTATATGGGTGCTGGTTCTAGTCCCAGCTGCTCCACTTCCAATCCAGCTCTCTGCTGTGGCCTGGGAAAGCAGTAGAGGATGGCCCAAGTCCTTGGGTCCCTGCACCCGTGTCGGAGACCTGGAAGAAGCTCCTGGCTCCTGGCTTTGGATAGGCACAGCTCCGGCCATTGCAGCCAATTGGGGAGTGAACCAGCGGATGGAAGATCTCTCTCTCTCTCTCTCTCTCTCTCTCTCTCTGCCTCTCCTCTCTCTGTGTAACTCTGAGTTTCAAATAAGTAAATAAATCTTTAAAAAAAAAGTTGAGCTAATAGACGTCCCATGGTAGTTACCAGGGCTGATGGAGTCAGTCAATGGACAAGTATGCAGTGATGTTACTCAGAAGCTACTAAATTTTAATTAAACAGAAGGAATGAAAGTTTTAGAGATCTGTTCTATAACATGGTGTCTTTTGTTTTTTTAATATTTTATTAAATGAACATAAATTTCCAAAGTACAGCCCATGGATTACAATAGCTTCCCCCCTATAACTTCCCTCCCACCCACAACACTCCCCTCTCCCACTCCCTCTCCCCTTCCACTCACATCAAGATTAATTTTCACTTATCTTTATATACAGAAGATCAAATCAGCATGTATTAAGTAAATATTTCCACAGTTTGCACCCACACAGAAACACAAAGTGTAAAATACTATTTGAGTACTAATTATAGCATTATATATATATATATATAGTTAATAATATACTGTGCAGTTAATGTTTTGCTGAGATAATAATTTTGTATGGTCTCATCACAAAACAATGGTAAGCATGAGAGGTGATGTACATGGCAATCATCTTGATTTCATCATTTAATAATTCATAAATATACGAAAATGTTTAGTTGTATACCAATTATATGTATAATAAAATGATGGTAGAATTACAGAGAGAGAGAGGGAGAGACAGAGACAGAGATTTTCCATTTGCAGGGTTACTCCCTAGATAACTGCAACAGCCAAAGCTGGGCCATTGCGAAGCCAGGATCCAGGAACTTTATTCACGTCTCTCCTGCGGATGCAGGGACCCAAGCACTTGGCCCATCTTCCGCTGCTTTTCCTAGGCCATTATCGGGGAGCTGGTTCGGAAGTGAAGCTGCGGGACACAAACCAGCTGCAATAAGGGATGCTCATGGTGCCAGTTTTACCTATTCTACCACAAAGCTGGCTAGGGAAAACTGTAAGAATTTGCACAGTAATCTAGTGGAAACAAGTCTAGAATGAGGCCTAAAGACCCTTAGATATTGAATTTCCTTCCAAATATGCCCTATTATTATTGATTTCTAGACTAGCATGTATATTTGTATGTCCTGGAATAATTTTGTCTTCCTGAAATATTTGCCTGACCAACTTCAAAATGACTTTTTAGTAAATTAGTAGGTATAGTCCACTACTAAAATCTAGTAGCAATTTTCGTGGTGACCAGAACTTACATGTTCTGCATTGCTATTACCATTATATTTTACTTTAAATTTCATTACTCATCTTTTCAAATTAAATGTTTCCCTTGAGCGAGGTCTTTATGTTAAAATTATATTTTATTTGATTTGAAAATCAACCTAATTAAGGTAGATATCCTGAATGAGATTTAAGTCTCACCTCCCAATGGAATGATGAAACAGTTAGAAAAATAATGAATTGCATCTTATATAATCTTTATTGCTACATTAAAAATGACTAATATATGCAGTTTGGGTTGAAATGATGTATCCCAAAGGAAAAATTTGTTTCCACAAATTAGATTGGTTCCTTACATACAAGATTATTGAGCATGAAGTAGGAAATTATTGGAAGTTGTATTCTGTGTAGGAATGAATTTTTTCTTTTTCTTTTTTTAATATCTGAGCCCAGTTTAGTGGTTGAAGGTAAGGACAGTTAATAACAAAAACATTGCTGCTTTTTTCACTAACAGCTTCATCTACTTTTTACCTCCATTCATTTTTTATTTATTAAAAGTCAGATGAAGCTGGCACTGTGTGCTTCAAGGATTCTTAAAATTATTGAGGTCAATGTTAAAGTTACACAGTCATCTTTAGAAAAAAAATTGAAACATTTGGAAATGTGTGTGTGTATGTGTGTGTGTGCACGCACATGTGCCTGTTTGAGCTAGTGAAGGCTGAAGTCTACCTTCCCCTCTTTTATTTTCCATAATCTCTTTTATCTCAGCAAGGTTAAGGCTTTCAAAGTACTAGAGAGCTCAAAATACTGAAATTTTGTACTGATTAAACTTATTTAGTTACTAAAATGTTGAATTATTGAATTAATCCATTTAAACCAGGCAGTTTTTAATGTAACAAACACTTTTCTTGACTTCATCATCATCACTATTCTTTATTTATTTGAGAGGCAGAAAGAGGGAGCTCACATATTCTGGCTCACATTCCTCAAATATCCCCAATAGCTTTGGCAGATTCAGGCCAAAGCATGGGGACCAGAAACTCAATCCATGTCTCTCACATGGGTAACAGGAATTGAATTACTTAAACCATTACCTGCTGCCTCCCAGGGTCTGCATTGTATGAAGCTTGAGTGAGGAACAAATTGAATTCAGTCACTTCATTGTATGACATGGACATCTTTTCCCCTGTCTTTACTGCTAAGCCACATGTCTGCCCCTTTTAGGCTTTTATCTTCGTGACAGATAGGAGCAATAAATAGAAATTACAGAATGTTAGAGGAGGGAGTGACATAGGAGACGGACAACATTCTGAAAGCCTTCTTTACAAGAGGAAATTTTAAAAGTTGACAGAGTGTATTCAAGGTAATCAACATAACTATGCATTTTGAAAGTATCATCCAATTAATGCATCCATCACTACTCATTCTATTAGAATTTCAGAACTTGTTCATCTTATAACAAAAGTTTGCACGCTTTGGCCAGTATCTCCACATTTCTTAGACTCTCAGCCTCTGGCAATTGCTATTCTACTTTGTGTTCTTATGAGTTCCATTTTTTATAATATGACATGTAAGTAAAATCACGCAGTATTTGACTTTCTATGCCTGACTTCTTTAACTTAGGATCATGTCCTGTAAGCATATCTGCATTGTTGCAAATGGTAGAATTGTTCCATTATTTATGGCTGAATAGCATTCTCTCTATCTCGTGTGTGTGTGTGTGTGTGTGTTACATTTTTTTAAATCCATTCACCCATTGAAGGATACTTAGGTTGATTCTGTCTTAGCTACTGTAAATTATGTTGCAATAAGCATGGAGCAGAGAATCTCTTCAAGATACTGATTTTATTTCTTGGAAACATACCAAGAATGAAAAGAATTCTTTCTCAGAAAGTCTCAGCAAACTTTTTTTTTTTTTTTTTTTTGACAGGCAGAGTGGACAGTGAGACAGAGAGACAGAGAGAAAGCTCTTCCGTCTTCTGTTGGTTCACTCTCCAATGGCCGCTGAGGCCGGCGCACTGTGCTGATCTGAAGCCAGGAGCTAGGTGCTTCTCCTGGTCTCCCACGTGGGTGCAGGGCCCAAGCACTTGGGCCATCCTCCACTGCACTCCCTGGCCACAGCAGAGAACTGGACTGGAAGAGGGGCAATTGGGACAGAATCCGGCGCCCCGACCGGGATTAGAACCCGGTGTGCTGGCGCCACAGGTGGAGGATTAGTCTAGTGAGCCACGGCACCGGCCAGCAAACTTATTCTTATATCTTACTGGTATGAATGTTACATTCTGGTTTCTGGTATATTAATTGTTTATGCCTAATATTTTGTTGTTAACTACTTACAGAGATCCACCTTTCTCTCTTAAGTATGTTTAAGTTAATTACATAAATTAGTGTGTATTTATTGGTATACTTATGGAATGGATTAGGTCATATTCTTACCCTACAACTAATTATATTTCCAAAATTATCTGCCAGTAATAGATGACATACCAACTATCTTAGATGAAATTCATACAACCTGTCCTAGAAGCCAGAGATGGAATTATGTTCTTCCAAAGCACATTGGCTCATTCCCTGTATGGGAGAGGTACAGATACCAGAACAAAAAAAAATCAGATAATCCCCAACAGAGTTAATTGGTTGATAAAGATGTGATCAAAGCATCTACAACACCTGTACTTATTCTTATTCTAAATGTATTCATATCATCTTAATGTTTTATCATTCTGATCCTAAAGCACAACATATTTCCATCTCCCAATGTTGTTTGCCTCTGAAATTAAAACAGTGACTACAGAAAAAATTATTAATTGACATTAGTGGAAACATTTGGAATGTCCAACTAGACAAATATAATCTTGACTAAACTAGACCCAGATACAACTTCACTCATATAAAGTAAATTTTAAGATATTAACAGATCATTAAAACTATAGTAGTATGTATTTCTTACTGATTGTTTGATAAAAACTTTAAATAAAGTTTGCCATTTGATTATTGTTTATAGCTTTAGCCTGTATTCATACTGAACTATGGTCTTTATACTTTTTACTTGCTGAATTCTTTATTTAGTAAAGCATTAAGACTAATTATAATGTAAATTAAAATTATATTATTTTAAAATTTCAAAAAAAAGAGCACTAGTTAAACAAACCTGTTGGTTTCCAAAAATAAACAGCAAAAAAAAAAAAAATACAAGATAACAATTTCCTGTAAAATGATTTCCATTATAAGGAGTAGATATGGTTTTGGCCAAAGAGGTTTTCTAAATGTAGCAAGGCATTTATACTACAGATCAAACTTAAAATTATCTCCCTCTTTCTAACAAGCCAGACATTTCACTGGCTGTTTTCATCAGATGTAACAACAAACTTTTAGCCACTAAATGTATTAATACTCCTCTGAGAAGATGGTTCTGAGATTTAGAGCCAATTTAAACAGGGAAGATAGTAACTCTATTATCTGGAAAAGGTAGTGAAATAAGATTATTAGTTTTTCAAAGATTATAAAGGAAAAACTGCCTGAAATATGGGGGTATTTGCTGGCCAGGAAATAGGGATACTAAATGAAAATTCTCAAAAGGCAACACTTAGACCTCGCTAGACAGAATTACTAGAATAGTAACGGTAGTTTTTGGATGAATTGGCTTTGGGAGAATGAGACAATGGAGATAATGGAGATTAAAAACTTCCAGTGAGGGGCTGGTGCTATAGCGCAGCAAGTTATAGCCCTGGCCTGAAGCGCCAGCATCCCATATGGGCGCCGGTTGTAATCACTGCTGCTCCTCTTCCCATCCAGCTCTCTGCTGTGGCCTGGGAAAGCGGTAGGAGAAGGCCCAAGTGCTTGGGCCCCTGCACCCGTGTGGGAGACCTGGAAGAAGCTCCTGGCTCTTGGCTTCAGATTGGCACAGCTCCGGCCGTTGCGGCCATCTGGGGATCTGGGGAGTGAACCAACAGATGGAATACCTCTCTGTCTCTACCTCTCTCTGTAACTCTGTCTTTCAAATAAATAAAATAAATCTTTTTAAAAAACTTCCAGTGAGGTAGTCCTTCATAGATCTACAACAGAGAGGTTAGGTATGGAAGAGCATTGTTCAAGAGTGAACCTCGGTAGTAGCAGGAAGCAAAAAACAGCAACTATAACAGAATTGTTAGATATCATGGTTTTCTTTGAGTGTAGACATAAATTTATTTAGGCTGTGGAAATCTTGGAGTTCTTGACCAATCCAGAGGAAATGTATGCTTCAAACAAAAGACATTGGATGTTCTGTTATAAAAATCTACTCTCAAGCCATTTTTTTCACTTGAATTAGATAAATAAGAGAAATTAGTATATTTGCTTTCAAAAATTGAAGATGTATACTAGCTATCTTATTTTGGGGGAGAGATTGCATATGCCATTTTTATTTTTGTTCCCTAATTTTCTTATCCATTTATTTTCCCTCCTTTTACTGCCCTATTTTCATAGTTTTTAAATTTTGGTTTTTTACTTCTTAAGGAAGTTATTAACACAATAGAGTCTCAGGGTGACAGCAAATGCATGATAATTACAAAGCAATTCTCATCAATCCTCATGTTAATATGATATTAATACAAAAAGAACAGCTTCAATGTAGTTAATTTAGTTATAAGAATATAGTGATACTTCCTTTTTTCTTTCTTGCTTGTTTTCTTTCATCTTTTATTTCATTTTCTTTGCTTTTCTTTCTTTCTAATTTTTGAGATAACAGTTTTAATTTAGATTATAGTCAAAGGCTGTGCTTATATACACAGGCATTTCATTTCTTTTCTTGTTTTTTTTTTTTTTGTTGTTGTTTTTTTTTGTTTTTGTTTTTGTTTTTTAATTTTACCCCCTACATGTAAGGGGAACTTGTAGTATTTGTCTTTCTACTTCTGGCTTATTTGACTCAACATCATATTTCCAGTTGCATCCATTTTGATGAAAATGGTAGAATTTCATTTTTATAGCTGAATAATATACTAGCTCTCTTAAAGGAAAGTTAAGCAGTTGTGCAATGTCAGACATGGAAAAATCTTTAAAGATGATCTCACTGCCCATTCACTTCATGTTCATTTTGCCTGTAGTCTTCTTGCTGAGTGCACACTTAATCTATGCCTGAGGTAAATTCATTACCTTTTAATCAAGTTCTTATTATTTGAGGGCCTTCTTTATGAAGTGTATTTCTATGGTAACTTAGATTTATTAGTCTTGGTTCTGTCTTATTGTGTCTTATTGATGAACTCTAATTTTTTTTAAAATATGACAGCCTTACAACTATTTGAAGTCACCTATAACATCTGCTGTGAATACTCTTTTTCTCTTCCCTTCCTTCTTTTTTCACCTTCAAGCTAATCACTTCTAGTTTATTTAAAAAATTATTGAGTAGGTATGGGTAGTTATCCTAACAGTTAAGATGTTCACATCACATATCGGGTACCAGAGTTTCATTCCTGGCTCTGACTTCTGATTGCAGCTTTCTGCTAATGTAGATCATTAGGGATGGCTTGAATAAATTGTTTTCCTGCCATTCTTATGGGAAACCTGGATTGTGGTCCCAGATTCCTGCTTTGGCCCCTGTCCAGCCTCAGATGATGTGGGCCTTTGCAGACTGAACTGATAGATGGAAGCTACCTCTCTGTCTCTGCATCTCCAATAAATCAATTTTTTTGCTTTTAAAACATATTATTTACTTATTTGAAAGAGTTACCTAGAAAGAGGGACACACACACACACACAGAGAGAGAGAGAGAGAGAGAGAGATCTTTCATCCTCTGATTTACTCTCCTGATGGCTGCAATGGCAAGCACTGGGTCTGACTGAAGCCGGGAGCCAGGAGCTTTTTCCGGGTCTCCCACATGGGTTGCAGGGGCCCAAATACTTGGGCCATTTTCTGCTGCTTTTCCATTGCATTATCAGGGAGTTTGATGAGAAGTGGTACAACCAGGAAACAAACCGATGCCCATAAGGGATGTTGGCATCACAGGTGGCAGTTTTACCTGCTATGCCACAATGCTGGCCCCAAGTAAATATTTTTTTTTAAATTCCCTCAAGTGGCATAATTTTGACTCTTCATCATTTGAGGTCACTTTTTAAAAATATATTCCAGCTGGCCTATAGTCTCATACCATGTAATACTCAGAAAGTACTAAACACAATTTTTGAGACACTATCTGATGACTTATTTTGAATATGTTTTCACTAATAGAACCAATAGCAAATTTGCTATTTGGTACCTACCACAGTTTTATCTCACACTGGAATTACCTACTGCCTAAAAGTCTAAAACCTTGTTTATACATGTGCTCTCTAAAGTGAGGTCTTCCTCCTACACTAGTGACTGAGGTTTTGAATGCACATGCAGGCATTCATCTGAGATTCAATTTATTATATTAGCCTAGTAAGAACTTTCTTGCAGGATACTTGCTATGCTTTCTAGCTGTTTGCCATCATAAAACTTGCCAACAATATCTTCTGAGTATTTGTTCAAGCAATAGGTAAAACTGGAGGGGGAAAAAGTTGCAATTTTGCAAGTCATATGATGTATCCCTGAATTTGACATTAACTAATTAGCATTTTTATAATAACTTTTCCACTAGCAACAAATACTACTAGTTGTACTAGCATGTATATTTCCATTCTCTACTTGAAAATATCTGAGAGACCTTCTCACATATCTTTTTGAAGTGTAAATACACTATCTACAGAATTTCCTTCAACTATCAGACTGATGATCCTACTAAAAAAAGGAAATCAGGCTAGAAATGATTAAAAGGTGAAGTCATTTGACACTGGATTGTTAGGCACACCTGAAAAGAGCAAGCACAAATGAAATCAAGGAAAACAAATTTAGTCAAAATGGAATAAACAAGACTATAGATATTTCCTACTCAATCCTTTCTTACATAAGATAGTAGTAAAGATGCTACTACAATGTATAAAGGATGCCCTGTTACCGGACCTCTCAGAGTATAATTTCTTCCCTAATTGCATAAGGAACGTCTTTGGTAATTTATTTCTCTGGTTGCTATCCATAAACCTAAAGAGTTAAGAAAAACAACACACTGGGGACAGTTCTCAAATGAATGTGTAAAATATATAACTCTCCACAAATAAGCTTGTTGGTTTTCACTGTCTGGTTTCTCTGATATCATAGAAAAACAGAAAGCACATGCAGTTGAAACAGCTTTAATAAAAATCTGTGTTGCTCCATGTGCTTTTCAGTGTTTATCTTTTGTTTTTCATCACTCTTGTTAATGACCTCTTTTTGAGTAACAGAATAACGCTTTGGCAGTGACCCAGGGTATTCTAAAAAGATGTCATGGTTAATTCAGATAAATATTAGATTTTCCACATCTTCTGGCAGCAGAAGCTATTGTTCAGTATCAGTGTTTCTAGCCTTACTAAATATTCTCTGAGGGTGCGTGTTGGCCAGCAGATAACCTGGATAAAATATAGCCCATCTAGTTAAGGCTAGCAAAAGAGTGATGGCTTTCCCAAGTCACTTCTTCAAAGTGTCTCTTTCTTTTGGCTTTGATGCTTTCTCTTCAGATATTTTTCTCTTTCATTTCAAATGCTACTGGCTGTAGAATTGGAATCGAATGTCACTATTTTGAGTCTTCATTCAAAATATGGTCATTTTTTTCTTTTTTATGGTATTCTTTTAAAATATCTGCATTCATTTCTGAGATTTCACTTCTTTTGGTTACTCTTTATTCTAAGTGTTCTGATGCAGCTCCTTATATATATTTCTATTCTGCTGAATAATGATTATTCTTTCATTGTGGTACACTCATGATACCTTTCTACCTTTTTTTTTTAATTTCTCATCTCTACATTACTAATCATTGCTTAACATTTAGCTTTTTTTAAAGCACTGTCTCTACAAATACATGATGCATTAGTTTCATTCATTCGTTCAATATTTCAATAAATTTCAATGTTATAAGTGAATTGCTAAATTAGATCCATGCTATTATTACAAAGGAAATTGATGACATAGAGGAGGGAACACCTAATTGGGTCATTAGGAAAGATTTCTCAGTGGATGTATCACTTGTGCCCAGCCTACAGGAATAAATGGGACTTCACATATATTTTAAAAAGTGATGAAAGACATGGGAGGCGGGAAAAACTATATGGAGAGTCCATAAACATGAGGCAGGATATTGTGTATGGAGACATCTTAACAGTTCATGATGACTTGTGTAAAGCGGGGGGAGGTAGGTGGCTGGAACAGAGGATAGATGAACACAGAGAATCAGAATTCTGAAAAGCCTTATATTTCAACAATGATGTACAACACTGAATTTTGAGAAGAGAAAGATATCATTAATTGTTTGTGTTAAAAATATCATTTTGCAGATACTTTGAAGATATATTGGAGAGTGTAAAAACTGGAGGAAAGAAAGGAATTATTGAGATAATTCAAGTGAGAGATGATGAGAGCTTGACCTAAGGCAGTGACAGAACAGATGGAGAGAATGAGGTAGGTAAAAGAGAAATTCAGACCTTGATGATTGATTGCGTACCAGGGGATATCTGAGAAGGAAGACTACAGGATCACTTTCTGGTTTCTGGCTTAGGCGACAGGATGGATAATGATGCCGTTCAGGAGGATGGGGACAAAATGGATAGAGATGAAAAATTCAGGTTTAGAGATGTTATAAGAGGCTTTGAGAAAAGAAGTGGTGAGAAGCAAAGTATGAATTTAAGACCAGGAATGAAAAACTGGGGGCTTTTTGCAGATCTTAATAACAGCAAAAACATGTTAATTGGAGTTAAAAATATATTTGCGTTCACTCAGGCTCAGCATATGGAATAAAATATATATTTTGAAGACACTTCAGAAAGTTCATGGAAATGGAGTAAAAGACTATTTTGGTGTAAAATATTTGAAATCCATGGATAGTTTTTTCCATAATGCCCATTTTCCATTAACTTTTTAAAACACCCTCTTATCTCAGGGTAGGGTCATTTGTCTCAGGTTTAAAAACTTTTCATGCTCGAGATGAGTGTTTGGCACAGGGCCTAAGATACAATTTCAGGTGCCTGCAGTCCATATGCGAGTGCCTGAGTTACAGTCTGGGCACTGCTCCTGATTCCAGCTTTTTGCTAACGTGCATCCTGGGAGGCAGTGGTGATGGCTAAAGGACTCGGGTCCCTGATACCCATGTGAGAGACTCAAAAGATGTTGTTGGCTCCTGGCTTTGGCCTGGTCCAGCCTTGGCTGTTGCAAGCATTATGGAAGTGAACCAGTGGACAAAGAGATCTTGCTTTCTCTCTGCCTTTTGAATAAATGAATAGAAAAATTCTTTAAAAATTCGTTTTCAAGAAAAACAAGTTTAAATTATTTCAGTATCCACAACTGGGTGTGCCTTTGTCTATCAGTCTTATGAGACAGCTCTTACCTTATATTTAAATTTAAATGGTTCAGTTCATCCTCTCAAAAAATTATAACAGAGAGCATTCACCAATATCTAAAGATTTAAGATTTGTTTCTTTCGATTTCATGTTCCCTTCTCTTTCTGCTTCTGAAGTTTCGACATATTCTCCCTTTGCCTCTTACTTCTTTTTCCTTTTCTCTCAGATTTGTGCACCTAACCATAGAGCATTGTTCTATCGCCCTGGTTTCTCCAAATTCCTTTATATACATTCGTTGTATATGGTACCAATTCAGTCAAGTTTCTATGGAATAATGGATAGGATCTTTTGTGACAAAACTGCCAGGTAGAGAAGTAAGATAATTCTTTGGCTCTATCAGCCACAAGGAGTTTCTTGGCTGACTCTTCCTCAACAGTCTAGGTCTCCTTTCATACGCTTTGACCAATTCCCTTACTAAGTATACTTCTTAAGATAAGTTCTGGAGTCACATTGTCTTAGTATACATTTTCTCTTCACCTCTTACTTACAGTATGATTTGGGGAAAGTTATCTAATCTTTTTTGGATCACTTATCTAATCAATAAAATGAGAATAATAGTACATTCCTCATGGCTTTGGGTTGAGTATCAAATGAACTGACATAAGGGTACTTCAAAAATTTCATGGAAAATTGAATTAAAAGATTGGCTTATCTTAGTGCAAAAAAAATTAAAGTTATGCCTAGTTTTTCCATAATGTATACTTCCATGATCTATTTGAAGCCCCTTCATATGTGTAAAAAATTGGGATGGTGCCTGGTAAATACTCAATATAGTATTAGCTATTGCTATTTTTTATTGTTAGTATTACCTTACCTCTTTCCTCTGATCTTTGGTGCTGCTTACCTACAAGATCCTCTACCACTCTAAAATTCCAAACCTGTACAATTTTTTATGAAAAACAACTTCATTGTTTGTTTTTAAAATTCCCTTAGGGGAACAACAACTGGGCCAAAATATGTGCTAAACATAAAAACATTGAAGAAGATATTTAGAAAGTTAGGTACTCATCCCAGTAGGGAACCTTATAAATGTTTTATAATTTACAGGTGTTTATGTTGTTAAAGGAAACATATCTAAAGTATATTTGGTGCAAGAGAAGTCAATTTTTATCTGATAACAAGGAATTATCTCTTAAATAACAGAATGAATGAACTAGGGGAAAGCGTACCCTTTATATTAAATGGATTCACTACTAAAAATTCAGTTATTACACTTTTATTTACCCAAAGAAACACATATCTCTTCTTCTCTGTCCTCAGCTCTGTCTGGCATGTTTCACTTATTAAAATGGATGCTTCTGGCTTATGCATAGTATGAAAGTAGAAGTATCAAGGGAGACTGTCTGTATGCTGACATTTACTAAGACTTTCTAAAGTGTTCACATTTTATGACAAATATGTTTTACTCAAAGTGATATACAAATCACACCTCAGAGATTTTCTGCTTTTAGTTTGAAGGAAATTTCCAGACAGTGGAGGAACAGCGTGATAGGAATAACACATCCCCTTATCATAACCTAGCATAGATAGGTTCAATATATAGGTTCAGATATATTCAATTTTAGCAAATGAAGGTAACATTATTCAACAGTAAACTTTCATTTCTAGAGTTTGGTAAATGAGTAATTTAGAATTGTATTACATTGCTATTAAGTGAGAAAATAATATAGAAAAAACGGCTTGTAGTCGGACAGATCTGAACTTGAAGTCAAGTGCTATTACTTACTAGTTGTGTGATCTTGGGTAAGTTACTTGATCAGTCTTGGCTTCTTTCATCATCTGTGAAATGGGCTAATGATTGTCAAAATGCATGTAAAGTACCTATCATAATATATCATAATTTATCACCCATATCAGATGCTCAAAAGATATAGGCTGTGTTACAATGAATAATTATTTGCTTAAAATATTTATTTGCCATCTCCTGAATGCTGAGTTTGGTGCTACGTATACTGTGATGAACAAATTAGATATGGCCAACTAATTTCATAGAAAGCTATAATCATTATAATTGATTTTATTACTAATTCCTTTGTCCAGATCATCAATTTTCACTTACTAGGAGCACAAAAATACACAACTAATATTTACTATTAGCATAGTATATTCTTAAATGGTAAAATCAATTCAATATTTGAAATATCTTAGGAATAGTGTTTTAACTATCAATTCTTTGATGATTTGAAGATGTAGAAGCTGTAGATATTTGGGATGGTTTTGGAGCAATTATTAATGTCTGTGTCCCTCCAAAATTCACATGTTAAAACTTTAACCCCCAAGCAATGATTTTAGGAGGAGTGGCATCTGGCAGATGATTAGGTCATAAGTGTGGAGCCCACATGAATGGGATTAGAATCCTTATTAAGGATACCACCGAGAAACTCTTACCCTTCCACCATGTGAAGATACCTTCTGTGAACCATAGGGTAGACCCTCGCCAGACACCAAAGCTCTACAGCTTCTAGACCCGTGAGAAATAAATTGCTATTGTTCATAAGTTACCTAGTTAATGGTGTTTTATAGCAGTCTGAATAGATGAAGTTTCATGGGAAGTTTCTTTTTAAAATAAATTTTTGACCAATATGTTTTGAAATATACAACAGAACTTTTTCGGGATATTTGAACGTTCTGATACTTTGAAATGTGAGTGAATTGGGGTATAGCAGAATTTTGAAGAAGCTTGTATACATATATGAGGATTCACAATTATTACCTTCCAAATCAAGAACATAAACATTATTATTAAGTATAGCTTTATTGTTTGAACAATATTTGTATTCCTCAAAAGCTATCATGGGTGTGTGTGTGTGTGTGTGTATAGTAACTCAGCATTTACAATGTGTTTAAGCACCTCTGAGAAACAGAAATTTTTCTAAGTTGGAGATCTCAAATAATATTCTACTTTATTAAGTAAAATTTAAAATACTAATAATAGACAACAACGTTGAGCCCCTAAAATTTTAAATGATTATATTAAATGGCTTAAATGGATTTAGACTCTTCATTCCAAGCTCACAGGCATCTACCAAATAGAGCTATTGATTTCTCAATTTCACAAGTTTTATACTTGTGTTCTGAACATGGTCTATGCCCACAAGGCACAGTTCTGGGTATTTGTGCAAAGAGATAGCTGTCAATCATTTTTAAATGGTGCACCTACAAAGTTCTAGATAAGTAAAAAAATATAAATCACCTTCCTTGAGGGTAGGATCAGTAGATGTCACATAATAGAACAAAAACATGTCCTGAGCCTCGAAGGATAGATTTAATTTCACTAAGTAGAGAAAAAGACATTCTTTTTGAGCAAAGAAATGTCATGAGTAAACATGTAAGAGCAAGGATTAAAGAGTTTCACTTGGACTGACATAGAATATTTGCATTTTGGAGTCATGGAACCTAATATTAAAAATAAGTGTCCAGAACACACTAAAAAGACCTTGAATACTGGCAAAAAGTTTGTCTTAGGCTATAGGATATATTTACTTTGTGTTTAAGGAAAATTATAGCATAATAAAAACAAAGTTTTAGAAAAAGTAATAAATGAATAGCTTTAAAGATTTAAGTTAATTGGTTACTGTAATTTTCAAAAAATATAGGCCAAATATAAGGAGGAGGACAAGAAGACAGAGAAGAAAAGAAAGGCAAATCTTTTTTTTAACTTTTATTTAATGAATATAAATTTCCAAAGTACAGCTTATGGATTACAATGTCTCCCACCCCATAACTTCCCTCCCACCTGCAACCCTCCCCTTTCCCTCTCCCTCCCCCCTTCCATTCACATCAAGAGTCATTTTCACTTCTCTTGATATACAGAAGATCAGTTCAGTATATATTAAGTAAAGATTTCAACAGTTTGCACCCACATAGAAACACAAAGTGAAAAATACTGTTTGAGTACTAGTTATAGCATTAAATCACAATGTACAGCACATTAAGGACAGAGTTCCTACATGAGGGGTAAGTGCACAGTGACTCCTGTTGTTGACTTAACAAATTGACACTCTTGTTTATGGCCTCAGTAATCACCCTAGGCTCTTGTCCTGAGTTGCCAAGGCTAGAAAGGCAAATCTTACACTGAAAAAACAGGGAGACCTTCTTAGCTGAGAAAGAGTAGGGAACGAATCTGAGGTTCTGAGATGGTGATGATGCTTGAGGTTCTAATCGCTAAATGCAAACTTTAACTGAGATTATCTAATAAGATAGCTTAATTGAATGTGGGAGGGAAAAAAGAAGAGTCCTGCTGAGTTGGAGGCAGCAACTGAGCAATTATCAAAATTTAAACGTGGAGTTCAAAATTGAAGGCAAGGATAAACAAGAATAATGGCTGGGACAGGATTTCTTTCTTTTTTTAGAGAGAACAAATTAAAGCCACGGGAGGATTCTCTAAGAAAGTGACCTCAAAGAAATTCCAGACTAATAGGCCATTTATGGGGCGATCCATTTGCCTCTTTGAGGTAGAGGACAGTTATAAAGAATGGTTCTGTAGGTCTAGAATCAGGTAGCCTCTGCCTAAGTCATGATTCTGCCTCTTACGTGCTGTGTAAAGAAGACGGTTACTGAATTCCACTGACTCTTAGTCCCCTCATCTGTGAAATACAGATAGTAAAGTAATAATAGAGGCTCATTGAATGGGTTAAATGAAATAATGCATGTAAATCAATGCAATGCTTTAAACACAAGTTTTTATTATAATTATTTTTTTAAGTGATGAGGAGGTCTCGTCTGATAAAATTCATCTTTTTTTTTTTTATTTGACAGTTAAACAGTGAGAGAGAGAGAGAGAGAGAGAGAGAGAGAAAGGTCTTAAGGTCTTCCTTCCGTTGGTTCACCCCTGAGATGACAGCTACGGCCGGAGCTACGCCTATCCACAACCAGGAGCCAGGTGCTTCCTCCTGGTCTCCCACACGGGTGCAGGGGCCCAAGCACTTGGGCCATCCTCCACTGCACTCCCGGGCCACAGCAGAGAGCTGGACTGGAAGAGGAGCAACTGGGACTAGAACCCAGCACGCATATGGGATGCTGATGCCGCAGGCGGAGGATTAACCAAGTGAGCCATGGCGCCGACCCCTATTATAATTATTATAATCAAGCATTCATTATAATTATTATCCTTTAAGATTCGGTATACTTTTAGAGTAACTTTAAAAATGACTGCAGTACAACCACCATTTTCAAGGTTATAGATTGCTCCCATCTTGCCAAATCTAGTGGCCAACACTCAGTACTCATATTGGCTTCTCCCACTGTTTGACAGAGTTGATCATTCCCTCCTTGAAATATCTTTTATTTTCCCAAAGTGGCTTTAGGCAAACAAGTTTCCCTTGCAAACAAGTTCCACCTTCTTAGCTGCTGCTTTTCAGTCTATTCATAGAAATCATTATTTTTGTACACTTCTAAGTATTAGAGTATCCTAAGGGTCATTTAACAGCACCTTTCTCTGTCTTCTGACCCCTGCCATGGCTTTCAATACCATTTATATACTAGACTTCTGAATGTATATCTCCAGTCCAGCCTCTCCTGTGAATTAGACTCATATGTCCACATAGCTGCACAACCTGCCTACTTGATTATCCATTGAGCAATTCAAATATAACATGTCCAACTTCACACTCTTGATTGCCAGTTTCCAATCAGTTCCATAGTTTAGACCGTATCACTAAATGTCAACCAACAAATTGTCAAGGATTACAAAAGGAGGGGTGGGTATTTGGCACAGCAGTTAAGACGCCACTTGGCATAATAGCATACCTTGTCAGAGTGCCTGCATTTGATTTTTGACTCCATTCTCTATTCCACCTCATTGCTAATACACACTCTGGGAGGCAACACATGATGATTCAAGTACTTCTATCCCTACTTCCTTTGTTGGAGACCTGGGTTGAATTCTAAGCTCTTAGCTTCAGCCTGGCACAACCCTGGCTGTTGTAGGCATGTGGAGAGTGAGCTAGTAAATGGAAGATCTCTGTTTCTGTCTCTCAGCTTTTTAACTAAAATGAACATAACTAAATTTGAAATAAAAACATAGAACTCAAGAGTCACTCTATTTTCATCAGTTCTTTCTTTCCCAGCTTTATTGAGATATGATTGAGCAATGAAAAGTTTATATATTTACATTAGAAATCATGTTTTGATACATGGAAACATCATGAAAAGATAGATTGTTATATTATCCAGCAATCTTGCCTAAGGGCGTATATCTTTAAGGAATGAAATTATCTTGAGGACATATTTGCATTGCTATGCTCATTGCAGCATTATTTACAATAGCCATGAACAAAACTTAAGTGTTTTTGGGGAGATGAATGGATAAAGAAAATGTGCTATATACTCTGGCCTCAGAATCAGCCCTTAAGGCATTCGAATCTGGCTGAAGAGCCCATGAGAGTATTTTAGGCCTGGAAAGCCAAGGCACTCTGGCCAAAAAAAAAAAAAAAAAAAAGAACTTTGGGGTGGAAGCAAAGGGGAGATGTTGGTCAAAGGGTGTAATCCTTCATTTATAAGATTAATAAGTATTGGGAAACTATACATATTGCATAGTAATTATAGTTTAATAAAAATATATGCATGAAATTTGCTCAGAAAGGAGTTACTCATAATATTTTATTTGTTTCACTCCTTATATTTAAAACATCAACAAATACACCCAGCTGCATTTTAAAGCAGTCCCAAATTGGTTTGCTTTTTGCTGTCTCCCCCACTACTATTTTAGTTCAAGCCATCAATATTTCTTATTTACATTACTGGAATTATCACCTAACTGGCTTCTGATGTTCTTTCATCCTCTTTGGCACTGTTTCCACAAAGCAGTCAGAATGACCTTAAAACCACTTCAAATGATGCCTCTCAAATTATCTAATGACTGTTCAGTCATTCCGAATCATATCGTAATCCCACTCCATGAACAACGAATCTGCGCATGAACTGGCTCTATACTTTGCCTTATCTACTATCACTTTCCTCTTACTTCCTCCATGCTGGCCTTGATATAGTCTCTTCAAAACATCAGGTTCTTTTCTACCTGAAGAGTTTTGTGTTGCTCTTACCTTTGCCTGGAAAATTCTTCATCTTCAAATCTCCCTCATTTCATTCGAAGCAGGTCACTGCTTAAATGTCACTTCCTCAGTGAGGCCTTTTTTCACAACCTATATAAAAGAACTTCACTAGCCCTTACCATGCTTTATTTGTCCTCATAGCACTTTGTCACTGCCTGACATTATATAAGGATAGTTCAAAGACTCTGTGGAAAAGAAAATTTAAAAATAAGTTTATTTTGGTGCAAAACATTTGGAATCCATGCATATAATGAATCTTTAAAACGTTCATAGAAATTGTGTATTATGAACTATGATGGATTTCAACATATTGTACCAAAGCAAAATTATCTTTTAATTCCACATTCCATAATCATTTTAAAGCACTCATATATTATATCATGTTGTGTTATACAATATTATATTATGCTTTTATTTAAACTTTACCTTTTGCTATCTTTATAAAAAATAATACAAATTTGTTTATGATTACCAAAATGAAAGCTCCATACTAGTTGAAATATTTAGGTTGAATGTTCTATCTATGATTGTGAATTTTTTGCTGAAAATTTGCAAAAAAACATCATTTTTTGAAATAGAGGAAATGTGGAATCTGGCATATATTTGTAGACAGTGAGAAATGATTTTTTAACTTCTAATTATCTGATAAAAGAGGTCTAATTCTTCCCTGGTTGTAAGAAATAAAATCCACAGATAAATCTACAAAACAAGTGTTTCAAAGAATTCAGCATCTAATCATTTGTGTTTCTTTCCTTTCAAGTAGACTCCTTTATAAAGAGATCATCAAAATACAAGCAAAGAAGCATGGAAACATCTATACACATCAAAAAGTCAGATATTAAGGCTAATTTAATTTCTTTCTCAATTTCATTCTTAATGGCAAACAATCTCCAGTGCAACATCCATATCTGAACAACAATATGGTTACAATTACCCCGGGTCCCAAAACAGGATTCTTTGGTCCTACCTTCTGACTTTCTTTTTCGGAAGCTATTAATGTCACAGAATATGGAAATCTTTTGTAAATAAAGCAGGTATGCACATTTAGAAAAGAATGGCTAGCCATCATATCCTTTGAATAGAAAATGGCACTTTGAAAGTATCTGTATTTATTTGAAATAAAACTTTCTGAAAGAGAAACACATAATAATTTGATGATTTCCTCTAGGACACTTTCTATAAGATATCCTGTGATAAACGATTGAGTCTTTCTTTTCATAAGATTCCTTAATCCTGTGAATTTTATGTTTTTTAAAACATAAATGCCTGTAATAAGTCTCATGGTAATAATACATTTATTAAGTCACCGCTGAAAAGAACTCCAAAGTAAAAAGAACTTGAAGGCATTGAACATACTTAAAAGGGACATCACACCATTGAGGACTACCAAGAAGGAAGGCAGAGGAGTATGGAAGATAAAGATAAATTTACCATATTTATCATATTTTTCTACCCTCCTGTTCTCTTTCCCTCTTCCCTCCCCTCATTCTTCATTTATTTTGTATCCTTCTAAGGTGATTGAATGCAATGGTAAATATGCCCCTTGTTCTCATGAAACTTACCATCTGATGGGGAGCAGATATTAATTGAATAGCTAATCACTCTTATGAATACATAGTTAAGAATTGGATACATTTCTTAAAGAAATGATTTTATCAGTGTTCATTCATCATATAGGGTTAGATTTAACTGAATGTAGGAGAGATTGAAATGCAACAGTGAATTAAACAAGGCAAATTCATTCTCTCTCTCTCTCTCACACACACACACACACATAAGTTCTAAAGAAGACCACATAGGACTGATACGGCGACTTTGCTGCACACTGCTTTTAGGAACTTTTGTCAGATTTCTGTCAGCTCATCGCTCTGCCCTCTCTAGCAAGGGTAGGGCTCTTACTCTTAAGTTAACAGATGGTTGCCGAAATGTCTTTTCTCCAGGCAGAAAAGTTGAAGAGAGAAAGAATAAAGAAGTGAATGATGTTTTATGTCACCTGAGCTGAGAAATCTGGTATAGCTCTGTTGTGTGAGCTAAGGGCTAAGATAGGAAGAGACTCTAATTAGAGTAAGAAGCAAGGAAATAACATTTCAGGTGAAAGGACCAGCTAATGCAAAGGTCCTGTGACAGGACAAAGCATGATGAATTAAATGGTCTTTGCTTCTGTTTACTGCAGCTGGCAAGACATTAGTTTTTACCTAAATTGTAAATAACCTCATTCATTGAAATCATTCAAGACTGAAAATAATCTTTATAGCTTTTTCCATTTCTGGGAGAGATTGTCTTAATTTTTTGAAGTGTTACTTATGTTGCTTGTTTCTTTCCATATGTAAGATCTCATATTTAATATAAAATTTTTATTTTGAAACATGATATTTGCCAAATTTTATGTTGAAAAAAATAAAACAAATTACTACTTTACATGTCTTGAAAATAATGTATTTTCCCCTAAGAGTATGGACTAAGGCTTTTTTTTTTATTAATGTAAAAAATACTTTGTAAGAGAGTTATTTGAAAAATGGTAGCAGTCAGACCAGGCATTATTAAATGTCTTGTTCTTTTTAATGTTTCTCTTTTAGTAGTCAGAAACCTAACTCAAAGTTAGAAAAATTGCTCTACTTAGTCCATTTTTTGATAATTCTTCAATACCAGGTACCCCTTAATGGTATGAGAATATTAACGTCCTAACAAGAAAAAAAATTCCAACATTGTCTCTCAAGTAAGGACTTCTTAGGACATATTTTATCTTCAGTAATGCATTTCGCTTATTACCAGCTCTTTAAATGGCATATTAGTACTTTAAATAGCATACTACCAGTTCACTACATTTGTTTTCCCAGTTTCAGCACAGTGTCTTAATTCAATGTATTACTCTATTAGAAACAATATTTTTTATCTTTTTTTATTATTTTTGACAAGCAGAGTGGACAGTGAGAGAGAGAGAGACAGAGAGAAAGGTCTTCTTTTACCGCTGGTTCACCCTCCAATGGCCACTGCAGCCAGCACACCACGCTGATCCGAAGCCAGGAGCCAGGTACTTCTCTTGGTCTCCCATGCGGGTGCAGGGCCCAAGCACTTGGGCCATCTTCCACTGCACTCCCGGGCCACAGCAGAGAGCTGGCCTGGAAGAGGGGCAACCAGGACAGAATCCGGCGCCCAGACCGGAACTAGAACCCGGTGTGCCAGTGCCACAAGGCAGAGGATTAGCCTAGTGAGCCGCAGTGCCGGCCTGAAACAATATTGAATGGTAAAACTGAGGAGCCTGTACATTGTGATTTAATGCTATAACTAGTACTCAAACAGTATTTTTCACTTTGTGTTTCTATATGGGTGCAAACTATTGAAATCTTTACTTAATATATGCTAAACTGATCTTCTGTATATAAAGAGAATTGAAAATGAATCTTGATGTGAATGGAAGGGGAGAGGGAGCGGGAAAGGGGAGGGAAGTTATGGGGGGGAAGCCATTGTAATCCATAAACTGTACTTTGGAAATTTATATTCATTAAATAAAAGTTAAAAAAATAGATTTACATTGGATTTTCCCACTGTTCTGAAATAAAAGTGGTTATTGGTCAAATGTTAAAAAAAAGTATCAAATTATTATGGAATATTTTCATAAATTTTCTCTAACTTTCTTCTGTTCAGGGAAAGGTTGGTTTGGGAAAACAGTGTTACTTCTTTTTAAAGCAGTAAAAGAAGCCAAACAGGATGATCAAAGCATTAACCACTAATATAAGTAGTACAAAAATTTTAAAATATCTATGGTTCCTCCAGAATTATTATTTATGATGGAGATAAGATCATAAGTGAAGATTTTTTTATAAAATGTTTTTTAAAGTCTTAGAAAATCAAAGTTTATTTACTGCACACATCATTGATTTGTTTTTGTCTAGTTCATCTTTTTAAAATTATAGTGTTAGCTCTTACAAGACTTTTCATATGACTTTGAAGTTATAAACATCAACAGCCCATTTTTATTTATTAAGTCTATTAAAAGAAGAAGAAGAGCCAGCGCCACGGCTCACTAGGCTAATCCTCTGCCTGTGGTGCCGGCACACCGGGTTCTAGTCCCGGTTGGGGCGCCGGTTCTGTCCTGGTTGCTCCTCTTCCAGTCCAGCTCTCTGCTGTGGCCCGGGAATGCAATGGAGGATGGCCCAAGTGCTTGGGCCCTGCACCCGCATGGGAGACCAGGAGAAGCACCTGGCTCCTGGCTTCGGATCAGAGAGGTGCGCTGGCCACAGCGCGCCGGCTACAGCGGCCACTGGGGGGTGAACCAATGGAAAAAAGGAAGACCTTTCTCTCTCTCTCTCTCTCTCACTGTCTACTCTGCCTGTCAAAAAAAAAAAAAAAAAAAAGAGAGAGAGAGAGGAAGAGAGGTGAGAAACAAAGGAATTAGAGTAATTATTTTTAATATAAATACGAGGTCATATATATGGAGATATTATATATATTGTTATAATCCTGATCTTAAATCAATACCCATTTGATTTTTTAAATGTCTAATAAGTTCTAAATACAAGAATAGTGTTGGCAAGTACTGATAGGAATGACTGTGTGGTTAACAGTGTTAGGGATAGCTAGAAAAAAAAAAATAGGTGAGGAGTTCAAAGAGGTTTGCCATAATACAAATATGATGACTGCCAAATTTTCAAAATCTCCAGTTTATGTTGTCTGTGGCCATCAGATAGCAAGTTTAAAAGAATTTATTAGCTTTATGCCATTAGATTGAAGACTTTCAAACAAACTTTGAAATAGAACCTTACTATGATAAACAAACGAAAGGTGTCATCTTTGATTGAAATAAGGTGAGGAATCTGTAATTCCAGCACTCAACCTTCCCCTTTTCTTCTTAAGGACTCCAGCAGCTGTCTGAGAACCCTAGAGATGCTTCTACAATCTGTATGCTATGTAGCCCTGATGCTGAACAGGGAAATCAGATCAAATGCTCTAATATAAATTGCTGGAGGGTCAATGTATTATATCTGCATAAAAATGTAAGAGAAGAGATTCTGGTTACACTGGTTTTTGTTTGTTTAGATTTTTCCCATTATAATATTTTTACTGAGTTGTAAAAATATTGAGGAATTTTAAAAAGTCCCCCTGCTCAATCTTTATTTTCACTACATTGTAATGGAAATGCCATGAGCAAGGCAGATAAGTTGAGTCATTTGGAATCTCTCTCTCTGAACTTTGGGTGGTCCCGAGGTAAGTGAAATAAGAAGGAAATGTTGGAATTCCTTGAACTTAGCCTTTTTTCCCTGACAATTGTGTAGCACATCACCCTCCATCCTCATACATCATAGTTACTGTGTTGCTAACAAACTCATTGCTCCAGTTCTTCTTTCTACTCTATGAGTTGATAATTCAAAAATACCCCTAAGATGTGTATATATTCAGTAGCAATGACTATGAAATGACCAAGATTTGCAGGCCAGGCATCTCAGGGGTCATGGACATATAACCATAACTGTTAAGATATTTATTTCTAAACTTTCTTTTAGTTCAATTAGCCCAATAAATTTATATTCTGATCACCAACAAAACAGCCCAATCCAGAACATCTCTGTTCTGGAATGAACCCTTGGTGTATTTCATAAAAGATGTTAATGGAAGAAGTCTTTGATTTTCATAGCATGAAATTCAGTTCTGTAGGTCATAGTCTCAAACACTGCTATAACACACATCTTCATTCTTTCTCTATACTACCTACTAATGCCATGTATGATCCTGTCACAACGAATTCCAGAAACTATTTGTTTCTCTCGAAACCCTGATCATCTCTCCTACATGCTGACTTTATACATTGTTAAAAGTTCTTCCTTCATCAGTATACCACCATAACTGTAACCTAGATGTGTAGGTGCTCAAAATAAGGTTTCAACCATTCCATTCTCCCTAAATCATCCCATTGGCTTTTGAATTTAGTCTGATGAATATTCATACATGGAAGTCTATTTTATGTTTGAGCAAGAGAAGAGTAGTCCATACATATATGGACTATTTCTGTAGAAATATGAAAGGAAAACAACTGGTAGGTAAATCTGGAATTTAGCCTATATTTGTTTGAATCACAAGTTAATGTTAGACAAATGATCATATAGCTTAATATCATGCACCACATGACTTAGAAAAAAGACACATACATTTTATAACCTAAACCCCTTTCACTGGTAATTGAGATTAAGGATGTTGTCTGGAAAATTTCTATAGCTGGCTCCTTTTTATAACAAGTTTGGGTAAGTAAGTTTTAGATATTTACATGTAGTCATAAAAATAGAGGAACAAACAGTTTGAGATGTTTACCTGAATAGCAATCATCAGCCAAAATCAACTTCTGCAGTTTACTTGAAATTCAATATTAAATCAAATCAAAGTTATGTCACTTAGGTAGTTGCAAATCCCGAGGGGTTACCACAAAAGCATTTAATGACAAAGTGGATATGAAGATATGGAACTCCAAAGTAATTGGAATTAAATGTGTTTGTTCTGATAAATGGATAGAACCATAGAACTTCAGGAATATGAGAGTTGAAGGGATTATATACATACACAACCATGCACCCACAGAAAAAAACTTGTACAGAAAAAACAGATATTCCATGCGTATCATTGTTTCTAACAAAAGTGTAGTTATTTGGAGAAGTTTGACTCTAGATGAAAAGTGGAAATTGATTAGGCTGTGAATATTTCCATTTCCATTTGATGGGCTTAATCTATTCCTTGTATAATGCAAAATAATGAAAGACTGCTTCCATCACTCATCAAAAAAGAAGAACATCGCTGATAGTAAAGAAATACATATACTGTGGGGTCGGCACCGTGGTGCAGTAGGTTAATCCTCTGCCTGCGGCGCCGGCATCCCATATGAGGTTCGAGTCCCCGCTGTTCCCCTTCCAATCCAGCTCTCTGCTGTGGCCTGGGAAAACAGTAGAAGATGGCCCAAGTCCTTGGGCCCCTGCACCTGCATGGGAGACCAGGAAGAAGCACTTGGCTCCTGGTTTCAGATTAGCACAGCTCTGGCTGTTGCAGCCTTTTGGGGAGTGAACCAACGGAAGGAAGACCTCTCTCTCTGTCTCTCCCTCTCACTGTCTGTAACTCTACCTCTTAAATAAATAAATAAAATATTTTAAAAAATACACATCCCAGATATTTTTAAAATCATAAATTAGGTCATTAAATACTAGTAATAACTCAGTAGAGTTATACTATGACTTAGTGAATACATTACACAGATCACAATTTTTACCTTTCATTGAAGACATAATCTCCCTATTAAGTGGTAAGTATCAGTCCTTAAGGTTTTGAAGATTGGACTGAGTTTGAACTGAACCCCCATAAGCAATTAAACTTACTGTACTACATGAATTTTATGATCTTTGAGTTGAATATATTTTTAACCAGGGCTTTCAATATTTTTTTAATTTAAAATAGGAATTCCTGAATTAATTATATCTGTATGGAATATGCTCTCATTTTTACATACATTGCAACACTGAAGCTTATATAACATTTTGTATGCTGCTCATCTCATAAAGAGGCAGTGTATGTTAGCCTCTTACTCAATATATGCCTTTCTGGCATATTCGTGCTCTTCTTTTCTGTATTCCACTGAGTTTTGCTTTGCACCTAGAATATCAAGTGGATCATACATGAAATTAGAAAAAAGTTGTTGAATAGCTTTTATAAGTCCTGCTTCCTTTATTTTCTACCCTTCTTCCTATATTCTTTAATTCCTCATTTATATATTTGTAAAGCTCCATTCCCCTTCATGTATTTCTTTGTGTATAGCTTCTACATTATTTTTTACCCCCAACATTTTTCTAATTATTTTGGCATTATTTAAGTGTAATGGTCAAAGGTATAGATGCCAGAGATGGAATATGTGGATTTGAATCCCAAATACACCACCATTAGTTATGTGACTTTTGATAAATTATTTAATCTCTGCCTACTTTTATTTCCTCATGATTAATATGGAAATAATAATACCACTTTCCCAATAGTTATTAGGAGGATTAAATTAGATAATATATGTATAACACTGAGAATTATGTCTTGGACAGAGAAAGTACTATTTAAGTATCAGTAGCAATGATAATAATTGCTAGTCTCGTATTGCTGTGTTAATTGGTCTTTACTTATTTCTTTAAACATAATCTATTTTTATCACTTTTAAAAGTTCCACCTGATATTATTAAGGTTTAGCAAGAAATTCCCTTTTAAAATTCCTGTAATTTTCTCATTTGGAGAAGATTGGTAAACTCTGACATCATTCAATCCTTCTATGAGTATTTATACATTTTAGAAATAGATATGTAGCCATTGAACTCAGGTTAAGTGATGTCAAAGTACGTCATAAACCAAATTATTATACTATATATTAGAGTAACAAATATAGGATGTTAGCATGGACTATTAACCAGAAGTACCAATTGGGATCAACTTAAGTAGCTTTCACATACTGCATAGCCCTCTTCCTATTCCTCAGAAATTCTATTGTGGATTTTCTTTATTTTAGCAATTAGCATTGTTTTCCTGAAATTATGTCCATTTGGACTATTTTTAAATATTATGTAATATATCCTGTGTAGTATATCCTGCTCTAAATCACTGTCTACTGTGGAATCCACTTCACTACATGTACAATAGTCTTTCATTTTTTTAAATAGACTAATTTTTAAAATAGACTTTATTTTTCAGAGAAGTTTTAAGTTGACAGCAAAAGTAAGTAGAGAGCTAGGCCTCACACATGCAGTCTCCCCTTACTATCAACATCCTGTACCAGAGTAATACATTGTTATAATATATGAATCTACTTCAATATATCATTATCACCCAATATCCATAGTTTACATTTGGGTTCATTTGATATTGTACATTTTGTGGGTTTTGACAAATGCATAATGACACATCCATCATATTGTGCAAAATATTTTAACTGACCTGAAAATTCTTTGTATTATACCAGTTCATTCCTATCTCCCCCTTATTCCTGGCAACCACTGATATTTGTGCATGTGTGTTTAGGGGGATGGACATTTGGGTGAAAAATCCTAAAATCTGGACCTTAGCAAACTTTCTCAAGAATGTCTTAACTCAAAAAGTATCTCCATATCATTTGTTACGACCTAACCCCAAGGCTAAGTGTAGGAACTGCTCAGAGGCCTGATTCACCTGGACTTATTAGTCATGAAACTGAGCCCCTGTACAGTGATTGGCTGGAGATGCTATTTAGACACCATGAGTTCTAGTCTCCCATGGTCTCCCAGTCTTCCTACCTTAGCTTAAAATGTTTTCTTGCCCTACCTTTATGATTGCAAATCAACCTCTTACTAAAATTAGCTGATTGAATTTAGGGAGTGATGCAGCCTCCCCCGCAGGGTCCCTGGACACAAGACTCCACTTCCGCTATAGATAACATCTTGATGCTTGATCTTGTCTTGAGGAGTTTCTTTTCCAGGAATGACAGGCCATGAGCAAAAGTAACTACCACCTACCTATAATTCCTAGACTAACTGTAACCTATTTTGCCATCATGAAAATTATGAAATTAGGTAAATATCGCTGACCAACCAAAGGAGGGCCACAAGCGCTGCAGACCAACCATGATCTTGGATACAAGCCAAACACACAACTCTGAACCTCAACTTCAATCTATGAGAACGTCCAGCCTTTACCCCTTGAGGAGCCTGAGATTTAAGCCATTGCTGCCTTGTGCCTTGTTCTGTACTTGGCAGTAAAGATCTACTTTCTTTGACCACTGTGATGATATTAATTGCTCGCTGAGCATCATTTCACCAGCTTCAGTTCTGGAGGTTCTATAGAAATTCCTGTCACCAGTTTTGGGAGTGTTCTATAACAGACACCCTTAGCCCAGATGGAATCTTGCACTACTCTTATATTGTGTAGCCACTTCTGATTGTTGCTGAATTGGCACTGCTGTTTTTTCTCCTGTATCAGTAAATGGCAGACAATGATTCACCCAGGTAAATGTGAGGGAGAAATAGGTGCACAAATAGAAAGCTCTACCTGGCTTATCCCCTGCCGTAGTGTCTAATCCTCTTCTGTGAAAATAGTTTATTTGTCCTCCACACAAGTAATCAACCAATGTATGAATCTCTAGGTTTCTCACTTTTTAAAAAAAATTATTGATTTATTTGATAGCCAGAATTACAGACACAGAGAGAGGTCTATCCTCCACTGCTTTCCCAGGCACATTAGCAGGGAGCTGGATTGCAAGTGGAGCAGCCGGGACTCAAACCAGCGCCTATATGGGATGCCGGCACTGCAGGTGGCAGCCTTACCTGCTTCAACATTGTTGGCTCCTGGGTTTCTCATTTTTATGTTTAGTTTGGGGATCCATAATATTCTTTGTCATTTTTGTGATATCTACATGTTTATTTCCTGATGTTCACTATCTTAACATGAACAAGAAAGTTCTAATATATTTTCATTTATTTGTTAAAAGCATCTATTTTTCAAGATTTTTTTTTAAATTGTTACAGAAAGAAACGCATGCATACTTATAAAAAGTACACATTATTGGAAAAATAATAAAAAGCAATGTTTATTCTTTATATTAAAAAAGAAGGTGCTAATCATTGTATTAGTGAGAAAGTTAAATGCTGTGAAATGAATATTCATAAATTGGAATTAATAAGAGGTTCACTTTATTACACCTCCCTTTCACTTCAAAGTACAGAGCAGGAATAGACAAAGGAGCTTATATAGTTCCAGTTTCAAAGTCATAATACCCATGGAAGGAGGTAAGAAACCCTCATACTCATTTCTTCTTCATGCAGTCATTTTAGCTCAGCATAATTACTTTTGTGAAAATGTATGCATATACGTACATATACATTTTAGGGGTTTTGTGCAGCATAGAAAATACCTTCATTCCATACTGTATATGTCTGTAATTGATTGCTTTTTTTATTAGTGCCCACAGTCAATGATAATCACAGTGAGAAATATAAGCACACAACCGCTATCATTCCACTTTAAATGCAACGAATTAATAAAACATATCTAGAATGATAATCTAAAGTGATCTATCTTTAGATACAGTGAATAAACCAAAAGTCTCTTCAGGATTTATATGTTTTAAATGTATTTAGAACCAATATTACTTTTCTATTCACATTTGGTTGATGCATTGAAATTTTTATGGTAAGAAATCTTCATTTTATTGGGGGATATAAGCATAATCATTTCTATTTAATTCCACATAGCTTGGAAACTTTGAGGAATAATAAAAAGTCACCCTGGGACCTACAACATTGATTTAAATCAGTCACACTATATTATACTTTAGCAATTGCAACAGTTAAATGTCTGGAACCAGCAGTGATATAAATTGCTTTTTCCAGGGATTTGTGATAATTTGCTGAAAACTGTGAACTTGGATTTAAAATATAGGATGTAAAATTTTATCATGGAGCTTCTTGCAGCAGAATTTTCAAAAAGCATATTGTTAAATCTAGAAAATTAGATATTCATTTAAAGTGAGTTAATGATACATTTCATTCATTTATCCATATAGGAGAATTGTTATGTACCTTATTACTTCAGAATTTGCTTTATTGAATTATTTCTGATGTTAGTGTAAGTGGATTAGATAGAAAATTTATTTGAAAGAAGCAAAGGCCATTTCCCTACTTAACAATATATGGGCTGTTATAAGGGAAATGTTCATTTTCCATTGTGCATATCACTTTAATATCCATTGCCTTTTAAAATTATGTATCACAGAATCTAGTAATGATGCAAAAAAATGTACTATTCCAAACTGATTGACTTTCTGTGAAAACAGCTGACTTAGTCTCAGTTAAATGAAAGGCCAAAAAATAAGAGGCAGGATAAATGTCCTGGCTATGAACAGATACAATAATTAAATATAGTGTTTTATTCTTATTGGGGTCCTGGATGAAATATAGAGATGGTTATGAAGACAATATTTTAACTGGTTATATGGTTGGGAGAGGATGTATTGGGGGAGGTTGGATAATGGGAACCAAAATGCAGTATGGTGAGCATAACAAATTTTGGTGCTTTAAAGCACATTGTGATGATTGTAATTCATAATAATATAATATTTTCTGTTTAAAAAGATAGCACTTATGAGTTGGTAGGTTCCAAACATGAAGAAAGAAAAGACAAGGAAATGGCAGATTAATTCCCTGGAATGATTGGCTTATGCTCTGTATATGTATTGACATATTGTACCGCACCACTTAAAAATGTACAAACACCACATGTTAATATAAGATTTAAATAAGAAAAAATCTGAGACATAAAAGATTTTATGGTAAAATGAAATAAAATATAAGTATGTGGCAGGCGTATGGCCTAGTAGTTATAAGACATTATTTGGGATGCTTGCACCCATATCAGAATGCCCAGGTTTGAGCCTGGGATCAGCTCCTGAGTCCAGCTTCCTCCAAATGTGCACCTTGGGCAAACAGCAGTGATGACTAGAGTAGCTGATTTCTTGCTACCCATGTGATAAATTTAGATTGTGTTCCTGGCTCCTGGTTTCAGCCTTATCAGCCTGAGCTATTGCAGGCATTTGGGGAAGTGAATCAGTATATGGGAGATTTCTCAAGTGGGTTTTCCATGTTAAAAGACCCAGTAGTAAAAATTTACTAAGACCAATATTGGAATTTACTATAGATTGTGGGGAGCAATCCGGACTAGACTAAGTTGCTCGAATTAGGACTTATTCTATGCATCTGCTCTCCCACAATATGGCGCTGGGAGAGAAGTAAACAGCTTCCGCACAGCTGCCTCCAGTTCAACCAATTAACTGTAGGACTTGCTCCTGATTGGAGAGCAGCGTACTCAGCCGAGTTGGGATTGGCGGAGGAGGACTATAAAGGAGGAGAGAGACGGCATGCACCAGGAACATCTATGGGGAACATCTAAGGGAACCCGTGCAGCCCCCGAGAGAGCCGGCCGGCGGTGTGCCGCTCCCCTGCGGAAGTGGGGAATGCGGCCAGGGGGAACTGCCCTTCCACGGAGGTGGAAGGGATAGTAGCCAACCCGGGAAGAACCAGCAGCAAACCCGGGGAGGGCCGAGCAGACGAAAGAACAGCGCAGGGTTCAGTGTCGTTCCTCCACGAAGAGGGGGAGCGACATAATGGTGCCGTGACTCGGATAGGAAACTTAGGACGGATATGAAACTTAGGAGGGAAGAAACGGGAAGAACTAGGGAAAATATCGGAGAGAGAAACTAGCAAACAGCCTAGGGAAAAGCCGGACGAAAAAGGAGCCGGAAGAAGCTATTGAAAGCCTAGGCATAGACTCGGATACGGACTACGGGGGGAAGCTGGGAGAAATCTCTAAGGTCGAAAGCGAAAGTGAAAGCTAGAACAAACAGACTCGGACGCAGACTGTGGGGAGAGGCCAGGAGAAATGAGGGAGGAATATCGTTGGAGGAAAGCTTGGGGAAACATACCGGGTAGAGAAAACTGTTAGGGAAATTGAAGCCGCGGGGGGCAGGCCAAGGCGGAAACGAAAGCCACTTTGGGGTTCTCAGGTTAGCCCGGGAATAGGGGGCGAAAAGTTGAAACCAGAAGCTGAGACGTAAGCCAGATTGGGATCCGTCTGATTAGCCCGGGGAGCAAAGGACGGGAAGCCAAATCGTGGGGCGGAGACGTACGCTGGGTTGAATTCGCCAGGCTAGCCCGGGGAACTTGGATTGAATGCTAGTGGTGGAGACGCAAGCTACGCTGTGTTACTCGCGGAAGCCGCCGCGTGCAGAGAGAGCACGGGGCGTGAGTAGATAGGGAACGGGGCTGGCGTAGGCCGTGGTTCAGACGCGAAAGGGTTAAGCGTGGAGACCGCGGAGCGCGCGAAGCCGAGCCGCGCAAAGCCGGGAAGCTGCGCAGATGAGAGAGGCGCGCGGGCTGAAGCTGCGCGGAGCTGTGAACCCGCCGGCAGGGCGAGGTGCCGGGAAGCCGCGGGGATAAGAGAAACAGAAGTTTGGAAGTGAAGTAAAAGAGAAATAGGAATGTTGGCAGACAGAAGTAAAATGGGAGAAATAGAAATGCCCGGAGATAGAGAAATAGAGAAAAATAAGGCCTCCCCTCAACATGCCAATTAGGAGGCTTGGATTCGGTCTGCCTGATTTAAGGCGGTAAGCGCCAGCAAAGCTCGACCAGAGTATGAGCTGCAGGTCACCGAAGATAGGCACAAACCAACACTAATAAGTCTCCCCCACAATACGGCAATGAGAAGGCTTGGATTCGGTTTGCCTGATAGGTTTTGTAAACACCTGCAGGCAGTTCTAGCAGAGCAGAGCATGCGCTGCAGGGCACCGAACACAGGCACGCATCAGCGCCTAAAAACCTCCTCACAATGGCGAAGAGAGGACCCGGATTCGGTTTTCCTGATTGATAGGACTTGTAAGAGCCTGTGGCAACTCTAGCAAGTACAGCAGAGTGTGTGCTGCGGGACACCGAAGACAGGCGCGTATCAACGCCAAAAAATAAAAAGAAAGGGGGATCTGTGGGGAGCAATCCGGACTAGACTAAGTTGCTCGAATTAGGACTTATTCTATGCATCTGCTCTCCCACAATATGGCGCTGGGAGAGAAGTAAACAGCTTCCGCACAGCTGCCTCCAGTTCAACCAATTAACTGTAGGACTTGCTCCTGATTGGAGAGCAGCGTACTCAGCCGAGTTGGGATTGGCGGAGGAGGACTATAAAGGAGGAGAGAGACGGCATGCACCAGGAACATCTATGGGGAACATCTAAGGGAACCCGTGCAGCCCCCGAGAGAGCCGGCCGGCGGTGTGCCGCTCCCCTGCGGAAGTGGGGAATGCGGCCAGGGGGAACTGCCCTTCCACGGAGGTGGAAGGGATAGTAGCCAACCCGGGAAGAACCAGCAGCAAACCCGGGGAGGGCCGAGCAGACGAAAGAACAGCGCAGGGTTCAGTGTCGTTCCTCCACGAAGAGGGGGAGCGACATAGATTACTAAATTTATGAAAAAAAAAAGATTCCTAAATTTCTGGAAGAAGCAATCACTCAAATAAGACTTTTCCTTAATAATATTAATTGCTAGAATGAAATGAAAACTATAGAGATTTTTTTGGGAACAGTTTTATGATTTCCAATTTTTATACCCATCCAATTGTCATACATGTGGTAAATCATCAGAAGAAATATATAATATATTATTAAATATACAAAAATCAAGAAATGCAACAATTATTTTTCCTCCCTGATAAATATACTTGAAGTCATAATCTATCCAACTGAGAAATAGAAGAAAAGCCAATAAACCAGTAAGGAGGGAGATAGAAGCATGAAAGAAATGACTCTTGCGGCTAATCCACCTAAAGAGGAATTTAATCTAATAAACTTAAATAATTACAGCTACAAAGCCCTACTAGCTTAAAATTTTGTATTAAGCCATACTACAAAATCTAAAATCAAGGAATAAAAGGCATGAAGTGGGAAGAAATGTAAAACACTAATTTTCTTGTCTTCTAGAATTAATGCATGTAATTTTGTTTCTGAAAGTGACTAGCAAATCAGCATAGCCTTATGCATCCTACTGTAAATAACCAATATTAGAACCAAAAAGAGAGAACAAATTTTCCAAACTTTAGAGAAAAAAGTTAAATCACAAATAATACACTGAAAGCTGGAGAAAGGAGGAAACCTAAGCAAGTGGAAAAACAAGAACTAAAAACATGACAGAAGACCAAACTTACAGAATTTAAGAGTAGATTAAAATTGACAGGCTATTTAAATAATAAAAAATTTACAAATAGGGTGAGAACCGAATGCAACTGTAGTTTACATTAAAGACATGCAAGAGGACTTCACAAAGTTCATGGAAGAGGGAGTTAAAATATAAGTTCATTTGAGTGCAAAAAAAATTTTGAAATCCATGCATATTTTTTCACAACATGCATTTTCCATGAGTTTTTTTAAGACTCTGTGTGAATAGATTTCAAAAATGTTTTTGCATCAAAATTAACTTAGTGGGGCCAGTGCTGTGGCGCAGCAGGTTAACGCCTTGAACTGAAGCACCGGAATCCCATATGGACGCAGGTTTGGGACCCAGCTGTTTCACTTCCTATCCAGCTCTCTGCTATGGCCTGGGAAAGCAGTAGAAGATGACCCAAGTATTTGGACCCTGGCACCCACATGGGAGACCCAGAAGAAGCTCCTGGCTCCTGGCTTCAGTTTGGCACAGCTCTGGCCTTTACAGCCAACTGGAGTGAACCAGTGGATGGAAGACCTCTCTTTCTCTGCCTCTCCTTCTCTGTGTAAATATGACTTCAAATAAATAAATAAATCTTTAAAAATTAACTTAACTTTTAATTCAATTTTCCATGAACTTTTTGAAGTATTCACAGATACTCAAAACTCTAAATGTAGAAAGCAGTAGATTAAACAAGTTATATCAGATAAACACAAACAAAAATAGGAAACCAATTCAAGTGTTCAATACCTGAACTGTTTGCTTTTACTTCTAGGATAACCTTCATTTTTAACTTTAATTAGTATCAGCAAAATGAATGCAATATGTCAAAACAAAGTAAAAATCAGAGTATTAAATGGGACAAAAGTAGTTACTTTATGAAAGCTAAATTATACATGAAGATTTAACTACCGTTGTGTTTATGGACTGAATAAGAAAATATATTAAAATATATAAATAACTTAATAGCATATATTTATATCATCTGAAAGTAGAAAAATAATTTGATAAAATAATGGTGAGTGATTTATGGCAAATCTCTGTTTCAGCACAATTAAAATATATATATATGAACTAAATATTTTATTGTTGTTCTGATATGTGCCTATCAAATACTCTTTCTTGAATGCAGAATATGCCAATTAAAGTTAGCATGTTTCCCTTTGTGATTTAAACAACTTGATACCTTAGGACAAAATAAAAAATAAATTCAAATATATTGATAAATTCAGACATATTATCTGACTATAATGCAACACTGAAAATGCATAATAATGGTAGTATAACGCAAATAAAATATACAAAGCTATTATTTCCTTCTGCAAATATGCCAATATATAGGAGAACTTAGAGACAGTGATGATTTTGTCTCCCTCTGCCTAAACAATTTTGCTTTTCTAATTATTCATGGGAATGGGATAAATATTCTTGTGCGTACATTTTTGCAAGTTTCTATAAATATGCCAATAGAATCAAGAATTGCCAAATCTTTCTTCAAAAAATATGCACCAACTAGTATATTCACCAGCACTGTTAAAGAATGCCTGTTTACATGTTTGTTTATAATCTTATAAGAAATGTCTACTTACTGTTCTATTTAAACTGTTCCCCAGAATATTAAAAAGTGGAAAATATCCCAAAGCTTTTGAAATCAGCAAATAACCTGACAAAACGAACATTGCAATGGAACACTATGGTGAAGTGTCACTTGTGGGTATAAGTACCAGAATTTTCAATAAAATATGAGCAAATCTCATCTAGGGACATAATTAAAAAATACCATACAATGATCTAGTGAGCTAATATAATATTAGGAAATGCATTCTTATTATTCATTATAAGTCAAAGAGGAAAGACTATGTACTTATTTTGGTAGTTGCTAAACAGCATTTGTTATTTTCAAAGTTACTATGATTATAAGTATATCCTAAATAAGATGGCTACAGGTGCCACAATGCTGCAATGCTATATCTCATGTGAACGATGGTTGGGTCCCAGCTAGTCCACTTTCAATCCAACCCTTTGCTAATGCTTGTGGAAAAGCTGCAGAAAATGATCCAAACTGCTTGGACCCTTGCCACCCGTGGGAGAGACCATGAATCAAGCTCCTGGCTCCTGGCTTTGGCTTGGCCCAGCCCTGATCGTTGCGGACATTTAGGGAGTGAATCAGCCAATAGATGTCTTTCTCTCTGTCTTTGTCTCTGTCTCTGTGTGTGTGTCTGTGTGTGTGTTTGTCTCCCTCTCTTTCTCTGTAACTCTTTCAAATAAATAATGAAATCGATCTTTAAAAAATAGATCTTTAAAAAATGATCTGTGAATGGTACACAATGTGTTTTAGTAAAAATAATGGAATGCATGGTATAAAATTTAAAATATGGAAATTTACTATAACATGACATGATCTGTAAATCTGAATTATTTAAGGAAGTAGTTGAAATATTATAATGCAATGATTAATAAACTAGATAAAATATCAAGCACTGTCTAATTTACTAGTAGTAGCCAAATGACAGAAAGTTTGTGAGATGGCATTCATTTTAGTAATAACAGAAAACTACTGATATTGAGAAAAAAGATTAAACTTTCGGTCAGTTAGTAACATATTTGATAAAGGGATAAAATCCTTGATACATAATAATTTAATATTCAACAATTCATTTGAATTGTATTTTGAGTTGAAGACAATCTTAAAATGCATGCTGAAGAGATAAAATGATAACAGAATATTCCTCACCTCTTAGATGATCTAGAAGAAAAAAGATAAACATGATCCAGTCCTAAATTGAGTTGGAAGATGCAGTCATCTATAGAATGCTTGCTGCACTGTAAAGTGGTATCCCTGTTGTGATGGACAGTTTGGCAGGACTTTTGTAGTATATTCCTTTGGACCAGCAAATATACTTTAGAGTATAGTCTGCAGAAATAATATCTTATGTGTGTGTGCACAAGAGTATGTGCATGGATTTTTTAATCACAGCACTGTTTACATGAGTGAAATTTTATAAATCATCCCTAATGCCAATCAACATAAAACTGATGAAACGAATCATGTTACCTGCCAGTAAAATGGAACACTATGCAGTTATTTTAAATTCAAAATGACATAAAATGACTCCAATACTGTTAAGAAGTTACAAAACATCATTTGTAGTATAATTATTTTCCAGTTAAAACTGTTTGTGTGTGTGTGTGTGTGTGTGTGTGTGTGTTTGAACAGGCCATTAAGAGAGGTTCTAGAACTGGAAACTAGGGGCCACACCTAAAACACAGAGGTAATAGATATTCCCAAATTCTATAGGGGATCACCAACAATGAGGCTGGACACAAGACACTGGAGAATACTAATAAGCTGCAAAAATCTTTCACTTGCCCTCAATCATCACCCTAAGCCTTTCTTTAAAGCACCAAGAGGACAAAGTTCCATAAGAGTCACCGGGAAAGAATGTGAGTATTGTCAGGAAAATGAAGCACATTTGGTTCCCAGGTCTACTTCCACTGAAGCAATGCAATTATGGATCTGCCCCGTCTCTAACATACAGCATGCAGGTAAAAAGAAAAGATAATGGATCAGCTAGATTTTTAAAGATACATGAGTTTCCCGAAGCTAAAGAGAATATATGGTAGATAGCTGGGTTTTTCAGAAAGTCTACCAGGTGTACAATCTATGATGGAAGGTTGTGGCAGAAGTACTGGGAGAGTTGTCTATCCACAGTCATATCTCTCATAACAGGCAGTAGAGAATCCTTGCAGAGGTTTTTTTTTTTTTTTTTTTTTTTTTTTTTTTAAGTTCATCCATGGCCCCTCTTTAGAGAACCAGCATTTAGATGCTGAATACACAAAGATCATCCAGGACCAGTAGATGCTAACCAGAAAAGCATCAGTGATCAACAAAGATAATGTTACAACTTAAGTAAACATTTCAAGGACATTGTCCTTTCCCTTCATTATACTTCCCAGTCCCCAAAACTTATTTTAAGCCATACTTTCATAATATGAAATAGAACATGCCCTCTCCAATTAGACATAAATCAGATGTAATATTATGCTTTTAAATTGAGTATGTCAGCCGGCGACGCGGCTCAATAGGCTAATCTTCCACCTACCGGCGCCGGCACACCAGGTTCTAGTCCCGGTCGGGACGCTGGATTCTGTCCCGGTTGCCCCTCTTCCAGGCCAGCTCTCTGAAGTAGCCCAGGAAGGCAGTGGAGGATGGCCCAAATGCTTGGGCCCTGCACCCCATGGGAGACCAAGATAAGTACCTGGCTCCTGCCATTGGATCAGTGCGGTGCGCCGGCCGCAGCGCGCTGGCTGCGCCGGCCATTGGAGGGTGAACCAACGGCAAAGGAAGACCTTTCTCTCTGTCTCTCTCTCTCACTGTCCACTCTGCCTGTCAAAAAAAAAAAATTGAGTATGTCTGAGTTGTTACATGAATAAGAGGCTTGACTGTGTAATTGTATCAGATACATCTTTTGTGTCTATTCAAATCCTTTTGACTTCACTAGTTATTGTAGCTAATGACACAAAATCCAGTTCCACCCAGGCTTCCACATGTTTCATATAGGTTGTGCCTGACTGTGCCTGACCTTATTTCTCTTCCTTCTTATCATAGGTCTTCTCTGGTACCATAGCATAAGAGCTGAAAGGAAACTACTTAGTATCCTAAATGAACAACCAAAATAGGAAGGAGAATTAACGACCAGAGATTTAATTCTTTAAATAAAATACATTTGGTATAAAATAAATTCACTCATTCTCTCTCTCTCTCTCTCTCTCTCTCTCTCTCTCTTTCTTCTTTCTTTCAAGGGTAGATGGTTCTAAGATGCATTTCAGAGTCATCTTGCAAATCTCATGGCTTCTGTACAGTTGCTTATAATAATGGTTAATTCAATAATCAATGTTCCTTCTGTGTTCCATTATGCTTGTCACTCCTGCCTGCCTTCTAGGATCATATACTTAAACTAAATAAAAGCCTTTATCTCAAGCTCTACTTTTGGAGAACCTGTGTTATGACAGTTGGTGCTAAGAGCTGCCTTATCTAGGAGAACCATGGGGTAGTGATTTAGAGCTGGATAACTCACTGATCATATGTCAAGAACTTCATTGCTGATAGTAAGTGGAAGAAACAACCACTGGCAATAGTATCAGTTACTTAAGACTTCAACTTCATCTTGATGGAGAAATTGCACACAGATCATAAAACATTACGATATGTGGTGTTGTGACACAGCATTCATATGATTATAATGTTAATTATAATTATGAAGATTGTGAAGTGAGATAGCTGTTGTTAATTCCCTTAAAAGCTTTGAAAAGAAAATGACATGTTCAAGTCAACCAAATAACAACTCCAGTCATGCTGTGAAATCCAGATGGCCTCTGGTGGCATTTAGTGAAGCTTCATCAACAACTTCAGGGTCAACTGAAGGGTCAATGACCAGCAAAAGTGACCACATGGAATGATATTCTATGGTAAAGCCGCGACTACAAAAGGAACAAAAAGAGAGACCCTCAGACATGAGATGGCCATGAATGAGTGGACAAGCTTGAGAATCTGACCCTTTAGATTCCTCTGAATTTTCTGTATTAAAAGCAGCAGCCCTCTTCCTCGTGTTATAAACGAGCAGTCTCTCCTGCCTTAAGACTCTGCATAAACCTCACCTTAGCCAGTTACCGTAAAAGATGATATTTGCCTCCCTCATGATCTCGGGCTTCTTCAATCTACTGCATCCAGGCCAACAATTGAATCATATTTCACTTAGCCTTAGTTAACATACATTCTCATATGACAGAAAAAATATATATACTGAAAGAATTATAAGGCCAAATTACTATATACCAGAAGGCTTATATACCAGTATGTATATATGTTTATATATATTTATGAATATGTATATGTATATCAGAAAGATAATATATGTCTGTGCTCATCTGGCTAGTGCTATTGCTGTGTCCCTCACTTGTCAGCAGCAGAATCTATAACCGAGGCCTAAATATGACACCATTTCTTAAGGTGACTAATCAGCTACTAGATGCCTACTAGGTGATTCACCCTATTTCAAATTTTCACCTTCTCAAATATGGATTTTTCATTCCCTACATCAACATCACCATTAAAGGGTGATAGACTATCTAATCCATTCATGCAGTATTCTGCACAGTATTGCTCAAATTACAGGATCAATTTTATAGCAAAGGAGATGTTATGATGAGCACATGATAATGGAGTTTACTGGATTCGCCATTTACCTCATTACTCAGAAAAAGCTAGCCCTTTATAAAATTGGAATGGCCAACTCAAATTCTTTAGGCTCCGTGCTCAAGAACAACAGCTTGAGTCATAGTGTTATCTTCAGTACCCAATTAATGGAGTCTGAAATTACCAGTTGGTAATTGTAGCTGCAGGTTTAATATAATTCTTTCCCCCTGGTAGAAGCGTTTTCCTCTTGAGGATCAGGCTGTCTTAAGGTAACTGAACCTAAAGTTTTCAGAATGCCTGGAGCTAGGTCATTGGGAAAGATGGTGAGAAGGGACAATTCTATTTCTACCACATGATTCCTGGGGACACAACATCAAATATCATATCCTCCATCTAACCAGATATCACATCCACCCTCACCATCACTCCCACAGACCTATTTGCTGACTTTCCTCATACTCAGGTTCTGCTAGATTAATGAGTCCTGATTGTTAAGAGGAAGACACTTCTACTGGGGAAAGCATTACACTGAACTAGCAGCTACAATTACCACCTGATAATTTGTGGCTCCTCAAATTGTGTACTCGTGGATGTAATGAACTTTAATTACCCTGAGAGGCCTACAGTTTTCGCCACCTTATGGGGTGATGGGCAGAAGTATAAATAGAATCCAGGGACATTTTGATTTAGTGTACCATCATTTGTGCTTTTGTGAAGATACAAGACCTAATGGTGAGTAATCAATTACAGCAGCCACAGCCCAATATGGTCAAAGGACAAGACTGGGTCAACCTATCAGGTGAGCAATATAGACCATAAAAAGCACAGGAAGAAAAAAAAGTAAGAAAAATCTAGAATGAGCCATGGAAGAGGCAGAGAATGAACACCAATTACACCCATAGGATAATTTGTGGTAACAGAGGCTTGTATTGTGTTTGCAGAGATTCTAGCTAATTATCATGTTGTAGGGGTCCCTGTGACATCTTGGCTTTTAATGGGAAAGAATGGTGCCGAGTGGAATATATTTGGCATCTCTTGTACCCTATTCGAATCTCTTGGTCTCACTTCCTCTTTCAGCTACTGCTGCATGAACTAATTCCACACGGCTTCAACTAGTTTGTCATTTGTACTAGCCACAAACCTCACATTTCTACCGCAAGGTTTCTCCAATAACTCAATGAGCATTGTAATGAGGAATTCTCTTAGCACTGACACAGTGAAAAATACTAATACCCTATTGATCTGGTTTCCTTGTGTTCCATATTTTTCTCCCCTAGTCCCTCAGTCCTGTTTTCTGAATCACATTCTCAAGTGAACTATTCTTACACGAACTTGGTCATGGACTCTACATTCATGGGAACCCTGGACTTTAAAAGGAGGAGATTTAAAAATTCAATAAACATAAACAATACAGAATTTCACAATCAGGAAACTAAAAATTAAAACTTAAATAAAATCCCTTTTTTATATCTATTATACTGGCAGACTTTTTAAAAAAAATTGATAATATTATTTCTAATAAAGAGATATATCAATGGAAACTCCTGCATATCTGACAAAAATGTAAACTGATGCAGTCATTTGAATCTAACACTGTTGATCCTGACGGAAGGAAATAAGACATTAAGGAACACAACCCTGAGTATTCAATTCACATAAAGTTCATAAAACAGGCAAAACTATGTAGTGTTTAGGAGACAGATAATCAGGAGAGTGATTATCTCTGGAGGAAAGATTGCAAATTTAGAGGGATCCATGGGAGTTCTCAGAGTTCTGGGGTTCTGTTCCTTGGTGTTGGTGGCAGTTTCATTATACAAATATATTATATGCATTTTTCTGAATGTATGATGTATTTCATTAAATAATTTTTAAAGATTTATTTATTTATTTGAAAGTCAGAGTTACACAGAGAGAGAAGAGGCAGAGAGAGAGAGATGGAGACAGAGACAGAGAGAGAAAGAGGTCTTCCATCCGCTGGTTCACTCTCCAATTGGCCACAAAGGCCGGAGCTGCGCCAATCCGAAGCCAGGAGCTAGAAGCTTCTTCCGGGTTTCCCACGCAGCTTCAGGGGCCCAAGACTTGGGTCATCCTCTACTGCTTTCCCATGTCACAACAGAGAGCTGGATTGCTCATTAAATAATTTAAAAGATTACTTGTGGAGCCGGCACTGTGGCGTAGCAGGTAAAGCCACTGCTTACAGTGCCAGCATCCAATAGGGACACTGGTTCGAGTCCCGGCTGTTCCACTTTCAATCTAGCTCTCTGCTATGGCCTGGGAAAGTAGTAAAAGGTGGCCCAAGTCCTTGGGCCCCTGCACCAGCATGAGAGACATGGAATAAGGTCCTGGCTTCTGGCTTGGAATCTGCGCAGTTCTGGCCTTTTTGGCCAATTTTTTCAGTGGACCAATGGATGAAAGACCTCTCTCTCTCTCTCCACTCCTCTCTCTGTGTAACTCTGACTTTCAAATAAATAAATAAATCTTTAAAAAATATGTGTAATCAAGGGAGGTCACACAAGTAAGCCTGTGATGGGTTAACTGAAATCAGTCAATTCAATCAATAGAAATTCTAGGAATTAATAACTAGAAAATGCACTTTAAAAAGAATATCACTGATTTGTTTCCTAAACTAAAGTTTGGCTTTTTGCTTTTATTTTTTAAGTCTTCAATAGGCTTTCCCATGAATCATCATGGTTAGAAAACTTCAAAGGAAACCTGAAAAGAGCACAACTGAAAACAAGAAAGATTTTATGAATCAAAGAGAAAGGGAGAGGGAGGGAGGGAGGGAGGGTGGGAGAGAAAGAGAGAGAGAGTTCAGCATATTTTTACTAAGATTTGTAACTCAAATTATGTAAGTTTCATGTATTCTTAGTAAGGGTATATGATCAGTGCTATTCAGTTATAAGGGATTATGATATGATAGACAACTTCAAATGACAAAATTCATGTTACATCAATATATGATATATATCTCTTATTCTGAATATGTAGACAAAAGGATTTCAATTTGTTAATACTATGTCAATTTCTTTCCAATGTAAATATTTATTGTCTATAACATTGACCAGTTATTGAAAATAATGATTTTAGGGAAGACAAAATTATGATCCCGCATACTGTATTAATCCAGTCCTGATAAAATTTTACCTGTTTTTATTAATTCTTCTAATGTAGGAAGAACTCAAATACATTGTCCTGTATTTAGTTTGATTTACCTGTTTTAATAACTGAACCTACAAGTATTAAACTTCAATTATGCTTAAATCTTAAAATACAAAACTAGTATGTGTAAATAAGCCTTTCTTCCTGAGATTTTCTTATTTATAATCATGAAATTCCATTACCTTTGGCCATAGTAATAGCAAAATAAAATTGTATTATATATTGGTCTAAAGATAAAGATATGCATTATGCTAATTTCCTTATCATTTTATTTTTATTCAAAATAAATCACACACTTAAGAATTAACATGAAAGATTCCTTGATTATTCACATACCTGTCAAGTATTCCCATGCAGTTTTAATTGAAACTGCTCAGAGTGGGCATTTAGCCTATCAGTAAAGATGTCCATATTCTACATCTGGGTACCGGAGTTCAGTTCCTAGCACTGGCTCCTGACTGTATCTTCCCGCTCTATGCAGACCCTAAGAGGCAGAATTGATGGCTCAAGTAGTTGGGTGCCTGCCACCCTCCCTGGGAGACCTCGATTGCATTTCTAACTCCCAGCCTTGGACCTGGCTCAGTCCTAGCCATGTTGGCTATTTGGGGAATGATGCAGCAGTCAGAAGTTCTCTGTATTTCTTGCTTTCTCTCTCCTTCCCTCTTTCTCTGTGGCTCTTCCTCAAACAAATAATTTTTTAATTTTAAATAATTGAAGATGTTCAACGAATTGCACATTGGGAAATGTACAGCACTCCCTGTATTATTAGGAAATATATTAGCATAATTAAATAACTAAAATATAAAGAAGTATGTATTTAATTAAAGTTGTGAATGTGGAAATCCTATTTGGAAATTTGTTTGCCTTGGCACCTCAAAGTTTTCTTAAGTTCTGGAAAATGCTTACATGCATCATTGTTTTGGAATGAATTCTATCCTTCCAAAATTTGCTGAAACTCTAACTCCCAGTAGCTCAGAATGCAGCTGTATTTGGAGTGCAGCCTCTAAAGAGATAATTAATTTAGAATTGCGTCAATGGGGAGAGCCCTAATCCAGTATCACTGGTGTCCTTATAAGAAGAGGGATTACAACACAAACAACACACCAAGGGACAACCATGTGAGCAATAAGGCAGATCTCTGCAAGCCAAGGAGAGACACATCAGGAAAAAATAAATTATACTGACATGTTGATATTGGACTCCCAGCCTCCAGAATTATGAGAAAATAAAGTTCTATTGTTTCATCCATCTTGCCAGTGGTATTTTGTTCTGGCACCCTTAACAAACTAATATAATCACAATATTCTGTGACTTATTCATCCCATAAAAAAAGGTAAAAAAGCAATGATTATCAAATATTTGTATTACCAGATATTCAAAAAAGCAGATCTTTATAGTCTAAATTTCCCATTAAATTTAGAAAAAAATAGTGTGCACAAATCTGTATATAAATCAATTCTCCCCAACCTGGTTTGTGGACAACTTGCATAAGAAAATATATCTGAATCTCAAATTTAGGTTATGTGTGCATGAGGGCACAGGAATATTAACAGACAACACATGAGGGTTTCCTGGGGCCTCCTACTACTATTAGATTTCCAACTCCTAGAAAATTTGCTCAAGTAAATTAGGATTGCGTTTCATTGATATCTAGAAGTTAGTGGATTCAAGTTTCTTTTTTTAACCCTGGTCTTATTTTCAAGGTTTTGGTTCTGCTACTATTGCCCTTTCTGAGAATGTAGCACATCTAGGAACATCTAAGGGCCACCTTGCATACTGAGAGAACTAAATCTGTGCTGTGTAAAACTGTGAAGAAGAGATGTAATGGATAGCTCTACCAACAACTCTGTGCCTCAGTTATGTCAATTTGGCCACAAGTCAGTCCTAGTTTTGCCCAAAGTCTCACAAAATTCTCAGTCAGCACAACTACTTCATCTTCTGATTATAATCTTCATAGAAGGATGAAATGATTCCAACTGTGGTGGGAGATGAGATTTTAGGAAATCCCCTGTATCTTACCATATTTTTCCCATTTCTTGGAGGCTTCATTATTCATGAAACACGTATATGTATGTGTACCCACAGACACATGCACATACAATACCTCCCTTTGTTCTTATGAGTTTTCCTCTTTTTTAAGCCCCAAATTAAAAATCCCTCACTCATAGGAACTTAGTTGAATAACTGTAGAGGTGAATAGCCCACCAGTTACTTGAAAAGCACACCTATCTGACCATGGTTATGATATCTTGATACAAAATATGAACAAAGTATGGCATTATCTATATAAAATATATATTGAGGTCCATATTGTGGCTCAGCAGGTTAAACCACTGCTTGTGACACAAGCATCCTATACCAGAGGGTGGTTTGAGTCCCAGTTGTTCCACATCTGATCCAGCTCCCTGCTAATGTGCTTGGAAAAGCAGCCAATGAAGGTCCAAGTACTTAGGCCTGTGCTACTCATGTGGAAGACCTGAATGAAGCTCTGGGCTCTTGACTACGCTCTGGCCCAACCCAGGCTACTGCAGCATGGAGAGTGAAACAGTGGGTGGAAGATTCTCTCTCTCTCTCTCTCTCTCTCTCTCTCTCTCTCTCTCCTTTTCCCAGTTCCCTCTCCCTCTCTGTCACTTTGCCTTTCATAAAAAGAAAACAAATCTTTAAAACAATGAAGTAAAAATATATTACATTTATATATTTATATGATATATATCATTGTTTTTAATGTATATATTTAAGATGCACAACACATTTTAATATAAATATACATAGTGAAATGATTACCCAATCAAGCAAATTAACATATTCATCTCCTAAAACAGTTATCTTAATTTTTGCTGTTGTGAGAACACCTGAAATCTATTCTTAGTGAATTTTCAGTATATAATACAGGACTATTAGCTAAGGTCACTGGACTGTATATTAGATCTCTACTCTTGTCCATCCTATGTTATTGTAACTTTTACCCTTTGACCTCTACCTCTCTACCTTCTCCCATCTCTTTGCTCTGGTAACCATTCTTCTAATGTTTCTATGTATTTGAGATATTTTAAATTTTATATTAATAAGTGAGATCATGCAGTGTTTGTTCTGTGTCTAGCTTGTTTCTCTTATATTAACTATTATTATGTGTTAACTGTCTTTCAGTTTGCCTTATGATTCTTTAGTTCCTCTTTTTGTTTCTGTCATATTTTGTGGTTTGTTTTATATACACATACACACACATAGATAGGGATATAGACAGGTTTTGACTCATTTCTCTCTTTGGTATAATTTCTCATTTCTCTTTGAGTTACTAAGACGTTTACAATAAAATATCTTACGATATAACAGTAACACTAATAACATTCCTTTGCATACAAAAACTCTCAGCTTCTGCAACTCCTCTCTCATAATTGTATGCTATTAATATCACAATTTACATCTATTTATGTTATGTATCTGTGGTGGTTACTTTTAGGTTTCAATTTGACTGGTTTAAGATGTACCCAGATAGCAGGCAAGGCTTCTAGACTTATTTGGGATCACTTCTTTGTTTTTTCTTGCTGTACCCTTTTGTAATGGGAATGTTTCGGCTATCCATATCGCAATATTTATTTTTTAAAGATTTATTTTATTTATTTGAAAGACAGAGTTACAGGGAGAGGTAAAGCCAGAGAGAGAGAGAGGTCTTCCATCCTCTGGTTCACTCCCCAAATGTCTGCAATGGCCAGAGCTGAGCTGATTCGAAGCCAGGAGGCGGGAGCTTATTCCAGGTCTCCCATGTGGGTGCAGGGGCCCAAGGACTTGGGCCATCTTCTACTGCTTTCCCAGGACATAGCAGAGAGCTGGATCATAAGTGGAGCAGCCAGGACTAGAACAGGTGCCCATATGGAATGCTGGCGCTGCAGGCTAGGGCTTTAACCTGCTGCACCACAGCGCCGGCCCCTCAATATTTATTTTGGAAGTAGACCACTTTCTTTGATTTTCCAGGCTCACAGTGGGAGAGGAATTTGCCTCAGGATGAAAAATTTTTTGAGTCTCACCCACATCTGATTTAAATGAGTTTCTGGACTTTAGACTTTCTAATTGGTGCTGTAATAAGATTTTGGGGCTATTGGGATATGGTGAATACATTTTGCATGTGAGAAGGATATGAGTTTGAGGGGCCGTGAGAGGGATGCTATGATTTGAATATGTCCCCTAAAATTCCTGTATGGGAAACATGATCCTCAATATAATGGCAAGAAAAGGTAGAACCTTTAAGAGGTGATTAGGTCATAGTGTCTGTCTTCAGGAATGAGTTAGAGTCCTTCTTACAAGGAGTTTGGGTTCCTTATAAAAGGGACAATTCGGCACTCTCTCTCTTTCTTCCTACCCTCCTTCTGCCTTTCTGAATCACACAGAAATAAGGCCCTCACCCAATACCAATCACTCAATCTTGGATTTCCCAGCTTTCAGAACTGTGAGATATAGATTAACCATCATTATAAATTACCCAGTATGTGGTAGTCTATTATAGCAGCAAAAACAGACTGAAACAGCTTCTGAGTTTATTTTTGTAAGAAATGGGCGTTTTAATTAATGGACTGAGTAAGGATGATTCACACTGGGTGGACACCAGCTATGCATCTGAGGGTATGGATAGAACAAAAAGACAAAGAAAAGGAGGATTTTTTCTCTTGATTTTAGCTAGGATTCCCTCTCCTCCTGCTCTTGCACATGAGGAGTCCAGGTTCTCTGGTCTTTGGATTCTGGGACTTGTACCAAATGATCCTTAGATTCTCAGGTCTTCAGACTGGGAGTTAGTATATCTTTGGCTTGCCTGGCTCTAAGGCCCGTGAATATGCACTGAGACATTCAACTGGCATTCCTGGTTCTGCAGCATGCAGATGTCCTATCTTAGGACTTCTCAGTACCCATAGGCATGTGAAATAAATTATATATATATATATATGTACATATATATGTATCACTATAGGAGTTTGTTATCATGGGAGTGGGTTTCTTATAGAAGGGCAAATTTGACTCCCTCCGTATTCTGTCTCTGTCTCTCTCTCTCTCTGTCTCTCTCTCTCTCACACACATACATACACACACACACACACACACACACACACCTTCCGCCATGGAGTGACACAGAAAGAAGACCTTCAAGTATGTACCCTATATATGTCTGACTCTCAAGAGTACCCTAATGTAGATTTTGTCACTAGGAGTAGTTTTAGCGGGCCATAATTTTAAGGATGAGTTTCCCGAATTGTTTTTGGAGTTTGTGGAATTGGTTCTCTAATCTGATTATACTTAAAATGCTTTGGGCACTCCCAATAGTATAGAGATCACTGATAGTCCAGAAATGAAAAGCTTATATAGATATACAAAATATCTATATTGGGTAATTCTGATGAACTACTTAAAAGATACAAGGAACTTGAGAGTGTGTATATGTGATTATGTGTATGATTCCATATATTTAATTTCATATATTTAATATATATTTAAATATATATTCAAATATGTGTGGAAAGCTGTGGAATGTAATGATGGTTCTGGGATGCTTCTAATGTCATTGGGCAAGTGATTAAAGAAAAGAATGAGCTCTGGGATTCAAATCTCCATGTGAAGCCCATATAAATAACCTAAGAGCTTCTAGGTGTGCCTTGAAGGAGAATGTTCTCTTCTATAGACACAGAGTTGAAATTCCTGAAAATCAAATTCAAGTTCTTATCATATACTTGCTGAGTTACAGGGAACGTTGAACTCTCAGCCTCACAGGATCACTGTTAGAGTGAGTGCATTGATTGGGAGACCAGGAGATCTTATAAGTTAGGAAGGGGGTATGTTGAAGACCTCAATGATGCTGGGGTCATTGAGCTTCTAATTTCTGGTGAGGTTTTTTTTTTTAACAACTAAAATACCCTTTCTCTTTCCCAGTGGAAGCAGCATCATTCCCATCTCCAGCGGTAGTTGCGTTTCCATCGACAGTGGTGTCAACCTTTCTACCTCTGTCAGGATTAGTCTTGCATTGCCAGAAGGAACTGTAATGACCTCTGATGAGGTAGTTACTAAAGACAATGCTGATTCTTCGTAGGACCAACCCTCATCATCTCTCTCTGCTTCTACAGCCACAACTAGACTCAAGTCCCAGGAAACTCCTAAAGGTGAAGTACAAAGTGTGATCCACGAGGAGCTGCACTACACTCCAAATAACCTAACTGAATCATCTACTTTATACTAGCATAAATCCAGTTAACATGTATGAAAGTGTATATTAAGAATGTGGGATCGGCCGGCGCCGCGGCTCACTAGGCTAATCCTCCGCCTAGCGGCGCCGGCACACCGGGTTCTAGTCCCGGTCGGGGCGCCGGATTCTGTCCCGGTTGCCCCTCTTCCAGGCCAGCTCTCTGCTGTGGCCAGGGAGTGCAGTGGAGGATGGCCCAAGTGCTTGGGCCCTGCACCCCATGGGAGACCAGGAGAAGTACCTGGCTCCTGCCATCGGGTCAGCGTGGTGCGCCGGCCGCAGCGCGCCGGCCGCGGCGACCATTGGAGGGTGAACCAACAGCAAAGGAAGACCTTTCTCTCTGTCTCTCTCTCTCTCTCACCGTCCACTCTGCCTGTCAAAAAAAAAAAAAAAAAAAAAAAAGAATGTGGGATCATTGTGTAAGAAATATAAAATTTTATTAGTTGAGCTTACTGACATGAGCCCACTAAACTGAAATATTACATTTAATTTTGGAGCTTAGAGAGTTTCAAAGGGCCCTATCAATTTGTTTCAATGGTTGACTAAACCATGGACCAAAAGATGGCCCATTGTGGGTGAGTTGGAGATACCCAACTTCTTTTGGTTTAATGTAAAGGAAGGGTTTTTTTTTTTAAATGTACATTTATTTATTTATTTATTTTGAAAATAAAAGTTACAGAGAGGGGAGAAAGAGAGAGATCATCATCCATTTGCTAGTTCACTCCCCAGCTGGCTGAAACAGCCAGCGCTTCACCAGGCTGATTCCAGGAGCCACACATTTCTTCTGCTTCTCTCATGGGGGTTGTAGGGGCGCAAACACTTGGCCCCAGCATCTTTGAAGAACTCTGTTATCACTCTTCTCTGAAAGCCAGAACTTACAATGAGAACCACAGTCACTGAACTGAAAAATTTAAATGCAACAGAAATAATTAATTGGGTCTTGAGGTGGCAGAGGCCAAGTAATGGCACTCAACCACCAAATGCAAGGTGGAAATATTTATTGTAAGGGAGAACAGAGTCAAAGGAACAACTAGGATAGTGTGACCTATGGTATAGCTAGTTAATCACAGTGTTCCTGAAAATGAAATAGATAGGAAACCTATAAGCAGATCTGTATAAGCAGAAAAGTTGTATATTAAGTCAGCAAAAGTCTAACTTGATTCATTAAAAATAGAGAGTTATGTTTATTCCAAGGTATTTGATTGTTTTTGTAGCTATTGTGAATGGGATTGATCTTAGAAGTTCTTCCGCAGCCGAGGCATTGCCTGTGTATACAAAGGCTGTTGATTTTTGTGCATTGATTTTATATCTTGACACTTTGCCAAACTCTTCTATGAGTTCCAATAGTCTCTTAGTAGAGTTCTTTGGATCCCCTAAATAAAGAATCATATCATCTGCAAAGAGGGATAGTTTGAGTTCTTCCTTCCCAATTTGTATCCCTTTAATTTCTTTTTCTTGCCTAATAGCTCTGGCTAAAACTTCCAGAACTATATTGAATAGCAGTGGTGAGAGTGGGCATCCCTGCCTGGTGCCAGATTTCAGTGGAAATGCTTCCAACTTTTCCCCATTCAATAGGATGCTGGCTGTGGGTTTTTTATAAATTGCTTTGAATGTATTGAGGAATGTTCCTCCCATACCCAGTTTGCTTAGAGTTTTCATCATGAAAGGGTGTTGTATTTTATCGAATGCTTTCTCTGCATCAATTGAGATAATCATATGGTTTTTCTTCTGCAGTTTGCTAATGTGGTGTATCACATTGGTTGTTTTGCAAACATTGAGCCATCCCTGCATACCAGGGATAAATCCCACTTGGTCTGGGTGGATGATCCTTCTGATGTGTTGTTGCATTCTATTGGCCAGAATTTTATTGAGGATTTTTGCATCTATGCTCATCTGGGATATTGGTCTGTAATTCTCTTTCAATGTTGCATATTTTTCCGGAATTAAAGTGATGCTGGTTTCATAGAAAGAATTTGGGAGGATTCCCTCTCTTTTGATTGTTCTGAATAGTTTGAGAAGAATTAAAGTTAGTTCTTTAAATGTCTGGTAGAATTCAGCAGTGAATCCATCTGGTCCTGGGCTTTTCTTTGTTGGGAGGGCCTTTATTACTGTTTCAATTTCTGTCTCAGTTATGGGTCTGTTTAGGTTTTCTATGCCTTCCTGGTTCAATATAGGTAGGTTGCATGTGTCCAAAAATCTATCCATTTCTGATTGATTTCCCTGTTTGCTGGCATACAAGTTCTTGTAGTAATTTCTGATGATTCTTTTTATTTCTGCGGTGTCTGTTGTTACGTTTCCTTTTCATCTCTAATTTTATTGATTTGGGCCTTTTCTCTTCTTTTTTTAGTTAGTTGGGCCAATGGGGTGTCAATTTTGTTTATTTTTTCAAAAAACCAGCTCCTCGTTTGGCTGATTTTTTGTAATTTTTTTTTATTCAATCCTGTTGATTTCTTCTCTGATTTTAATTATTTCTCTTCTCCTACTAGATTTGGGTCTGGTTTGCTGCAGATTTTCTAGATCCTTGAGATGAATTGAAAGCTCATTTATTTGGTGCCTTTCCAATTTCATGATGTAGGCACCTATTGATATAAACTTTCCTCTTAACACTGCTTTTGCTGTATCCCATAAGTTTTGGTATGTTGTGCTGTTATCCTCATTTACTTCCAGAAAATTTTTGATTTGTCTTTTGATTTCTTCTATGACCCATTGTTCATTCAGGAGCATGTTGTTCAAGCTCCATGTGTTTGCAGATGCTCTAGGGATTCCTGAGTTGCTAATTTCGAACTTCATTACTTTATGGTCTGAGAAGCTGCATGGTATGATTCTAATTCTTTTGAATTTGCTGAGACTTGCTTTATGACCTAGTATGTGGTCAATCCTAGAGAAGGTTCCATGTACTGCTGAGAAGAATGTAAATGCTTTATGTGTAAGATGAAAAGTTCTGTAGATATCTGTTAGATCCATTTGGGCTATAGTGTCATTTAAATCTACTGTCTCCTAAAGACCCCAGAAGCACAGGCAGTCAAAGCCAAAATTAACATTTGGGATTGCATCGAATTGAGAAGTTTCTGTACTGCAAAAGATACAGTCAGGAAAGTGAAGGGGCAACTGACAGAATGTGAAAAAATATTTGCAAACTATGCAACAGATAAAGGGTTGATAACCAGAATCTACAAAGAAATCAAGAAAATCCACTACATCAAACAAACAACCCACTTAAGAGATGGGCCAAGGACCTCAATAGACATTTTTCAAAAGAGGAAATCCAAATGGCCAACAGACACATGAAAAAATGTTCAAGATCACTAGCAATCAGTGAAATGCAAATCAAAACCACAATATGGCTTCACCTCACCCCGGTGAGAATGGCTCACATTCAGAAAACTACCAACAATAGATGCTGGAGAGGATGTGGGGAAAAAGGGACACTAACCCACTGTTGGTGAGAATGCAAACTGGTTAAGCCACTATGGAAGTCAGTCTGGAGATTCCTCAGAAACCTGAATATAACCCTACCATTCAACCCAGCCATCTCACTCCTTGGAATTTACCCAAAGGAAATGAAATTGGCAAACAAAAGAGCTGTCTGCACCTTAATGTTTATTTCAGCTCAATTCACAATAGCTAAGACCTGGAACCAACCCAAATGCCCATCAACAGTAGACTGGATAAAGAAATTATGGGACAGGTACTCTATAAAATACTATACAGCAGTCAAAAACAATGAAATCTGGTCATTTCCAACAAGATGGAGGAATCTGGAAAACATCATGCTGAGTGAATTAAGCCAGTCCCAAAGGGACAAATATCATCTGTTCTCCCTGATCGGCGGCAACTAACTGAGCACCAAAGGGGAAACCTGTTGAAGGGAAATGGACACTATGAGAAACAGTGACTTGATCAGCTCTTGTCCTGTTTATGTACAATGTAATACTTTATCCCTTTTAGTATTTTTTTTTTCTAGTACTATTGGTTGAACTCTGTAATTAACACACAACTATTCTTAGGCGTTTACATTTTAACTGAAAAGTGATCCCTGTTAAATATAAGAGTGGGAATAAGAGAGAGAGGAGATGTACAACTTGGGACATGCTCAATCGGACTTGCCCCAAATGGTGGAGTTAGAAATGTGCTAGAGGATTCCAATTCAATCCCATCAAGGTGGCATGTACAAATGCCATCCCACTAGTCCAAGTGATCAATTTCAGCTCATAATTGATCACACTGCTAGGTCTAAGAGTCAAAGGGATCACACAAACAAGACTAGTGTCTGCAAATACTAACTGATAGAATCAAAAATGGAGAGAACGATCCATCATGGGAAGTGGGATACACAGCAGACTCATAGAATGGCAGATGCCCTAAATAGCACTCTGGCCTCAGAATCAGCCCTTAAGGCATGTGGATCTGGCTGAAGAGCCCATGAGAGTATTTTAGGCATGGAAAGCCAAGACACTCTGGAAAAAAAAAAAAAAAGAAGACCTAAATGGAATATCTCTGTGAGTGAGATCCCAGTAGAAAGAATGTGGCCATCAAAGGAGGTACCTTTCTCTGAAGGGAGGAGAGAACTTCCACTTTGACTATGACCCTGTCGGAATAAGATCGAAGTTGGCGAGCTCAAAAGGCTTCCATAGCCTTGGCAACTCATAACAAGAGCCTAGAGTGATTACTGACGCCATGAACAAGAATGTCAAATTGTTAAGTCAACAACAGGAGTCATTGTGTACTTACTTCTCATGTGGGATCTGTCCTTAGTGTGTTGTCCAATGTGAAGTAATGCTATAACTAGTACTCAAACAGTACTTTACACTTTGTGTTTCTGTGTGGGTGCAAACTGATGAACTCTTTACTTAATATATACTAAATCGATCTTCTGTATATAAAGATAATTGAAAATGAATCTTGATGTGAATGGAATGGGAGAGGGAGCGGGAGATGGGAGGGGTGCGAGTGGGAGGGAAGTTATGGGGGGGAATCCATTGTAATCCATAAACTGTACTTTGGAAATTTATATTTACTAAATAAAAAATATAGATAAAAAATAGAGTTATGATTTTCTGTTACCAGACTTGAGCCAGTTTTCCGACCCAAGTTCCTGGAATAACCTGTGGTCCATGTCCCTTAAGTAAAGATCCTGAAATGCTACCAAATTGGTTATGAAAATGGGCCCTGTGTTAATTTTTGTGTTACAAAGATAAAATACCAGATATAAGGTATTATGAAGGAAAGATTGGTTTATTTAGCTCACAGTCTTGGAGTTTCAAGTCCATGATAAACAGCCTTATTGGTTTGGCCTATGATGAGGTTTTAGAATGACAATGGCAGAAAATGTTCAGAGGAAAGGAGGTTGATCCAGGAAGCAGGGAGGTTGGACCCAACTCAAGATTTTCAAACAACTTCTATCATAAGAACTACTTTCCAATACCATTCCACAAGTGACCTAAGAACTTCCTATTGGAATCTCCCCAAAATTTCACCATCATCCAAAAGCACCACTATAAGGATCAAGCCTTCAATACAGGGGCATTTTTAGGGATGTTCAGAAACCAAATCAATATGCAAACCAAAGCAGTCCCTGACTTTAAGATTCAACTTGGGATTTTTCAACTATATAATGGTATGAAAGCAATATAAATTCCACAGAAACTGTATTTCAAGTTTTGAATTTAGATCTTTTCCTTGGCTAGTGGTACATGGTATAATATTCTTGTGAGGTTGCTGTGGCAGTTATCCACATCATAAGTATAAACAACTTATATCATTCTGCAATGTACTGTGTTGCTAAGCTATAATGTTTAGTTGTTTAAGTATATAAATGCATTGTTGATTTATGATATTTTCAACTCATGATGGCTTTATCAGGACATAAACCTGTTGTAAGTCAAGGAACTTCTGTACTATTTCTCCTTCTCCCTAGCATTCCCCCAAAGGACCTATCATCTTTTAGCAGAGTCATTGTGCATTGGTAGAAAGATCATAAAGATACCTTTTGAAAATTTCTGGACATTGATTTTTTTGAGGAGACCCATTTTGATATGATTATTACCTCAATTGCCCATTATGTTGGGATCTTTCAAATATGTTCTGAATTTGTCTTAGAGGGAATTGATTCATGTGTATTCTATTGTTTCTATTGAGAGGAGGTAAAATTTCTAATAGTCTATTTCATCATCTTTCTTACATCAGTTTGTTAATGGCTTTTTTTTTAAAATGGAGAATGTGACAAATTTTTATGCCAGTAAATTTGGAAACATAAAAGAAATCAACATATGCTGGAAAAATATTTGATAAAAATGACTCAGGAAAACAAATGTAAATAATTCTAAAAAACTATATGTTATGAGTTTATGGAATCAACAGTTAATTTCAATTCAATAGGAAATAGTAGATCAAAATTTTTTCATAATTAACTACAATACATTCAAAGAATAATTTGTTACATCAAATATTTTATAAGAAAAAAACTTTAATAATAAATCCTATCTTTATATGAGACTTCTGTAACTTTGATATCACAAGCAAAATTACTATGAAGATAATTATAGGTCATTCTCACATTAGATCATAGAATAAAATTCTAAAGTAAAAAATCGTCAACATAGTTTCAGAGTACCAAGTTTAGTGATAAATAGAAAACTGATTAATGTAATTTAAAGCTTTAGGGGCAAGCGTTGTGGAACAGTAGGTTAAGCTACCACTTGTGACACCACCATCCCATGTGAGTGCCAGTTTGAGTCCTGGTTGCTCCACTTCCAAACCAGCTCCCTGATAATGTACCTGGGGAAGTAACAGAGGATGGCCCAAGAGCTTGGGTCCCACCATCTACATGGGAGAGTTTGATGGAGTTTCTGGCTCCTGGGTTTGGCCTGACCCAGCCCCAAACATTACAGGAATTTGGGGAGTAAACCAGCAGATGGAAGACTCTCTCTCTCTCTCTCTCTCTCTCTCTCTCCCTCTCCTCTGCTTTACAGGTAAATAGAATAATTGTTTTTAAGAAAAGCCTATAAAAGGTTTAAAAAACTTTATTGGATTAAATGAGAAAAACTATAGAATCACTTCTATAAACACAAATAATTTGATAAAACTCTTTATGCTAAACTCTCTTAATAAAATGTAAATAGAAACTTCCTTAGCTTGATAAAGATAATTTATGACAAATATCAAACTTAATGGTGAAATATTACAAGCAGGAACAAGATAAAGACACCTAGTATCTTAATTTGTATTCAATCATATTATTAGAATTCTTAGCTAACATATTTATTTAACAATTAACAAAGTGGAAGAGACAACCTACAGATGAGGAAAGACTATTTTCAAATAATATGTCTAAGTAGGATAATCCGTTAGTATCTAAAATAGTTAAGGAACTCAGACATCTTGACAGTAAGAAACCAACTCAGCGAAAAACTGGTCAATGACCTGGATAGGCAGTTCTCAAAAGAAGTCATAAAAATGGCCAGCAGGGATATGAAAAAAAGTGCTTAACCACACTGATCATCAAGGAAATGCCAATCAAAGCCCCAAGAATATTTCACCTCACACCTGTTAGAATGGCTGTACTAAAAATTTTTGAAGATTAAGATATGTACACTGATGTGGGAATGTAAATTAATACAGCCATTATGGAAAACAGTATAGAGGCCCTTCAAAATACAAAAACTAGAATCACCATATGACCAGCAATCCCATTACTGAATACATAAACGAAAGAATTTAAATCAGTATATCAAGGAGATGTCTGCACTCTTCTGCTCATTCCAGCAGTTTTTACAATAGCCAAGATACAGAAATCAAGTGACTGTCCGTTAGTGGTTGAATGGGTAAATAAAATGTAATACACACACACACACACACACACACACAAAGAGAATGCCATTCAGCATTAAAATGGTAGAGTTCTTTCATTTGTAAAAATATGGATGAACCTAGAAGACATTATGGTAAGTAAAATAAACCATTTGCAGAGAGACAAATACTACATGACTCATTATTTGTGATACACTAAAAAGTCAAATTCATGTAGTAAAGAGTAGAATTGTGTTATCAGAGGCTGGTTTGGGCAAGAGAATGGATTGGGAAAGGGGAAATGTTAGAGGATATGAGGTTTTAATTAGAATGAAGTAATAGATTCTAATGATCTATTGTACAGCGTGGTGATTATAGTTAATAATAATAATGTATTATATATTTTAAATTGAAAAACTAAATTCTATCTTACTACAAATTAGCCTGATTTAGTCATTCCTCAGTGTGTACATGTATAACATTATAGTCTACCTCATAAAAATACACATTTGTCAATTAAAAATAAAAGTTTCTAAATCCACAAAATTGAATACATAATGCTTTAAAAGTTTTTAATGAGCTATTCAATAAATAAATAAACATCTGCAATCATTATTTTTAATTTATTTTCGTTTAACTTGAAAAACAGAGAAAGACAGACAGAAAGAGAGAGCTTCCAACTATTGTCTCATTACGTATGTCCACACTAGCCAGAGATGGGCAAGTTCAAACCTGGAAGCCTAGAACCCAATCCAAATTTCTCATGGAGTGCCAGGGATTCAGCTACTTTAGCCATCATCTGCTACCTCCCAAGGTACATATTATCAGGCAGCCAGAATCAGAACTGTAGTCAGGACTCAAACCAGGTACTCCAATTTGAAATCCAGGCATTCCAACTGACATCTTAACTACTAGGCCAAATATCTGCCCCTGTACTTATTATGTTTAACGACTACATAATAATTAATTGTTTTGTTCTACTCTCATTTGTTTAATTATCCTATCATTGCAGGATGTTTATCTTGCTTATAATGTTTTCAATTAAATTTAATATTGAAAACAATTATAAAAAATTCAATAAAATGATTAAAAAATCCAAAAGTATCAATTTCATTATTGCTCACTTGGAAAAAATCTAAGAGATTTGCATAATTTTATAATAAGATATATCAGTAATATTTCTTAATAAAAATGTTCATATCAATGTGATTCATGTCAGCTATAATTTGAATTTACAATATTATTTATTAAAATAAATAGCTATATTAGCAATAAAACCATATGGTACTTAGGAACAAACTTAACAAAAGATATGGAACACTTTTATAGAGGAAACTACCAAAAGACCTACATGAAAACTTAAATAAAAGGATATAAATGCCGTTCTTCTGGATATGAAAATCAATCTAATGTCATTCCATTGGTCAACATCAATCTGGAATTTCCCAGTTTTCTCAACATTGAGCAAAGACGGAGGGGAATGAGATCAGGGAGGATCTTACAGGGATAAGGACTTGCATCTGCAATACTTTATTGATTAAAAATTTATATTGAATATATATGGAAAATATGAAGTGAATTTAAAAAGTTCATGGAAAATGAAATTCAAAGATAGATTTATTTTGATGCAAAAATTTTGAAAACTAAATACAGCCTTTTCTGTTTTTTTTTTTTTTTTTCTTTTAAGGATTTATGTATTTGAAATTCAGAGAGAGAGAAAGAGATCTTCCATTTGCTGGTTTACTCCCAAAATGGCCACAACAGCCAGTTTTAGGCCAGGCTGAAGTCAGGAGCCAGGTCTCCCACAGTGGGGCAGGGGCCCAAGCATTTGGACCACATTGCGTTGCCTTCCCTGGCACATTAGTAGGAAGCTGGATTAAAGGGAAGCAGAGAAGCCAGGACTTGAACCAGCACTCTGATAAGGGATGCCAGCATTGCAAATAGCTTTCCCTGTGCATCACCATGCAGAACCCCATAGTTTTTACATAATATGCATTTCCAAGAGCTTTTTGATGACCGCTCATACATAGGGATTTCAAAGTTTTTTGCATAAGAATAAACTTATTTTTACTCTCAATTTCCCACAAACTTTTTGAAGTACCCTCTTATTTAGAATTGACTAAATGGGGGCGGCGGCCGCGCGGAGCCCGCTGGGGCGGGGCGGGTCACATGACCGCTCGGCTTCCCGGCTCTGCCGCTGCCACCCGTCTCCGCCCGCGTTGCGCCGGGCCCGGGGGCAGCCTTTGGGGTCCGGGCCGAGGCCCGCCCGTGTGGAAGCCGCCTCCGCCGCCGCGCCCCGCGTCGTCGCTCCGGCCGTCGCCATGCTGGCGCTCATCTCCCGCCTGCTGGACTGGTTCCGCTCGCTCTTCTGGAAGGAGGAGATGGAGCTCACACTCGTGGGGCTGCAGTACTCGGGCAAGACCACCTTCGTCAATGTCATCGCGTCAAGTCAGTTCAGTGAAGACATGATACCCACTGTGGGCTTCAACATGAGGAAAGTCACGAAAGGTAACGTCACCATAAAGATCTGGGGCATAGGAGGACAGCCCCGCTTCCGGAGCATGTGGGAACGATACTGCAGGGGAGTCAACGCTATTGTTTATATGATAGATGCTGCAGATCGTGAGAAAATAGAGGCCTCCCGAAACAAGCTACACAATCTTCTAGACAAACCCCAGTTACAAGGAATCCCAGTGCTAGTACTTGGAAACAAGAGAGATCTCCCCAATGCCTTGGATGAGAAACAGCTAATTGAAAAAATGAATCTGTCTGCTATTCAGGATAGAGAAATCTGCTGCTATTCAATTTCTTGCAAAGAAAAGGATAACATAGATATCACACTTCAGTGGCTTATTCAACATTCAAAATCGAGAAGAAGCTGAAGAACCTCCGGAAGTCTTCCGTCCTTGGCTGTAGCCCTAGAATTACTGTCCGTTCCTCTGAAGTACTTCCCAGAACCTGGTCCTTCCTAAACCTGAGAGATTGCCTTTTTCAGAGTTCCTTTCTCATGTGCACTGCTGCAGATGTGTCTCCCTAACCCTCATACAGAATCAGCTAGAGTTGTCGTGATAAAGTCAGCACACACAAAGGCTTCTTACACATGCTTAAACAATGTGTAGAGCTCTTTCTTTTCTTTTTTTAAAACAAAACCAGACCCACACTTTTGACCATCTTAAATCAAGAAAATTGCGTATTTCTATTCTGGCCTTTCTGGGCCAGATTTTTATATTGGTTATCAGTTAATGACTATAATATTTTATTATAGAATCTGGTAGCTTACTAGGAGCCTGACTTGGTACAGCATGCGGTTTCTAGTGCCACACAGTGTTTAGGAATCCTTCAAGCCTGACTCACGGGGACACGAACACGGTGCCTCGCTTCCCTCCTGATGCATGTGAAGGGCGTGACCACACCTTAGGAGCCGAGACACCGAGACACCGTCCGCAGAGCAGGCCGAGGCCGCAGGTCAGCACTGCCGCTGCCGCTGCCTAAGGGGTTCTCACGACACTGTGCTGAGACCCCTCTGCTGTAGACGGGGCAGAGCTAGAGCATGCTGATTCGTAGCTGTCCCTGGTCTCACACACCTTCTAAAGGGGTTGGGAATTGAAGATTTTCTCAAAAGCTTTCATGAATTTAGAGCATTCCAGCCAATATAATAAAACCTGTTCCTAACGCCAAAAAAAAAAAAAAAAAAAAAAAAAAAAGAATTGACTAAATGGAATGATTGGCATGCATTATTATGTTATACTAACATCTATGTGTTTATTTTTTCTTCTTTCTTCTATAAGTGTTTATTATATCAGCATCTATGCATTTATTATATTATACTAACATGTGTTTATTATCTTATAGTAGCATCTATGCTTTCATACACTGAACATGTTATTAATATATACATCTAGACAAGCCTGTGATGAAAATTGAGATTCAGGCCATCGTTAGCAAAATAACAACATGAGGAGTTGCATGAGTTCATTGAATCTTTTGAGAATGTTTTTATTCATTTTAACATGACACCAGTTCAATATACTTATCATTTAACGAAATATCTCAAGAATAAGCATATTCAGTACACACTTGACTGAACAGTAGGGCTAAAACCTAATGAGAAAAGAGGCAATACCATGTGAATTAAGTTGTAAGTAGAGTGATCTAACACTCCAGATTGCCCAGGATGGTCCAGGTTTATGCCTATTGTCCTAGAATAATTATTAATGGTTCCTCTTTTAAGTCTGAAAGTTCCCAGTTTAGGAGATGAATTATGTGGTTACACTAGTTATAGGTTGCAAAGGACTAAATGTGAAGCTTTACTGTAATACTACTTGCAATGCTGTCCAACAGCAGGATTAATGAACCATTTTTCATCTTGTTACAATTCTAGGAGTTTTTTAGGACACTGAACATGCAGAAATCCTGACGGAAAATGTAAGTTAATACTTAATGTAATTCAACAAATACCTATTTAACATCTGCTACATGAAAGATATAATGCTAGAAAGTGAAGAAAAGCAGTAACATAAGAACTGGTCTGTATCCTCAAGGAAATTAAAATTCATTAGAAGAGGCAAGCCAAGGACAAAACTAGCTATAATAGAACACAAAATAAGGTACCCTAAGAAAACCCTGCTTAACGTCTCACGTCTCAGCAAAGAAGGAAAAGATCACATATAATTGGAGGATAAAGAAGGGCATTACAGAGAAAATAATACTCCAAATAGGACTTGAGTGATGAACAGAAATTTGATAGCTAGAAATTATGGCATTATATAATGAGCACCTGGGAGTATTAGTAAAAAAAAAAAAATGGATATGCTGGTGACAAAAACCAAAGTAGATAAAGTAAGAAAAAGTAGCGTTTGGATCATTTAAATAATAATAGGATTTATGTAGGGAAATATAATTAAAACTCTAAAAATACAATCGGATTCCATATATTTATGAGGACTTAAAGAGGACTTTAAATACTCAAATGAGAAGCTTTGACTTAATTTGATAGGAAATAAGAGAAGAGAGAATTTGTGTGTTGTTAGCAAGGAAGTGACATTGTGAGAGCTGTGCTTTAAGAACTTAATCTGGTAGCAGCATGCCCATGGTTTATGGAGGCAAAAGGAAGACAGAACACGTGTTGGTAAGACTAGTTCAAGCAAGGAAAGTAGATTTGAATAGGAAAAGTGACATTCAATGTAACAGACAGTGTCAAAAGTATGAATCATGTGAGGAGTGTTTAAAATATTTTTATACAACAATGTTATTATCTGAGAAAAAGAGAAAGGAAAGGATTGCAGGCCCTGGTGAAGATAATCTTAATTCTGATGTAGCATTTTTTTGTTTAAATTGTTACTTAGAATTCATATGATATTATAATATTTTGTTTTATCTTATTCTGAATAAGCAGAAAATATTTCTTTGAAAATAATGTTTTAATCATATTGTATGTAAAACCAATGAGAAAAAAAATCCACATGTAGACATAGTCTACAAAACTTTTAAATTATAAATATAGTGGTCTGACTGTGGCACAGCAGGTTAAGCTGCCACCTGCATGCTGGCATCCCATATGAGCACTCTTTCAAGTCCTGACTGCTCCACTTCCAATACACCTCCCTGCTAATGTGCCTGGGAAAGCAGCAGAAGACGGCCCAAGTACCTGTACCCCTGCCACCCATGTGGAAGATCAAGATGCAGTTCCTGGGTTTCTACCTGGTCTAGCCCTCTCTTGGCTGTTGAAACCATCTGGGGAGTGAACCAGAACTGTCTTTGTAAGTTGGCCTTTCAAATAAATAAATAAATCTTTTTAAGACCATTAAAAAAATAGAGAATATCCTCTCACCATCTATAGCAGTAACTCTCACCTAATTTTTTCTATCTCTATTTCCAGTTCAAAGTGCTATAATAAATTTTAGCCAGTTAGGAAAAAAGCGAAATAGACACAATGCAAATACTACACATTAGGCTGGGAAAGAATTTATATCTATATGTGCAAAGGGGTTTAAAGTTATAGGACTGGGGACTCCTTTATATTTAAGATGAAATGGATATTTTCCAGAATAGATGTAAATCATCAAAGATAATTTGTGATGAGTTAGAAAACACAAATATACTATGAAACAAAGAATAAACAGGAAAATCATATCAGAGTTCTGTCCCTCCAGCTAATTAAGGTAATTATATTACTATGTGAAATTAATCAGTCTCCCCTTTCAATGTAAATAAGATTATACATTCCCTCTTACAGTGCTTGTCATATCAGAGTGCCTAGGTTTGGGTTTGAGTTTTCCTTTGATTCTAGCTTCCTGCTAATGTATATCCAGGGGACACTAGGCAACGGCTCAAGTTTTTGGAGACTAAGATTGAATTCCCAGATTTTAACTTTGACCTGGCCCAGCCATGGCCGTTGCAAACACTAGAGGTGTGAACAGTGGATGGAAGATTCTCTCTCACACGCTCGCTCTTGCTCTTGTTCTCTCTCTCCTCTGCTTATATTTCAAATAAAATAAATACACAACTAAAATGTAAACATTAATGTGCCAAAAATAATATCCGTGATGATTACCAAGTTGTGGGATTATAAATACCCTTTCTTCTCCTGTGTATTTTTAAATATTTATTACAATCACTTGTTCATTCAAGTAATATATCTTGAGCACCTGTTATATTTTAGGCACCAGAAATACGTTTTTCTTGAACAAAGGACACCTCCTTGAGAAGATCATAATGGAAAAAATAAAGGACAGGTGAAGAAACACAGTAAATATTTTTTTTTTCAAGCAGTAAAAATCCAGGCAAAGAAAAGAGCAAGTATGATCTTTGAGATGCACGCATACATAACATGGTCAGTGCACAGTCAGGAGGCGAGTGTGGTTGGAACAAAAGGAATGATATTAAGAAATCAGGTCAGAGAGGTAAATATGTGCCAGGTCACAATGCACAACCTGGGCCAATGACTATTTCTTACTTGTGCTGTTGAAAAGTTACACATAAATAAGCAGAATTAAATGGTTAATTTAAAAAGTCCTAATGATGTTGAAATAAACATTGTATAGGGGCCAGTACTGTGGCATAGCGAGTAAAGCCATCGCCTGCAGTGCTGGCATCTCATATGGGCGCCAGTTCAAGACCCGGCTGTTCCACTTTCAATCCAGCTCCCTGCTATGGCCTGGGAGAGCAGTGGAGGGTGGAATAAGTGCTTGGGCCCTTGCACCCGCGTGGGAGACCCAGAAGAAGCTCCTGGCTCCTGGGTTTGGATGGGCACAGCTCCAGCCATTGCATCCATCTGGGGAGTGAGTGAGCAGATGAAGGATCTCTCTCTCTCTCTCTCTCTCTCTGTCTCTCTGCCTCTGCCACTCTGTAACTCTGCCTTTCAAATAAATAAATTAATCCTTTGAAAAATAAATAAACATTGTATAGACAATTATAAATGTATTCACACAGTGAAGTGAGATAACCAAAAGTATTAAAAGAGATCTTTGTTAGGGTTTATGCATAATATGATATCATGAAGTTGAAAAAAAATAAGAAACATTATCAAATTATCTTGGATCAAATTAGTCTATTTTTATTAATATGGTTTTCTCATCTACTGGCTATTTTAACACAATTTGAATCCAAATTAAAAAGTAAGATTATCACTCACACTGGCTATTTCATTATATTAACAATCAACAATGTCTCCATCCAAAAAAAAAAAAAAATCTAGTCTCCAAGTCTTTCATTAGAAATTCAATGTTAAAATAAAAGTGATCATTTCCATCTTTAAAGTTCTTACTGAGCCAAAAACATATTCCAAATTTCAGCTTGAATTAATTTTACCCACAGAGATATTGGCAACAGAGAGCCAGAAATTAAAAATAAACATTTCCACTTAAAAAGTAAAAATAAACCCCAAGTTGTCAAGATAAAACAGATATAATCCTGACACAGTACAAAAGCATTTCAGTTGCCTAAATGGCATAACCGTAATTCAACACGGGTTCAAATATATCCTAAGACAATTGAAAAATATACAGACTTTTCTCTCTTCCCATTTGCTTTCTCCAGATTGGTTTAAAGGGTAAGACCAGAGAGAGGTACAATGGCAAGATGTATCTGGGGCATTTTCATTGAAAAGTACATTCTACCTTCAGAACTAACATGGGATAAAAAGCATTCTATGGACACGACTCATGATCATTTAAAATGATACTAGTATCTTTGCTGAACACTAAGTATCTGAAAAATCAGTGGCTTAAGAAGAAAACTCAACCATTTTCCCCTTCATGACATCCTTCATTCCTACGTGTACGTAGCTTATTATGGTTGAAAAAAAAAAAAATCCTGCAATCCTAGACTGGTCCCTCTCCATGTTTGTATTTTCCAAGCTCTTCATGACCTTCAAAGCCTATTGTTAATCATTTTACTCAAGCTTGATCAATTTCCATTCTTATCCTTTTGAGTGACTATTATATAGTTCACAACTCTGCAAGTCCTCTTGGTATTCAGTGCAGTTCAAATAAATGTGTCAGCCACTAAAGATACAAAGATGAATGTTATGGCCTCACCTTCTGTCATGATCAGATATTTTGATCTTAAGAGCTCCTTACACTCTGAAAAATTAATGATGCCCACAAATGATTTTTGTGTATATGGGTTATGTCTATTGAGAGTTACATTAGATTTTACAGCTGAGAAGCTTTTACAATATTCATTCATTAATATATTTTAAATAATCCTAAATCCACTACACAATGACATGTTAGCATATTTTATGAAAATATTTTTCAAAACCCAAAGTAGTTCATGAGAAGAGTGGCATTTATTTTACATTACTGAAAATACCTTTAATGTCTTATGGTATGATTTGATTGTGCCTCCCAAAGTTCATATTCTGGAGACTTAATTTCCAATGCAATAGTGTTGAGAGGTGGGGCCTTTAAGAGAGATTAGGTCACAAGGGTTCTGCCCTCAGCAATGGATTTATGTCATCACAGTGGCAATGGGTTATCATGGAAGTAGGTTACAGATAAAAAGCATATATGTTGCCCCCTCCCTCTCTTTCAAAAGCTTTATCATTCTCTCTTGCCCTTCTCCCTTCTTCCATGAAGTGACACAACAAGACCCTCACCAGACACACACCCCTTGGATCTTGAACTTTCCCACTTCCAGATGTGTAAGACATAATTCTTTTTTCTTTATAAGTTATACAGTTTTAAATATTTCTGTTACAACAGCACTAACGTGACTAAGGCATCTTGCTTAAAAAATAAAAGGCTTCTTCACTCAGTCTAATGTGATGTTATTTTGTTGATATATACAAACAAATTTCAATTCCATGCAAATAGATAGTTGCTATTGGATCATTTGAGTATTTAATATATTTCAAGTATTAACACCTTATTAGATAAATGGTTTGTAAGTATTTTTCTCTCTCTTTTTTTAGCATTTTCATCAAGTCACACTTATTTAATAAGCAAGTAGTAACACCTTGAGTTCACACTTGAGGATTTTTTTGTTTTTTGTTTTTTTTTTTTTTCAAGAAACCTTTATTTAAGGAATACAAACTTCATGTATTTAATAAACACAACTTTAGGAACATAATGATTCTTCCCACTCTACTTGCCCTCACACCCACACTCCCACCTTTCTTTCTCCTCTCTCTCTTATTCCCATTCTTTTTACAAAGATCTATTTTCAATTAACTTTAAACACATGAGATTAACCCTATACTAAGTAAAGAGTTCGACAAAAGGCATGAAAAAAAAAAAAAGTTCCTCAGCCTTCAAGACAAGAACTGCTCTAAGTCATCTCATCTCAAAGCGTCAACTTCATTTCTATAGAATACCTTTTAGGTGCTCTATTAGTTACCACAGATCAGGGAGAACATATGGTATTTGTCCTTTTGGGACTGGCTTATTTCACTAAATATAATGCTTTCCAGTTGCATCCATTTTGTTACAAATGACAGGATTTCATTTTTTTTACTGCTGTGTAGTATTCCATGGTGTGCATATCCTATAATTTCAATACACATTCTTCAGTTGATGGACATCGGGTTGATTCCGTATCTTAGCTATTGAGAATTGAGCTGTAATAAACAAGAAGGTACAGATTACTCTTACACATGCTGATTTCATTTCCCTTGAGTAAATTCCAAGGAGAGGGATGACTGGGTCATATGGTAGGGCTATATTCAGATTTCTGAGATATCTTCATACTGTTATCCACAGTGGCTGTACCAGTCTACGTTCTCATCAACAGTGGATTTGGGTAACTTTTTCCTCATATCCTCTCCAGCATTTCTTGTTTGTTGATTTCTGTAGAAAGCCATTGTAACTGGGATAAGGTGAAACCTCACTGTGGTTTTGATTTGCATTTTCCTGATGGCTAGTGATCTTGAGTATTTTTTCATGTGTCTATTGGCCATGTGGATTTCCTCTTTTGAAAAATGTGTAAGTCCTTTGTTCATTTCGTAACTGGGTTGATTGTTTTGTTGTTGTTGAGTTTCTTGAGCTTTTCATAAATTTGGATGCTAATCTTTTATCAGTTGCATAGTTTGCAAATCTTTTCTCCCATTCTGTCAGTTGCCTCTTCACTTTTTTTGTTGTTGTTTTGTTTTGTTTTATTTTGTTTTTGCAGTGCAGAAGGTTCTTAATTTGATGTAATCCTATTTGTCAATTTTGGCTTTGATTGCTTGTGCCTCTGCAGTCTTTTTCAGGAACTCTTTGCCTATGTCAATGCTTTGCATGTTTTCCCCACTGTTCTCTAATAATTTTATGGTATTGGGTCATAGATTTAGAACTTTGAACCATTTTTGAGTGGATTTTTGTATAAGTTATAATATGAGATCCAGTTTTCCCAGCACAATTTGTTGAAGAGATTGTCCTTGCTCCAGGTATTAGTTTTAGCTCATTTGTCAAAGAAAAGTTGTTTGTAGATGTGTTGGTTGATTTCTGGAGTTTCTATATTGTTCCATTGATCTCTGCATCTGTTTTGTGGCAGTACCAGGCTGTTTTGATTATAACTGCCATGTAGTATGTCTTGAAATCTGGTATTTGTTTTTGTTGTATAAGATTGCTTTAGCTGTTCAAGGTCTCCTGTGGTTCCATATAAATTTCAGTTTTATTTTTTTGATGTCTAAGAAGAATGTCCTTGGTAGTTTGATAGGTATCACATTGAAAATGAAAATTGCTTCCAGAATTATGGACATTTTGGTGATATGGATTCTTCCAATCTATGAATATGGAAGATTTTTCCATTTTTGTGTTTTCTTCTATTACTTTAATGTTTTTTTAAATTCTAATCATAGAGATTTTTGATGTCCTTGGCTAAATTTATTCCATGGTATTTAATTTTTTGTACCTATTGTGAATGGGATTGATCTTAGTTCTTTCCTGAATGTGGCATTATCTGTGTACACAAAGGCTATTGATTTAAAAAGATTTATTTATTTACTTGAAAGGCAGAGTTACAGACAGAGAAAGGGACAGAGAAGTCTTCCATCTGCTGGCTCACTCCCTAAATGCCCACAATGGCCAGAGGTGGGCTGATCCAAAGAAAGGAGCCAGCAGATTCTTCTGGATTTCCCATGCATGTGCAGGAGTGCAAGTACTTGGACCATTTTCTTTTGCTTTTCCAGGCCATCTGCAGGGAGCTGGTTCAGAAGTGGAGCAGCCAGGATTCAGAACAACACCAATATGGGATGCCAGCACTGCAGAAGGATGCTTAACCTACTACGCCACAAAGCCGGCCCCAAGGCTATTGATTTTTGTGTGTTAATTTTATATCCTGCCACTTTACCAAGCTCTTTTATGAATTCCAATAATCTCTTTTCTTCATGACTCAATTTTAGCAGGTTGTATATGTCCTGGAATCTATCCATTTCTTCTAGGGTTCCTGATTTGTTGGCATACAGCTCTTTGTGGTAATTTCTGATTATTCTTTTTATTTCTGTGGTATCTCATTTCCTTTTTCATCTCTTATTTTATTGATTCAGTTCTTCACACTCTTTTTTTTTTTTTGGTTAGTTGGGCCAATGGTATGTCCATTTTGTTTATTTAAAAAAATGTTCTTCATTTCACTGATCTTTTGTATTACTTTTTTCATTTCAATTTGGTTTATTTATTATCTACTTTTAATTATTTGCATGTGGTCTATTCTAGAGAAAGTTCCATGCATTGATGAGAAGAACGTGTATTCTGCAACTGTAGAATAAAAAGTTCTGTAGAAATCTATTAGGTCCATTTGGTATATAGGGTCAATTAACTCTGTTGTTTCCTCACTGATTTTCCATCTAGTTCATTTGTCCTTGCTGAAAGTGTGGTATTGCTGTCCCTCATTAGTATTGTACTGGAGTCTATGTCTCCCTTTAGGTCCATTAACATTTCTTTTAAATAGCCAGGTGCCCTGTAATTAGGTGTATATACATTTATTATAGGCACATCTTCCTGCTGAATTGACTATTTAATCATTACATAGTGCCCTTCTAGGTCTCTTTTAGCAGTTTTTGTGTGAAAGCCTATTTTGTCTGATATTAGGAGGGCTATATCAGCTCCTTTTGGTTTCTCTTTCATGGATCATCTTTTTCCATCCTTTCACTTTCAGTCTGCATGTATCTTTGTTGGCGAGATGTGTTTCTGGTAGGCAGCAAATATATTGGTCTTGTTTTTTAATACATTCAGCCAATCTGTATCTTTTAACTGGAAGGTTGAGGCTATTTACATTCAAGTTGACTATTGATAAATAACAACTTGGCCCTGCCATTTTTCATAAATATTCCAATTATTTACTTTGGATTTCCTTTGTACTTTCATTTGGCGATTTTCTGCCTTTACCTTCTTTCATAATGATGACAATGTTTCTGTGTTTCTGTGTGTAGCACATCATTAAGTATCTTTTGTAAAGCTGGACAGTGGTGACAAATTTGTTCAATTTCTGTTTGTTATAGAAGGTCTTTATTTCACCTTCATTTATAAATGAGAGCTTTGCAGAGTACAGTAATCCTGGTTGACAGTATAAATACATTTCTTAATCCATGAGTTCTCTTCATATTGTTAATTCTATCCTTTGGTATGCAGAAGAATTTTAGATGGATGCAATCCTGCGTGTCTATATTTTTTGTTTTCTATCTTGTCCGTACTTTCAGGATTATATCTAAAAAATAATTTCACAGACCCTAATATAGAACCTTTCTTTTGTATTTTCTTCCAAAAAGTTGACAATTTCAGGTCTTTAAACCTTTAATCCATTTTGAATTGCTTTTAGTATATGGTTTCACACGAAGTTTCAACTGGTCCATCCTTCTTTCTTCTTCTTTAAAACTAAACTTTCAAGCTATCTTTCTTATTTTACATGCATTTCTTAGATTATCTTGTTCCCCTTCAAGAAATTGTTTTTTAGTTTTTGCTCATTTTATATACCTTTTTTGAGATATAATTTGCCTACTATAAAATTCATGCATTTTAACTGTACAGGTGCATTTGGATTTGTGAAATCATTACTGCAATTAATTTTAAACTTTTTTTATTTGGCAGGTAGAGTTATAGACAGTGAGAGAGAGAGACAGAGAGAAAGGTCTTCCTTCTTTTGGTTCACCCTCCAAATGGCCGCTATGGCTGGCACTGCGCTGATCTGAAGCCAGGAGCCAGGTGTTTCTTCCTTGTCTCCCATGTGGGTGCAGGAACCCAAGCACTTGGGCCATCCTCCACTGCCTTCCCTGGCCACAGCAGAGAGCTGGACTGGAAGAAGAGCAACTGGGACTAGAACCTGGCGCCAATATGGGATGCCGGCGCTGCAGATGGAGGATTAATCAAGTGAGCCACAGCGCCGGCCAAACATTATTTTTTATGTTTGATTTTTATTTGAAAGGCAGGGAGACAGACAGAGACAGAGAGAAAACTTCCTTACACTGGTTCCCTCCCCAAATGCCTGATACAGACAGGACTGGGTCAAGCCGAAGCCAGAAACCAATAACTCATTTTGGGCCTCCTCCATGTACGGTAAAGACCCAGTGCTTGAATCATCCTCTGCTACTTTTAAGGGTATACATTAGCAAGAAGCTAGAATCATTAAGTAGAGTTGGGATTTGAACCCAGTCACTCTAATATCGGATATGGGTGTTCCAAGTTTTATGTTAATCTCTGCACCAAATGCCTATGACCATAATTCATTCTTAGATAATTTCCTTCACGACTAAGAGAATAATACCCTCTGATTTTCCAACAACACATTTGTCTAATGACTGTACTTGATGTGCTTCATATGGTTTGTTTACTCCTCTTTCTGGGCTTTCAATTCATTGTTCTGTTCCCTAGGAACATAACATATGTGGTACCTATAAAATTGGCACTTACGGTTTTTGATTCTAGTTCGGTTCATCCAATGAGGAGACTCATCAGGTGACTGGATAAAGGAAGGATTATGGCATCCAATGTCCCTGATCCCTTTTTTGTGAAGTCATGTCTTACATGTCACTCTCCACATAAGATTATGGATACTCACAAAGTGTTTTCCTTTACTACTCCTTACACTTTACAATAATCAGTCCATACTTTTATCCCTTCAGACCAAAGGGTGGTGATAACTTCATTGCTGCTATCTTTGGCTCCAGCATAATTCCTGCTACTGTCCATACATCCCATCCAAAACTTTGTGACAAATAACTTTGTAATTAATTACTCCTTAAATTGTCCTAATTTTAATGTGACGTCTATTTCCTTTTGGAAGGCTAGTGTATATATCCAACCCTCCGTACTACTCCAAACACAGAGCAATGTTCTAACTTATAATTGGATATCTCCATTTTATGGAGGTAGAACGGTAGTATAAAGCTCTAGCTGCAGTTCTTCCTTTGCTTAAAGTACTTTAATATTGACAAAAATAAGCAGCTTGATTCCAAGTCTCTTCTGCCTGGTCTTTGGTTTTGCTTGATGAAGTTTAAGCTGATTTTATTTCCCCACTTATTTTATTCAGCATTGGTGCTTCATTTGTAGTTTTATGCGCCCACTGGGTTTCTCCTTTGGGCATTTTATTCCTGAATGTTTCAGAAGTAAATCTCTCTTAGTCAAGCATTCAAAATAAAAACATAAAAATGCTCATTTTTATCCCAGGGTAGACATTCCTCTCAGCTGGATACTCTCATTTGACTTTCTGCCCCCCGAAGTTTTAACACGTTTTGACAATTGCTCTTGTTCCAATTTGTTGATAGGAAACAGCATTTCTGACTGACTGACGGCAAAGAATTGTACATTTCATTTCCAAAGTGTAAGCTAATCTTTACTGCGTGCCTCACTTACATGTTAAAATGCAGAATGAGAAGTTTTTGTGAAGAATGTGACTTCTTTTCAAGTTGTCTGGTTAGAGTGGAGTAGATGGGGGTTGGTGACAATGCCACTATTAGAACTGTAACCAGGGAATGCTGTGGCTACAGTAGCAGGGCATTTGATTGACTACAAAAGAGAGTTCAATGAATAATGAGACATCAACAATGAACATTTTTGAAAATAGTTGTAGGATAATGCTTAATGAAGTACATCACAGGAAAATGAAGAATCTCAAATATATTTAGAAGGCTTAATCATATATTGGGCTATGATGTTCAAACAAGTTATAAAATGCTAAACACACTAAGTGACTTTAAATTCATATTTGAATGGAACTAAAATAAGAATTAACTATGTAGTTTAAATAATACAAAATTAGCTACTTCAATTTATGTTGGTAAGAAAGGATTTTTACAGTAGCCATTCATGTATAACTATTATTTTATGTTTCTTTAAATAAACAAATATGATTAAGTCCTTAATTTTGTAGCATGTAAGACCTCATGGCTACATGTACTACATGTCAGAAGGATGTAGAGGGACACTTCAGTGGCATTGGGACAGATTTTACCTTATGAAAGGGACATACCTTTTTCTCTTGGTTGTAGTTCCTGTCCAGAAAGCTAAGGAAATATCTCTTTCAAAGGTGTTGGTCACTCCAAACTTCCAGCTTGCAAGCACTCTGGCTAATTTGAAGGAAAATTATTTATTTTAGAATAGGAGAAAAATCAATAAGAATTCTTTCTAGTGTCCCAAACACACCCCCCTAAAATTTTAGCCAATAATTACAGCTCTTCTAGAGTCCTTAGTTTAAAGATTACCTTCTTTTCATCATTTTACAATCTAGTAGCTTCTAAAAATGCAGAGCTTTACCTTGGATCTGGATCTTTTCCTCCCATATAAAGATACCTATCAATGACAGAAAAATTGCTATATGCTCCATAAACCTATTTCATTTTCTTTTTGGACACTCCTGCTGTTAGGTGAGGACATAGGATTGAGTTCTCATCAGTTAAAATGTCTTATTTCCAGGTACAACCTCTTTAAACATAATAACTACAGGGTCTGTCATTTGGTGCTCCAGTTAACACACCACCTGGTACTCTTACATCTAATTTTGGAGTGCCTGGGTTCAAGTCCTGCTCCATTTCCAATTCCAACTTCCTGCTAATGAGCACCCTGGGAGGTAGCAGTTGATGCTTCAAATAATTGGGTCCTTGTCATCCATGTGGGAAACCCAGGTTGAGGTTTTGGCTCCTGGCTTGGTACTGGACCAGCTCAGGTTGTTGTGGATGTTTGAAGAGTGAAACAAAGATGGAAGACATCTCTCCCCCCTCCACCTTTTCCAAACAAACAAACAAACAAAAACATCCTGGGAATCTTCCTGCGATTTATCTTCTTTATCCACAGAAAAGCAGGTGATCCAGTGGAAGGTTGAAAAGCCCTAGAGCTGGTGAATACATAAGATGGAAGAAACCTGGGCGAATTATTACAAGCATAGAACACAAATGTACATCCTTGAGGGCAGCAGATGACGGCTCAAGTCGATGGGTCCCTGCCATCCTTGAAAGTTCTTGGTGAGATCAGTATGGCCAGATTGAAGTTGGGAGTTTCTGATGTTAACAGGAGTAAACTGAGGCAAGTTTCAGTGACTTGTCTCGAATCACAATATTTTCAGCAGAGCATTGTGCAACATAAATCTTCAGACTTGTAATCAGTGACTTTGTATTTAATACAAAGTATATGTGGTGTACATACTCTGAATAAGTAATGTAGATTCAAAGAAGGACCTTAAGATGTAGGGCATATAATACCAGGTTGATCGTTACAATAGAGAAAAAGACAAAAAGCCTGTTGAACAGAAATTGTTATTTTACAGTTTTTCTGCATTACTTACTTGGGTCCTTAAAATAGCAGGGAACACACAAAGAAGATATTAACGACTGAAGCTATGGCCATGAGCCACAGTTGCTCAGAACTTTCAAATACTTTAATAATAACATGTTATAAGCTAACAGAAATATGGAACTATACCATACTGGGGGGAAAAACCACTTTTGGTTCTTAATTACACAGATATTTCTTTATTTCAGTGGTTTGCAGCTAGGACTGGTTTTTCTCATGTCAGGGACATCTGGCAGTGTCCAGGACTTGTTTTTTGTAGTTGTCACAACATGAAAGGGAGGAGGCAGAGGAGCCACTAGCAGCTACTAGGTAGCAGGTCAGGAAAGCTGCTAACCATCCTACAAGCTAAATTACAGCTCACCACAGCAGAGAATTCTGCAGCCCCCAAATGTCAAGAGTAGTAGGATTGAAAAATACTGTCGTGTTTTTACTGCTATTATCTTTTTTGTTTTTAGATAACAAGGTTAAACACATTCTAGACACCATGTTTTTTGTAACAAAAGCACTAGGGAGACATTCTAATAAAATCAAATTAAGTAGTAGCACAATCAAAAACCTTGAATACTTTAAGTTTTTAAAAATGTCTCTAATATTTATATTTAGACATTTACTCAATGGATTATGTTTTTTGAAGATATATTTGTTTATTTGAAAGTCAGAGTTACACACAGAGAGAAGGAGAGGCAGAGAGAGAGAGAGAGAGAGAGAGAGAGAGGTCTTTCGACGGCTGGTTCACTCTCCAATTAGCCGCAACAGCCAGAGATGAGGGGATCTGAAACCAAGAGCCAGGAACTTTCTGTGTGTCTCCCACGGGGGTGCAGGTGCCCAAGGACTCGGGTCATCTTCTATTGCTTTCCCAGGCCATTGCAGAGAGCTGGATAAGAAGTGGAGAAGCTGGGACTCAAACCGGTGACCATATGGGATGCCGGCACTGCAGGAGGTGGCTTTTCTCACCATGCCACAGTGCCAGCCCTTGGATTATGTTTTTAAAGTTCTGGCATGGTGATAGCAAAATTCTAATTCATGCCAATTTTCAGTTATATAAGAGATGGAAGAAAGACACAAAGAATTTTTTAAAATATCCCCTTAAGTTCAAACCATACAATATAGAATTATATGGGATGAGAACTAGTTTTTCTTTTTTCGAGTAAGTTTCCAGTCACTCACATAACCTTGTTTCCGTATTCTCATTTATATGAGAACAGTGGTTGAAAGGCTAGACAATCAAGTCAGTAATTCCTTGAGAATCAATGAGAAGATTAAAGTGAGAATTCCCTTTTCTGCACAAATCCAGAGGGCAAATTACTACATGCTCCTGAGCTAAAAAAGGAAATTTTGAGTAGATTTGTTTTAGCATCACTTTTGGAAACACTATTTTTTAATTATCAAGTTGTTTGCCCATTAGTCAATATTTCAGGATTAGCAATTTGCTGGGGCAAAGTCATATACATCAAAAAGTTCAATAAACATTGGATGATGTTCATGATGAAGACAATGATGGCCATGGCATCAATGAAAGAACATTGAGAAGATAAATTTACATATGACAGTATCAATTCAAATATTTGTTGTATTGCAAGTCAGGGAAAAAACAAACCCACTTACAAAGCACAGTAGGTGGCTAATTCACTGTGTACATCATTGTGGCTAATTTGCTATATACATGGTAGTTAATTTACACCACGGATCATAACCTCACTAATTTGGAACAATAAACATGCAAATGATGTACCAAAATGTTTCACAGGGTATTTTAATGAAAAGTTTGCATAATTAAGACTTCAGATATATATATATATATTTGTGTGTATGTATAAACATATGAAAATTTTTATAAATACACTCATGCATATGTAGCATTAGGTGAACAAATGCTTTCAGGGGCAAAAGATATTTAATAACAATAAACATTAACACATTATTATTAATAACATTATATATTCTCAGCTCTTATAGAACTCTTTAAGAATAACTACAGATAAATAATTGACTAAGTAAAGAACTGATCATTAAAATCAGACAAAATTACAAAGAATTGTAGTTTAATGGATGCTATCAAATATGCTTAAGCACACTATGTTAAAGGAAACAAAGAAAATTCAATTGAAATCTTTGACAGCCATAATTTTATTTTCATTTAAAAGAAAACTTAGACACTGAATTACAATTAACATAATTTCAGCCAAGTTATTTAGTATTAAAGCTCTATGTTGTATTGTAACTGTATAATAGAGGGTACTTTATTTTCTCATCTGGTCCATTCACAACTACAGTCATTTTATGATGCTTGATGATATTGTTCTAAGGCAATTAAGAGGAGACTAAAAAAGTCTTCTCACCTGTCTTATTTCTATCTTCCAACAATTAACCTATCAATTTTTCCATATTAAATGATAAAAAATATTACTAGCACATATGCACAATATCTTTGAAAGGGAGTCACAGCAAATAAATATCAGAGATTCTTAATGAAATATATGCCTGTGTGTATGCCTTAAATTCATAATGAGACTGAATTGCTCTTACATGGATTACACTTAGGAGACAGGTTCATGGTCATCTCTCCACTTGGAACAGAAACCTAGACCCTTGCCTTCACTTGAGCTCAAGGACAAGACCCCTCACTGATCTCTCTGGTTATTTTTGTTTTTTTTTTTTTTTTTTTTTTTTTTTCATTATTTCCCTTCACCTATAGTTTCCAGAAAAGACTTTGGTGTGAACGTGGGTTGATATATGTAACAAAATCAGTTTTCTTGATATTAGAAAAATACTAAAACAAATTGATGAGAATGTAAGATCTGATTTTCAGGAAAGAGGCGAGAAAGCAGACAACAGTATGGTCACAACACAAAATGGTAAGCCTTTTGAGAGGAAGCAGAGAAGCTGATGTTTTCTTAAACAGGATTAAATTTTTCTATGTACATGGTCTGTGAGATTATCACCAGTATGATAAAAACATATATCTTCAGTAACTTTGAATCTTCTTACTTTCATTCTCCATCTGTTACAGAAATGCCAGGATGCAGATAAGTCCAAGCAGCATTTGTTTTCATCCAGTTTCCTATAAATCACAAATATTTTGTATCATCCAAACTAAAACCCACTATTTATCCCAACAAAACATCTGTTAGGAGTGAGCATGTGGCCTAGCAGTGAACACACTTGGGATGCCTGCATGTCATATTTGTGTGCCTGGTTTCTAGTCCCAGCTCCACTTGTCATTCTATCTTTCTGCTGCTGTGTGGCGCAGGAGGCAGCAGATATTGCCTCGCCTCGGGTACTTGGATTCCTGTCCCTCGCATGGGAGACCAGGATGGAAGTCTGGGCTCCTGGCTTTGGCTCAATCTAGCTCTGGATGTTGCAAGCATTTCATGAGTGAACCAGTGGATAGAAGATCTGTCTGTCTGTCTCTATCTCGCTGCCTCTCAAATAATTTATTTATTTTTTTTTTTGCCATGGTGAATCAAACTCAAATGACACTTTTTAGCTTTGCAACTTTATTTTGTTTTCAATTTCCATTTTTTGATTACTAGTAAACATAAATGTTTGATGTATTAATTTTTTCACTTTTTTTAAAGAGAGTTATTTATTTATTTGAAATTCAGAGTTACAGAAAGATAGGGAGTGACAGGGAGAGAGAGAAATCTTTCATCCACTGGTTCCATCCCCAGATGACCAGCACCTGGGACTGGGCCAGGCTGAAGCTAGGATCCAATGAGTGTCAGGAGCCCAGGAATTTGGGCCATCTTCAGCTGCTTTTCCCAGGCCAATAGCAGGGAGTTGAATCAGAAGTGGAACAGCTGGGACTCGAACTCTTGCCCATATGGGATGCCAGCATGGCATAGGTGGTGACTTTATCCACTATACCAAAATTCTGGCCCCTCACTTTTATCTGTAACAAGTCATCTATTTGTTGTTAATCTATAGAAGACATCTGTGTATGTTATCTATGTTTTGCAAATATCCTTTGCTTTTACTTTATTACGAACGTTTCAATTTTTATATAATCAAATAGGCTATATCTTTTTGTGTGTCTTCTGGATTCTGTATCTTAATTATAAATCTGTTCTTTATCCTGAGATTAAAACACAAGTTCCTTCTGATAAAAGTATGAGTTTGTTTTTCACATTTAAACCTTTGATCTGTCTGGAATTTATTTTTGTGTAAGGTGTGAAGCAGACGGTCTAACTTCAGTTTTACTTCTGGATAGTTCTCTAAATATTTATTGAATAGTCCACTTCATTTTTAATTACTTGAAATACCATTTTTATTGTCCAGTTAGCTCTTAAATACACAAGTGTTTATTTTAGAATCTTCTGTTTTGTCGCACTTACATAGAGGAAATAAGATATAAGAACTCGGCTTGCCCTGCTAAAATATTTCTTCAGCTTGCATACTTCAAGTATCTCATGGTGAACACTTCACTAGTCATTTTTTCTAAAACACTTTTCACATGATTATAATCACATTTAATGACACCACCATTCCTCTGGTCACCTATGAACTATGTTGTCATTAAATCTTCTCACTTCTTTTTCTAAAGGAGCTCTCCAGATTTCTGTTATGCTTTTTCCATGACCATAGTCATATTTCAAGTCCTCTTCTTCTCTCCGTGGGATTATTAAAATATACTTAAATATTCAATATCCTCCTAAGTGGTCCTCTAATACATTTGAATTTCACCACAGCATGATAGTTCTTTTTCCTTGTCTCTTCAATGTACCCGAAATGAATCTTTATTAGAGTCAATTAAACAAGTGGCCAAAAATATGGTTTTTATATGTTAAACATTACAAACTATCGAAGTGCTTCAAGAATAAAATAAAACAACATTTTTTCTATAAAATTGAAAAACATTAAAATAGCCCAATGTTTGAAAACAATACAATTAAGTAGGTTTATGAGAATGCTGGTGGGTGTACAAGTTCATGAAAATTATCCAGAAAAATAGTTTGGCAATGTGTATTTATACTTCTACTTATTTATTCTAGAGGATAAATATGAAATGTTCTCTAAGCTACATAAAAGGACTTTTTTTTTGCAAATAAACTGTTCAACCATAATAAAGTGATTTGGCATATAGTGATCTATCTATATGATGGAATATGGCCATGGAAATTAGGTTATCAAAGAATATTGAAATAATGTGAAAACAGTGAAAAGAAACTGTATTATATTACAATGTCAATTTTGTTTTTAAAATTTGTGAAGCTCAAGTATCAGAAGTTACCATGCAAGAAATATATTTAGATAGTATTATTGTAGGTATATTTTTCCAGAAAAATTATTCATGATTTTCTAACAGATTTCAATTCTTTAAAATGAACATAAAGCTACTAATGTAATAAAAAGAAACATAAATAATACAATATATATCATTTCACATCAGAAGTCACCAATTTAGCAATAGATTACATATATATTTAAATATTTATTGATTTATTTGAAAGGGAGAAAGTAGTGATAGAGAAATCTTCCATGAACTGGTTCGCTTCCCAAATGTCTGCAAGAGCCAGCAGTGAGTTCTTCCAAAGCCAGGAATTAGGAATTCCATCCATGACTCCCATGTGGGTGACAGAGAACCAAGTATGTGATCCATCACTTGCTGCCTCACAGTGTGTACATAAGAAAGATGCTGCAATCAGAAAGAGAGCCAGGACTCAAACCAGACACTCTGATATGGATGAGTGTTCACAAATGGCATCTTAAACACTGCACCAAACATCTACCACTCCCCTGAATTATATATTAAAGTCTATTTGTATGAGCAATAGACATGAGCAGATACACAGCAGAAAAGAAAATAAATTTGAGAGACAAATATATGAAAAAAATCCTCAAACTTTATAGCCAAACACAAAGAAAATATAATGTCCTTTTGTCTGTATATAAAGAGCAAAATGTGTTATGTGTTCAGTTTCACTTTTGGGGAAAAGAGTAGTACTATTTAACAGTTTTCTGACTTAAATATTTTCATGAACCAATATTTTATATCACCATCAATTACTTATAAACATATGCCAAAAGTGAACAAAAAGAAAATCAGAATATGCCCTTTCAAAAAAGCCATAAGTCTCTGTTCAGGAATCTGAAATGACTTCCTCTGTTAATACACAGTCTACACAGCAGTTATAATGAAAATACTTTCTTTTGAAATCAAGAAGGCAATATAAGGGCAATTATTTTCAGAAAAAATTCTCAGCTTTATATTACAATAAAAATGACACCCATTTATTAATAAAATGAACACAATACTGATATGAAGCACTCATGGGGAGGTGAGCCTCCGTGCCCTCTCTGTTACTAATTTGCAAAACACACTATTCAGTCATGCAGAGGTACAACTCTCTGCCTATGTACACAGCGATTTATATAGAAAACACATAAACACTTTCAAAGGAACAATTAACGTGAAGCAAAGAAACTTTCCATCTTTGGAATAGTGCAGGGACAGTCCACACTGTGCCCCAACATGGGTGTGAATGACTTTGGGACGTGTTTGCTGTGGCACCATTGATGAAACCAAAGAAATCCCTGAAATTAATTTATATATATATATAGATAGATAGATAGATATAGATAGATAGATAGATATAGATATCTTTAGGCATCACTGGACATTGTGGATTTCATCGATAAACTACAAGTGGATTTCTTCCTCGCCAAGGTGACAGGAGTATTAGTACCTGTTTGCAAGACACTCCCAGTAAATCCCATCTGCATGGGACAGCTTGTGCAGGTGCCCTTCTTTTCCTCCTGTACCTAAACAAAACAACAGGAAACTTGGTACATTCCTAACAACACTGAAAATTGGGACTTCTTGAAAGAAATGTTGCAACACGTATCAAGAGCTATGTGGTGGTTAATTTGAAGTGTCAACTTGACTGAATATCTGGAAACCCAGATAGCTGGTTAAACATTATTTATGAGTGTCTCCAAGAGTGTTTCCAACAGAGATTAGCATTTCAATTGGTGCACTAAGTAAAATAGATTGCCCTCTCCAGTGTGAGTGGACATCATACAAACCACTGAAGGCTTGAATAGAACAAAAAGCTGGAGGAATGTTGAATTAATTGCACCTGACTTTTTCGGCTGGAATAAACAAAGATCTGTCTTCAGTGCTCCTGCTTCTCAGGTTGTTAGAGTCCACACCAGTGGCACTCTAGCTCTGAGGCCATTATTACACCGCCCAGTTTTCTGGGTCTCCAGATAGCAGTACATTGGGCAGCTCAGCCTCCATAATTTAGTATCACTTGTAATTTGGATTATTTCTTTTTATTCTTATAAATAACACATTTCTATTGAGTCTCAAGCAAGTCTACAAAATTAATTTCCTTAAATGGGTCTTAAAGTTTCTTTTGAACCAGATGGTGATTAGCCATTTTAATCATTTCTAAGCTTCTAAAATAAGATTCTTCTTTTTTGAAATGTCACATATTATAGTATTCCCAATATCCACAGATGTAATGGACATACTAACAGTTGATATAATACTGAAAGATTTTCTCTTGCTTCCACCTAAAATAAGGCATTCCTCAATTCTACAATTGAGCTTCTGTTGGATTTACCTAAATTAGATGCATGATTCCTCAACAAGGGATTATATCCAAGTTGTTTACTGGAATAGCTTTATGATTTCCAAATATGTACCTCAAATGATAATTGAAAATAGAGACTATATGAGGATACAGGTACTTTCACTTCTGGAGAAGATGAGTCACAGGGGTCTGAGTTTCCTTCATGCATGAAACAATACAAAACAAAAATATATTGAATAATGGCTTATAAGATACTGGGAAGTAGGTAGTGAAGGACAGTGATCCGTGAGAAACAATAAACAAGTGGGATGATGCTTATGATTGCCTCAGCTTATGTGTGGAATTTCCAGGCCCAGTGAATTTATGAGTTTAAGACGCAGAAGTCAGTGCTTAAAGTCCAGGGAGACCAAGGTGGTTTGAATTCGTAGGACAGAGTTTTAGAGAGGAGAGAGCTGCATAGGTTGAGAATCCAGGTATCTACAGAGATATTTGTCCTAGAGTTTTCTGTTGCTTCCACAAAATACCTTAGACTAGATAATTTTTAATGAATAGAGATTGATTTAGCTCTTGGTTCTGGTGGCTGAGAATCCAGAAGCATGGTGCTTGCATCTCAAGAGGGCCTCTTTCTGTGTTATAATATAGTAGAGGTGCCTCACGGGGTAAGACAGAATAAGTTGCTAGCTTGAGTCCCTCTTCCTTTTCTTATAAATGCCATTAATGCCATCATAGTTCCCTACCCTCATGCCTCATCTAATCCTAATTATTTCCCCAAAGTCTCACCTCTGAATATCATTAACATATGAATTTACAGATTAAATTTCCAACACACAGGTTTTAGTGCACAAATTTAAATCATAGCAGTGCCTTTTGAGGATTCAAGCTAGTATTACACAAATATATAAGGAAACTATCCAAGTCCATGGAAAGAACCATCAAAAAGAATTTGAGGTTGTTGCCTAGTTTTTGCACATAGGGCCAACATTAATACCTATTTCCACCAGCCACAATGGAAAAACATTATAATTTATGAAGTATTGAATAAAATAATGAGAAAGGTAATCCCTCAGTAGTAGGAAATAATTAGTTATAGACTGAGCATGGTTGTTTTCCCAACAAATCTTAAAAGAAAGACCATAAGATCAAACTGTTTGCAAGTAACTTAACAACATCCTAGAAAAAAGAACTCAAGAATATTTACAGGACTACATGAAATTACTCAGCACTCAAAAGCATAAAATTCTCAATGTCCTTTTTCCAATAAAACATTACCAGGCCTGCAAAAATGAAAAATGTGGCCCACAGTGAACAGATAAATCAGTCAATTGAGACTGATCCATAACCGACAAATACATTGTAACTAGCAAGCAAGGATAGTTTAAAAATATATCTACATGTGTATGCTCAAAAAAGTTAAGTGGAGACATGGAAGATGTAAAAAAACACACAAACTGAAATTCTAGATACAAAGAATGAAATCTTTCAGATGGAAAGTATTAGTTCTGATGACAAATATCCTGTAGTGAGTGAAAAGCAGATTACACATTGACAAAGAAATTTCCCTGTTAATCATAAGAGTAGGAATAAGAGAGGGAAGAGATGTATAATTTGGGACATGCTCAAGCTGACTTGCCCCAAATGGTAGAGTTAGAAACATACCAGGGGACTCCAATTTAATCCCATCAAGGTGGCATGTACCAATGCCATCTCACTAGTCCAAGTGATCAATTTCAGTTCACAATTGATCATAATGAAAGGACTAAGAGTCAAAGGGAGCACATAAGCAAGTCTAGTACCTGCTAACACTAACCGATAGAATAAATAAAGGGGAGAGTGATCCAACATGGGAAGTGAGATACTCAGCAGACTCATAGAATGGCAGATGTCCTAAATAGCACTCTGGCCTCAGAATAAGCCCTAAAGGCATTCGGATCTGGCTGAAAAGCCCATGAGAGTATTTCAGGCATGGAAAGCCAAGACACTCTGGCAAAAGATCTCTGTGAGTGAGATCTCAGTGGAAAGAACAGGTCTTCAAAGAAGGAGGTACCTTTCTCTGAAGGGAGGAGAGAACCTCCACTTTGACTATGACCTTGTCTAAACAAGATAAGAATCGGAGAACTCAGTGGGCTTCCATAGCCTTGGAAACTCATGACTGGAGCATAGGGAGATTACTGATGCCATAGACAGGAGTGTCAATTGGTAAAGTCAACAACAGGAGTCACTGTGCACTTACTCCTCATGTAGGATCTCTGTTCTTAGTGTGCTGTGCATTGAGATTTAATGCTATAACGAGTACTCAAACAATATATTTCACTTTGTGTTTCTATGGGGGTGCAAACTGTTGAAATCTTTACTTAATGCATACTAAACTGATCCTCTGTAAAAAAAAAAAAAAAAAGAAACTATCAACTCCCAACTTGACTCTCACTGGGATTAAACATGACAATAGGTCTGCTCTGATTTCATCATCATTAAAAAAAATCATCTATTATTTTTCACTTTATGTTTCTGTGTGGGAGCAAACTGTTGAAATCCTTACTTAATGTATACTAAGCTGATCTTCTGTATATTAAGATAATCGAAAATGAATCTTGATGTGAATGGAAGGGGAGAGGGAGTGGGAAAGGGGAGGGTTGTGGGTGGGAGGGACGGTATGGGGGGGAAGCCATTGTAACCCATTATTCGTACTTTGGAAACTTATATTCATTAAGTAAATAAAAATTTTAAAAAAAGCTAAAAAAAATAGTAAAAAACAGTAAAAAAAAAAAAGAAATTTGTGAATTTAAGGCACAGCAATAGGGGTGTGAATTGTGGCACAGTGGTTAGGCTGTTGCTTGGTATGCAAGCAACATCCTGTGTAAGAGTAACTGAGTTTGAGTCCTGCCTCCATTTTAGTTTCAGATTCCTACTAATGAGCACCCTGAGAGACAGTAAGTGAAGACTCAAGTACTGCCACCCACATGGGAGACCTGGATGGAGTTCTGGGCTCCTAACTTTGACCTGGTCCAGCTCCAGATGTTGCATGCATTTGGCAAATGAACCAGCAGATGGAAGATATTATCTCTCTCTCTCTCTCTCTTTCTCTCTCTCCCTTTCAAATAAATAAAACTAAAAGCACTGAGCAATAGAAACCATACAAAGAAAAATATAATGAATGGACAAAGCGTCAGTAAATTGTGGAATAACTTCAGCATTACTAATATATTTTTAATTGGAATTCCTATAGGAGAGAAAAGAGAATGAGATAGAAAAAAGTTGAACAAATAACATAAGTAAATTTTCTTAATTTAATGAAATTTGAACCTATGGATAAAAAACCCTCAAAGAAACATGAAGCAAAGAAAACTCTTAACCAATTACTCGAAATTAGAGAAAAATCTTCCATGTAAAGATTTATCTTAGTTATTTGAAAGTCAGAGTTGCAGAGAGAGTCAGGGAGATACACACACATGGTGGGGAGGGGGTCTCCTATCTGCTGTTTCACTCCCCAAGTGGCAGCAATGGCTGGGGCTGGGCCAGGCCAAAGCCAAGAGCCAAGAACCAGGTGCCAGGAGCTTAGATTGTCCTCTACCGCTTTCCCACATGAATTAGCAGACAGCTGGATCAGAAGTGGAGCAGCTGGGACTAGAACAAGCACCCATATGGGATGCCACACTACAGGCTCAACCCACTAAGCCACAGCACCAGCTGCATGAGAAAAATCTTAACAGCAGCCAGAAAAAAGGAGATGCTATGTGAGAATATAATATCACTCTCTGTTCACTTACTAACTGAACTCTGGTTTCAGGGAAAGCTGCAATTTAAACAAATTCCTAGATATGCATGCCTTTAGAGCCTACTGTCAGCTGTGCTAGGTTTGGTGGGCAGTGAGGGTAGTGTTGGTGAGGACATCCATACCCTAGAATTCTGTGAAACTGGGTTACTTTGTCACTGGGTTTATCTTTTCAAAAAATATTGACTTGATTGATTGATTGATTTGAAACGTAGAGTTCAAGAGAGATCAGGTGAGAGACAGAAAGAGATATTCCATTTACTGATTCACTCTCCAAATGGCCACAATGGCCAGGGATGGGACAAGATGGAGCCAGGAGCAAGGAATTCCATCCTGATCTCCTACATGGATGCAGGGGTCCAAGCACTAGGGCCATTTTCTGCTGCTTTCCCAAGCACATTAGCAGGGAACTGGATGGGAATTGGAGCAGCTGCTACTTGAACTGGTTCTCATATGGGATACCAGCATTGTAGGTGGCGGCTAAATCTGCTATGCCATAGCATTGGCCTCAGTCCCTGGGTATGAATTATGTATAACTTGTCAATTTTCAATACTGGTTGTTGCTAATATTGTCACAAAGAAATCTGAATTTTAGAGCAAGCTACACTGAGTTTTCATCAATTATAAATACATATATTCATATAATTTTTACCATATCACAATGTAATATGTCATTACTAATTTTGTTAATTTTCATGAATGTCAGTTATAAATTATGTAGATATGAAAGTTCAAAACAGATCAAGATATTGCCTCTAACTCAAAGAAATATCTAGCAAAAAAGCCCCCTTCCCAGTTGTCCTCTGTAAATAAGTATACAGATGAAAAACATGAAATGTTTTTGATTGCAGATTTTCTGGCATTCCCTTAATGTATTTCACTTAAACTATAGTGAAATATCAAACAACCAGTCAAGTGACATTGCTTCCTTCTTACTAGTTTCATTTTAATCCTACATTTCAAGTAAGAGCCTTTATTCTAGGATGGAGATTCAAGAGTATTGTTACTCTAGCATATTTTCCATACCTAGTCCTTGGACATATCTGTTACCATCCACTGGGTCAAAATTTCAAAAGTTACGATTATGTAATGTAGACTTACTTACTTAAAAATTCGTGCATGGAAAAGACTATTTTCACTTCTTTAAAAAAAGATTTATGTTCTTTATTTGAAAGGCATCTAGAGAGAGAGAGATAAAACTCTTCTGTCCACTGGTTCACTTCCCAAATGGCTACAACAGCTAGAGCTGGACCAATTTGAAGCCAGGAGCCAGGATCTTTATTCACGTCTTCCATGTGGGTGCAGGGGCCCAAGCGCTTGCTCCATCTTCTGCTGCTTTCCCAGGAACATTAGCAGGGAACTGGATCAGAAGCAGAACAGCCAGAATTCCAACTAGTGCCCATACGGGATGCCAGTACTGCAGGCAGCAGCTTAACCCACTATACTACAACGGCCTTATTTGCACTCTTTAAAATTAATAAGAAAAAGTAACACAATCAAATAGGATTATGAAAAAGCAGTTCATAGAAAACAAGATACCTTAAAAAACCTATGTAAAGATGTTAAACTATATCTGTAATTCACAAAATACTATAAATTATTTTATTATATAGATGTTCCTCAACATATAATGGAATAAGTCAAAAATGTATTTATTACAATTAACCTACCAAACTTTAATTTTAGCAACGCAGTACCTTGGACAGCATCAGTTATTTACCTTCATGGTAGCACGGCTGATTGGGATCTGTGGCTTCCATTATACCATATATCACTAACCCAAGAAAAGACCCAAATTTGAAATTCAAAGTATGGTTTCTACTGAATACATACGTATTTTGCACAAAGTCAAAATATCTTAAATTATTGTGAGAGATTTTCTGTACTTAGTTGTCATGCATATGTGGTAAAGAGGCACTTTATATGTACTTTATTAGTAGGAGATGAAATTAAAAGAATTTTCTTGAAGCACAATTTTACAATATCAATCAAAGTATAAAATGCACATGTCCTTTGATCATCAGTGGAGGACTGTCTAAATGAGTTATGGTACATCTATACAATGGAAAACTATTTAGCCACTAAAAATGAGAACTATCTGTACATGCTAAATCTGTATCTGCTAGGAAGAAAAAAATTGCTGAATACTTTGCATTTGGAAAGTAATTCTTTATAATCGTTACTATCTGGGAATGAAATAGTAGCAGATAGATGTGTTTTAACTTTGCATTTTTGTATTCTTCTGTCTTCAAAATCTTTATCTTGACCACCTATAACTTTTTTAAAAAAAAATCTATCTATTTCCTTGCGAGACAGAGTTACAGAAAGAGGGAGCGACAGAGAGAGACATCTTCCATCCACTGGTTCACTCCCCAAATGGCCACAACGGCTGGTGCTACGCCGATCCGAAGCCAGGAGCCAGGAGCTTCTTCCGGGTCTCCCACATGGGTGCAGGGGCCCAAGGACTTGGGCCATCTTCTACTGCTTTCCCAGGCCATAGTAGAGAGCTGGATCAGAAGTGGAGGAGCTGGGAGTAGAACCTGTGCCCATATAGGATGCCAGCACTGCAGGAGGCAGCTTTACCCGCTACACCATAGTGATGTCCCCTAAGACATAGTTTTTATAATAAAAATAAGTATATGGTGGAAGGTCAAAATTATTTTGATGTTAAAATTGTTAGCTTTTTCTTCCAATTTTAATAAAAAATTGAATTTTGTATCATGGAACAAACAAAACCACTATTAGTTTTTTATTTTATTTTATTTTATTTATTTAATGAGCATAAATTTCCAAAGTACAGCTATGGATTACAATAGCTTCCTCTCCCCCATAACGTCCCTCCCACCCACAACGCTCCCCTCTCCCACTCCCTCTCCCCTTCCCCTTCACATCAAGATTAATTTTCAATTATCTTTATATACAGAAGATCAATTTAGCATATATTAAGTAAAGATTTCCACATTTTGCTCCCACACAGAAACACAAAGTGTAAAATACTATTTGAGTACTAGTTATAGCATTAATTAAACACCTAAGAGTAATTGTGTATTAATTACAGAGTTCAACCAATAGTTTTAAGCAGACTATAAAATGCAACTTTTGTATTGTTGTGGCTTCCCCCCCAACCTCCCTCCCTCCCGTGCCCCTCCCCTCACCCACTTCCTCTCCCAACCCGCCTTCATCACGTTTCATTTTCAATTACCTTCATATACTGAAGATCAACAGTATATACTAAGCAGGGATTTCAACAGGTTGCACTCACACAATCGAACCAGATATAGGGTATTGTTTGACTAGTAGTGTTGTTTTTGAGTTTCATAGTTAAACACATTAAGGACAGAGATCCTGCATGAGGAGCATGAACCCAGTGACTCCCGTTGTTGATTTAACAATTGGCACTCTTATCTATGATGTCAGCAATCACCTGAGACTCTTGCTATGAGCTGTCTTACATTTTCTGTATTTTGACCATACAATGTTTCTTAAAGATGAAATACTTCCCTTTCAGTTAACACTGAAACTACTTAGGCTTCCCCCTGTAATTCTTTTCAGGTGTGAAATTATTGAATGACTCCCTACTCAGCCCAAACTGTGCATTTCCTTCGTCCTTCTTAATTTAAATGATTTCTTTCTAGCAATTATGTGTGTGTGTGTGTGTGTGTGTGTGTTTTCCACTGGATTTTAAGCTTCACTTGCGACTCCTGCACCTACCAAGTTAGGGGACTGAAGATTCTTAGGTTTAAATCTGCTACTTACTAACTTGCTGAGGGAAAGTACTGAGTCTCTCTGAGCTTCTCCTTTTTATCTATGGAGTTGGAATAACAATAGCATCTACTTTATAAGATTGTTGTGATAATTAAATTAGAGTAACATGAAGTTTTAGTACATAACAAGTGCTAACAAATGCTATCTACCATTAATATTCTTATTAATATGTATTAATCATAATAGCCATTAAAAGATTTTAACTGGCCAATTAATGAAAAAATTGCTCTTTCTGACTATTTGACTAAAGACTTTCATGCTTTCATTTTTAATGCAGTTGCTATCTTTAACCCATGACTTTAAAAAATAGTGCATATAGTAAACTGGAACGAAATTTTTCTGGGAAATGCTAAGACATAATGGGGTTTTACATATTCAATTGGATATAGTTTGTTGGTGGATTAAATTCATTAGGCTGGCACTCTGAATTTCACACTGAGATGATTTTAGAGAGTGAGTACTGAGAGAGCTCCTTGTATAGCATAGACAGCTTGCATTTTCACAGGCAATAATGTATAATTATAGCTGCCTAAAATGTCCTTGTCCATTTATGACCTAGCAAAACCTGACTCGACTTTTTAAACTTAGTTCAAATAATAACTCTTCTTTTGAAATCTTATTCAGCTTTCCATGATACTCTGTTTTTCTGTCCCTCCAGTTGTAGTCTATTAATATCAATGTGACAGTACTTAACATATTTTTACTGTAATTAATCTGCTCACATGTCTGCTTTTGCTCACTGGCTATGACTTCCCCAGAGAGGAATCACGCATTATTAATTGTTGATTCCAAATGCATCATGGCATTAATATCACTTGGTATTTCAGCCCCTTCACCTAAAGATAATAGAATATTTTTGTCCTCAGAATCAAATTAATGAAAGCTGAGTAGCATAAATTTAACAGGAATTTTGTGGAATTTCTCCAAGACATTTTTTAACAAATAACTTAGTGAAGGTATAGAAATACCTACAGCAAGTCCAGGAAAGAAGTCATACTAGAATTCATAGTACCTACCAGCTGGGCTTCTGCAGTTGGGATCCCAGATCCACCACCTAATAACTGTATAAAACTTTTGGCAAGTTTCTTAATCTTTTACAAACTCAAATGTAAAATGAAGACTTTAATTGTATAAACCTTTAAGAGTTTATATTTGAAAGATTAAATGAGAAAGTTATTTGTGCAATAGTTAGCATCATGCCAAATAAACTGTATTCATAACAAAGGAACTCCTACTAACCATTTTGCACCTCTGTTTCTTCATTGGTAAAATGGCACTGCTGTGATAATTAAAGAAGTCAACTAATGTAAAATCCTTAGCACAATTTCAGGCAAATAGCTAGTTAATGCTCCATAAAATATCATCATTATTATTGTTATCATTATTCATTCTATCATAATTAATGAATACATAGAAATATGGTGGTATAAGCTTTTGTAAGAAACAAAATATATGAAGAGAAGAATAAGCCTAGACAAATGAAGAGGCATGGGGCAGGCATTTGGCACAGTGGTTAAGTCGCCATTTGGGACACTCAAATCCCATATGAGTGCCTGCTTCGAGTCCCGACTAGTCAGCTTCCTGCTCACGGGCACTCTGAGATGCAGCAGATGATGGCTTACGTACTTGGGTCCTGCTACACACGTGGAAGACCTAGATAGGGTTCCTCATTTTTAGCTTCAGCCTGGCCCAGCCGCAGATGTTGCTGCTGTTTCTTGAGTGAACCAGTGGTTGTAAGCTCTCATCTGTCTCTCTTCCTTTCAAATAAAATGAAAATAAATTAATTATAATTATAAAAAAAAAAAAAAACGAAGAGGCACACAGAAAAATCCCATTCAAATATTATCCTCCTTGAATGGCTTTGGGCTAGACTCCAGACTTGCATTTTTGTAAACAGCAGGTGGCAACCCATTTGTAGTCATTAAATCAACTGCGTTATGCACTTTTAAAAAATGTTTAATTTTCAATCATTTTCATCCACTTGAAAGGCAGAGAGAGGTAGTGGGGAGAGAGAGGAAATCTTCCATCTTCTGGTTCAATCCCCAATTATCCACAATAGTTAGGGCTGGATCAGGCAGAAGTCAGAAGCATGAAACTCCATCCAAGTCTCTTGCATGGGTGGCACAGGTCTAAGCCCTTGAGCCACCATCATCATCTGCTGCTTCTCAGAATGTATTAGCAGGACCCAGAATCAGAAGTGGAGTAACTGGGACTTGAACTGGTACTCCAATATGGGATGCAGGCATCACAAGTGGCAACTTAACCTGCTGTGTCAAAATGCGCACCCCTAGTAAACTTTTTAATGAAATAGAACAGGATAGGATAACATAGAATAGAATCAATCAACTCACAGTTAAATTTACAGGATGGCTAAAATGAGTGAGTGTGCATATTATTGATTTACTACATAAAATAAGTTTCTTAGGAGAGATTACAGTAAAAATTCTGAAATCTATTCTAGATTGTGGTGAATTCAGCAAATTATCTCTTGTGAGGAAACTGTCTGGACAACTACGCAATTAACCGGATATGACTGATAATTCATTGCTAAATCCTGTGATATACTCATTTCAAATTGAAATGCAAAGCGCCCCAACACATAGTAAGACTGAAATACACGTTCACTGAATAAATATGAATGAATGCCTAACTTGCTGACTCAGGAGAATAAATCAAGTAAAATGAATTAAAAATTGGACTGATTATATTAACGTTATAGCTTTATTAATGCCCAAACTGGACCCCGGGTTTCCTGGCCTAAAGCAGTAGCCTTTCCCCACTATACTTAAAGCTTTTAAACTTTACCCTTCTGTGCACTGGAGGACTGCAGAAATATCTGGGGAATTGTCATAGGGAGAGAAAAGAGAATAAAAATGTGGAACTCAGGCCTTTCCAACCTATTGCAGAAAGGTTTGCTTATGACTTTTCTATATTTGAGATTTTACACACTAGTTTTTAAACCATTGCAATAAGCCTTACAGCTTCCCTATACTCTCATGCCCTAATTGGATAGGACTGAAAACTTTAATCAGTACAGAACCTGTACCACACACTGTTCTCCTGCTGAGCTATGCACTTAGAACCAAAAGTCCCAAACCCTCTGCTCACGTGGTATTAACCTTTCATGAGCAGCACAAGCACTGAGTATATTAGCCTTGGTGAGATACCCTCAAGGAATATTGAGATAGTTTATCTTAAAACCAGCCTCAGATGCACATCAAAAACTTAAATTATTTCTTAATTTCAAAGATTTATACTATGGAATATATATTAAATATATTTCTTTTCCAGTGCAGAGTACCCTATTCCACTTGCTTCTATTAGACTACTTGGAGCTAGTAGAGCCCTTTTACTCTTTTATTGCTAGCCAGAACTCTTTCTTTCCTTCAAATCTCTCTCGTTATGGCATCCTACTCTTTCTACAACACACATACGCACCCTTCATCATTTTACATTTCCTCCAGGATTTCTTCATCATTATGTCTTTTCTCAGAGGGCAAAGACTGAAAAGGACAAATAAGTGTGGACACACCATGCTTTTATAGAATTAAGGATAATGTTTCCATTTTGGTTTTCAGCATCCTTTCTTCTGTTTCCCAGCATTTTACTGACCTTTTGAACTTACACAGTGAGCTTCACTTTTATAGGACCCACAAAGCTACCATAGCAAAATGTTTTGTTCCCATCTAAATTTGCCTTGGTTCATCTAGACCTAGTTTTGATGAAATAAATCAGAGTCTTTCAACTTATTCCTCTGATACAAGGATGTAATGATAAGAGTTGAACTCTGTGAGATTTTTAAAGACCCCAAAAATCACCATCTTACATTAGTTGAGGATTTTTTCACACCATAGAGCTGAATGAATGTTATATTATACTTTTGCATGTTACGGAGACAGTATGAGACTTAACATTTGTTGGTCACAATTAACTATGTATCTGTGTATACTGATATACTGACAATAACCATATATATTAACATGGATTAACTGTAATAGGATTATATTGAAAAAGTATACCTGTATTCTATTATCTTTCAAACATTCAGGATTTATAATTCTGTAAAGACTCCCTTAATATTTTAGTTCACAACTCTTACTCTGCATAGTTAAGTGACTCAAAACATCTTTTATGCTCATTCTTACCAGTGAAAATGAGTTTTTAGACATATACTCCAATGCGTAAAAATACACTTATATGATATAGACATTCTGCAGTGAGCCATAAGGCATATACAAAAATAGGACTTAAAAAGAATGAGATAAAATCATTCTAAAATATCACATTTAGTATTATAAACTTCTTACTACATTAAAATATTAACAATTTTAAGAAAGCATAAATAAATAAAAATACAGTATACAGCTTATAAAAGACTCAAATCTTGGGGCACAAAAAAGGTTAACAGTTAAAGATTTAAATTAAAAATATATATACTATGAAAATAAGTATAAATCAATATAAGAACAGTACAAAGGCACTAAAGATGAATATGCAAGCTTCTGTCATTTCATTAGGAAAATATAGTAATTATAAATTGCATGCACCTAATGAAATATTTTCAACATATATAGACAAAAATTAATAGAACTAAAAGGTAGAACAAACAAAATGACATTCAAGGATTCAAGGTATGTTTTTTACATCTTTCTCTTTCTCTCTCTCAACACCTTAGTAACTGATTGGACAGGATGCAAAAATGTCAGTACATATACAGAAAATTCAAATAATATGATTGCCAATTAGCCCAAATAACATAACAATATATATTCTTTTCAAGTACACCTATATGTTTTACTAAAATTGAACATATCTTTGGAACATGAAACATATCTGAAAATTTTGAAAGTATTGAAATAATAATAAATATATTCTCTGGTCCCAGTGTAACAATAACAATAAAATATGACTAGAAAAGACATAATTATATAAAAGTAAAACCAAGCACCTCTATGTAAGCCATAGGCAAAAGAGTATCAATGGACATTAGAAATACTTTGAGGGGACAAACACATAATGTAGCAGTTATGACACTACTAGGGATGCCTGCATTTCAAATCAAAATGCCTCCACTCCTGATTAGCTTCTTGCTAATGTGCACCCTGAGAGACAGAAGGATAACTTAATAGTTGGGTCCCAGACACCCTCTTGGGAGACCTAGGTTGAGTCACCAGCTCTTGGCTTTGGCCTGGCCCAGACCTGCTGTTGTGGGCTTTTGGGGAGTGACCTGTCAGATGGGAGAGCTCGCTTTCTCTCTCTCTCTCTCTCTCTCTGCCTTTCAAATAAATTGAAAATGTTTTAAGAAAAGCAAAATACTTTGAAAAGAATGAAATGGAAATGGCAACATCCAAATTTGTGGAATGCAGAAAAAGTCATGCTCACGGGGCAATTAATAATCATAACTGCATTTATTAGAAAGAAATACTGAAAATTGTCTAAGCATCCATCTCAAGAATTTAAGGGATCAACAGCAAATGAAACCCAGAGAAACTAAGAAAGAAGAGAAAACTGGAAAAGAAACAAAATTCATGAAATAAAAATAAAATTTAATAAAGTAAATAAACAGATAAAACTGTTCTTTGAAAAGACAACTAAAACTGTTAACCTGATAAATAAAGATAGACATTAAGAATGAAAAAGGAGACATAACTACAGAACCTATAGGTACTGTAGAAGTAATGAATTTTTGACAAATGGTGTGAGGATACCGAGCAGAGGAATCAGGAATTGATTTGCATGGAACTTGGCTACCACAGACAACATTAGGTAATCCTGAACAGTATAGAAAATTTGAAAAAGAAATGACTATTTCATATGATTGTGAGAATTATCTTATGGTGGTAACTTCATAACACTGGTTGTTTCTTGTTGCGTAGTTTGTTGACAAATATATGATGACACTTTTGGAGGTGATAGAAATGTTGTAGATGTTGGTTTAGGTGTCAGTAACCTAGCTGTATTCATTTGTCAAAACTCACCAAAATATAGTGTTAAAATATACAGTATTATATATTCATAAAAATCATACTTCAGTTTTCAAAAAGGTATAAGGATTTGTCCTATTTCAAAATCAAGGTTACATTAACTTATTAAATTGTTTAATTTAACTCTTTATCTTGTTTCTAATAATATTTGTGTAAGAAGGGGAATATCCAATTCTTGGTAATTGATGAAACTTGATATAAAAACACATTGAAATGGTATTTGCTGTAGAAGGACATATTTGCCTACCAAATTTATCTTATCAGTACTTTCTGATTCCATTTGAATCAAATGGTACATTCTCTCGGGCACTTTTTGTGATTTACTATAGCCCATTAAACCTAATTTTTAAAATTTATTCATATTAGCTTGTTTTAATATTCGCATAACTATAAAATAGCTCTAGATTTAGTCATGTTGCCTTTTTCTCAGATTTTGTACATGTATAATCTCTAATTTTTGTGTCATGTGTGATTTTTCTATATTCCATTATTTTTTGTTTTACTGATCAAAAATATTATTTTCTAATTGTGTATTATTAATTTCTATCCTTAACATTTTCCCCCATTATTTCCTTTGGGTTAACTCTCATTCTTTACTAGCCATAACTTAAATCACATTAATCACTTTTCTTTTAGTAATGTTTTGCTTGTAATGACTGTAACCAATACTATATATTTTCTCTAGGGAGTGTTTGCTATCATCCCACAACATTCATAAATTGTATTTGAAACACAAATTGTAAATATATAATAATTTGTTTTGTGGTTTATTGCATTATTACTTGAGTTAAATAAATATAGGATTTTAAGATACATATTTGAAGTATATTTTAGTCTATATTCTTATTTTTATTACAATTATTGCTTTTGTGAGCAAAGAATTTATTTTGCATAAAATCCATTATGGCATAATAATACATAGCCAATTTACATAAATATTCCATGAATGATTTAATATATTATATATTCTGTTACATTTACACTGATTTTTCTATTGTAAATAGTATTTTGATAAATGTTCATAGAACATTATTTGCATCATTATATGTATATATTTATATTGATGTACTTGAGTAAAATTCTGGGATACATAAGTTGGAATGCTATTATTAGACATAAGGTTTCCACATTTCTCACTTAACTAGGTAATTCCAAACTATTTACAAAAGAACTTTAGATTCACAGTTGGTCCACATTCTCACCTACCTTATATTACTTTTATTGTTTTTTGCATATTCAATGTTGAGGAATATTTAATTTCAGCTTCAGTTTGTGATTTTCCAAGATTACTAATAATATGCATTGCATATTTTCACCATTAATCACTTATCTTGAGAAATGCATGTTTATGTCTTTTGTTCAATTTTCTATTGACTTAGTTTTCATTTTCTTATTGATTTGCAGTAATTTTTAAAATGGTCTACATACTAATGTTTTATTAGTTACATGTCATAAATATCTATTCTCAGTTTGTAGCACATCTTTTTGCTTTATTTTTGATGGGGAGAAGTTTTTAATTTTAATACATTCTTATATGTTACAGTTTTCCGTTTCTTTTTGGTTTTAGTTGTGTTTATTTTTCAAAAAATCCATCTCTTTACTGAGGTTACAAACATATTCCTCTATGTTGCCTTTTTTTTAAACTATTTGGATATAATTTGAGATTTATAGAAAAGTTTAAAAATAGTACAGAGCTATTTTATCTCATTGCCCATTCTCCAGTATTAACCAATAAACATTTACATTTGCTTTATGTTGTGTGTGTGTGTGTGTTACTGTTTCCTGAATTGTTTAGGAGTTGATAATAAATATGTTTTTTTCTTTTTAATTTTTGACAGGCAGAGTGGAGAGTGAGAGAGAGAGAGAGAGACAGAGAGAAAGGTCTTCCTTTTGCCATTGGTTCGCCCTCCAATGGCTGCCATGGCCGGCGCACCGCGCTGATGCGAAGCCAGGAGCCAGGTGCTTCTCCTGGTCTCCCATGGGGTGCAGGGCCCAAGGACTTGGGCCATCCTCCACTGCACTCCCGGGCCACAGCAGAGAGCTGGCCTGGAAGAGGAGCAACTGGGACAGAATCCGGCCCCCCGACCGGGACTAGAACCCGGTGTGCCGGTGCCACAAGGCGGAGGATTAGCTTATTGAGCTACGGGGTCGGCAATAAATATGTTTTTATCCATTGAAAAATCTTGAGTCTTATATTTAAACTTTCATGTTCCTTAGTCTCTAAACTGGAATAGTTCTTTATTTTTCTTTCATATACAGGAGAGAACTTTAAAAAGTTCATTGAAATGTACACTACTTTTATTTCTACTTTTCCATCAACTTTTAAGCCTCTTCATATTGCCTTCTAAATTTACCTGAATCACTTATCCTACCACCAGTTACTGATGAGTTTATACAATAGCCTGCAATACCTGTACTCTCACAAATCAAGTTATGTAGAATGAGGATTAATGTTTAACCACTATATTCTACTATTTTGCCTATTTATCTACCAGTGAACAAATACTATTTTATTTTATAACTAAAACTTTATTTTTATATAATTCAAATTTTTAAAGTTTTTTATTTGAAAGAGTTACAGAGAGAGAGGAGAAACATCCTCCATCCAGTGGTTCACTCACCAAATGGCCACAATGGCTAAGGCTGGGCCAGGCCAAAGCCAGTAGCTGGAAGCTTCTTCCAGGTCTCCCATTTGGTTGCAGGGGCCCAAAGACCTAGGGCATCATTTGCTGCTTTCCCAAGCACACTAGCAGGAGCTGGATTGGAAGCAGAGCAGCTGGGACTTCAACTGGCACCCATATGGGATGCCAGCGGTGCAGACGCTGGCTTAACCTGCAACACCACAGCACCAGCCCCTTTAACTAAAACTTTATAATGAAAATTATTATTGGAGAGGGCAACTTATATATCATCTATCTATCTCTCAAGAAGAAACAATGATACTTGTATCTTTGTTTTTTCTATATGACATTTTTAGAATTAACAATTTAAATTCCATGAAAAAACTTGATGGGGCATTTCACTGATTGTCTTTCAAAAAATGTTGTGAATTTCCTTATTTAGGCCTCATGGTCTTTTGTTTATAGGTACTTCATGTTCTAGTTGCCATTATAAATCGTACTCTTTATTTAATTACATTTCCTGATTGTTTCTGAAATTCAACTGACTTTTGTTATTGATTATATGTTCTGAAGATTATATTAAATCTTATTAATTTAATTATGTTTATATTTTGACTTTAATTTTCTATGTAGCCAATTGTATTGTTTGCCAACATTTTTCCTTTACAATCCATATGTATTTTATTGCTTGTTCTTCTTGTACTCTTGTGATTAGTATGTCCATTACAATGTTGAAAATATCATGATAGCAAACACCCTTTATTCCTTATCATAAAGGAAATGCTTTCAAGATTTCACCATTAAGTATGACATTTGCTGAAAGTCATTTATAGAGACATCCTTTGCCTACTTAAGGATTTTCTAGTGTGAAATTTATAAGGGTTTTTAAAATAATGACTGAATGTTGAATTTTATCAAATTATTTCTTTGCATCTATCATGATGATCCTTTTAACAGAAAATGAATCAATTTATATTAATTGCTTTTTACATTAAATCAAATTTATGCACCTATAGTAAATTCAAATGGGTCATGATGCAGAATAGCTTTTTATCTTTGTTAGATTGTCATTGCCTGTAATTTGTTCAATATCCTTTGTATTTGTGATTGTGGTTACTTTGACCTACTGATGTATGTGATCAGATACAATATAACCTGCTATAATATACACAGCCAGAAAAAATTCAAATAAAACATAAATTTATTTTTCCCATATACAGTTCAGAATTAGGTTGTCTGAATTAACACATTTGTTCTGCCAAGCAGCTGCCAATACACAGTTTTCATCTTGGAGTTCAATTTGTTTTTTCCTGTTCTTATTATCTCATCCACATAATAGTAAGAAAAGAGAAAAGGTGAATAAAATAGTCCCCCATTACTAGTGGCTTAGCTTTCCAAAATTTCAGTTACTTGAGGACAACTTTGTTCCAAAAATATTAAGTGGGAAATTCTAAAGATAAATAATTCATATTTTTTATTGAGTACTGTTGTGAGCAGCATGGTGAAATATCATGCCACACTGCTCTATTCTGCCCAGGATGTGAGTCATCCTTTTGATAGTGAACCATGCTACACATGACCAACCACATGCTGGTCACTTAGTAAGCATCACATTACCAGACTGATTGTCATGGTACACCGAGCTTATGTTCAAGCAACCCTTATATATTAGCCTAATGCTACATCACACTGTCTACGTCGTTCACTTCATCACTTCACCTAAATGTCACAAGAGTGAATACATTACAATAAGATTTCTGGGTAAAAAAAAAATCAAATTATCTTTGAATATTGATAAAACTCCTGTAAAGCAAATTGAACCTGCTGTGTTCTTGGTAGGGAGATTTTAAAGTCTTGACCCCACTAATTTATTGTAAAACTATAGATGATATTTATGTCACCTTAACTGTTGTGAAGTATGTAATTCTGAGAACATACTAATTTCATTGTAGCATGACGTGCATTTTCTACTTGAGAATACACATCTTTTTTTTTTCTTTTTTTTTTTTTGACAGGCAGAGTGGACAGTGAGAGAGAGAGACAGAGAGAAAGGTCTTCCTTTGCCGTTGATTCACCCTCCAATGGCCGCCACGGCCGGCACGCTGCTGCCGGTGCACCGCGCTGATCCGAAGCCAGGAGCCAGGTGCTTGTCCTGGTCACCCATGGGGTGCAGGGCCCAAGCACTTGGGCCATCCTCCACTGCACTCCCTGGCCACAGCAGAGAGCTGGCCTGGAAGAGGGGCAACCGGGACAGAATCCGGCGCCCCGACCGGGACTAGAACCCGGTGTGCCGGCGCCGCAAGGCGGAGGATTAGCCTATTGAGCCGCAGTGCCGGCCTCACATCTTTCTTTAATTCAGGACATTCTCATTTATTTTCTCTTTAAATATTGAACTTCTGTCACTCTATTTTCTTTACCACTGTCTTCTGAATTTAAGGCTAATTCCTTATACTATCTTTTACTTTCTTTCATTATGTTCCTATGAGTATTTAGCCTATTACCATTTTAAAACTCAAACTCTTAAAAATTCCCATTTCCATAAAATAAAAGTGTCATTCTTTCAATGATATAAAATGGTCATTTCTAAAATTTCTGATTTTTAAAATATGCTTCTTTTGTGTTTGCATCCATGTATTTTTACTTAATAATATCTTCTTTCAGTCTGGTACTTTTTAAGTTATTTTCCAGTGGTGACTGTCTTTTGGCTTCCACAACAACATACATGAGTCTCTTGCCTCATGACTCCTTATACTCTTACATACAGCAATATTTATATTAGGCCAGTTAATAAACATACAATGGACCTGTAAGTGTTTGGGTGAAAGTAAGAGTTGTATATCTCTCACTTTAAATCAAAAGATAGAAATGATTAAGTAGAGTGAAAAAGGCATGTCACAACCAAGATAGACCAAAAGATATTTTGACTTTTTAGTCTTACTATTTAAGAAATACATTTTTTAAGATTTTATTTTTATTTATTTATTTGAGAGGCAGAGTTACAGACAGAGAGAGGAAGAGACAGAGAGAAAGGTTTTCATCCTCTGGTTCACTCCCTAATTGGCTGCAACAGCCAGAGCTGGGCCAATCTGAAGCCAGGAGACAGGAGCTTCTTCTGGGTCTCCCACGTGGGTGCAGGGGCCCAAGTCCTTGGGCTATCCTCCACTGCTATCCCAGGCCATAGCAGAAAGTTGGATAGAAAGAGGAGCCACCAGGACACGAACTGGCAGCCATATGGGATGCTGGCACCACAGGTGGAGGCTTAGCCTACTATGCTACTGTGCCGGCCCTCATCACCTGCTGCTTCTCATGAGGTATATTTACAGGGAGCTAAAATTGAACGTGGAGCTGGGACTTAAACCCAGGCAAAGGATCCGGAATGTAGGCATCCCAAATGGCATCTTACCTGCTGCATCAAATGCCTGCCCCCACAATATAACTTTTATATGCACTAGGAAAACGAGAATTCATGTGAATAATTTTATTGTGATATTTGCATTATTGCAGTGGGTCTAGAATAGAACTCTCATTATCTTCAAAGTATGCCTGCATTATACTCCATGGATATATCATATTGTTTTCACCCATTCATCAATTGATAGGCATTTGGGTTGTTTTTCGCCTTATGACTACTGTGAATCATGTTGCTCTGAACATTCATATGCAGATTTGGGCATGGAAAATATTTTCAGTTTCCATGGGTACATGCTTAGGAGCATCTCCATCTCCATTTCTGTTTTTCTACCTTTCAAATAAATGAAAAAAAGATTAAAAATAACATGATAAAATGCAATAAATTGCCCTTAAAAGTGTGTTTTCTAGACTCCCAATTGTATACATTGGCCTATATATCTATTTGTATGCCAGCACCGCTTTGTCTAGATTTTTGTAGCTTTGTAGTGAGTTATGAAATGGGAAAGTATGAGTCCTCCAACTTCTTCATTTTCAAGATAATTTTGAGCATGTAGGGTCCTTTTCATTTCTACATTAGTCTTAGGATCAACTTCTAAGTTTCTGTGCAAAAAGGCAGCTGAAGGGCTGGCATTGCTGTGTGGTGGGTAAAGCTGTCTCCTGCAGCACTGGTATCCCATGTAGCCACTGGTTCATGTCCCAGCTGTTCTCCTTACCATTCAGCTCCATACTAATGCTTCTGGGAGAGCAGCAGATGACCCAAGTGCTTGGGCCCCTGCACTCACATGGGAGACCTGGAAGAAGCTCCTGGCTCCTGGCTTTGGCCTATCCCAGCCCTGGCCATTACAGCCATTTGGAGAGTGAGCCAGTCGATGGAATATCTCTGTCCCTCCCCCTCTCTCTGTAACTCTTTCAAATAAATAAGTAAATAAAAATTTTTGAAAAAAAAAGCTGAAATTTTGATAAGTATTGTAGTGAATATGTACATTATTAGTGATTTTTATTCCTTCTTTATCTCTGGGGATTTTAATAGACTCATTCAAATTCTTTCCTGAAAATTGCTCTATTTTTCTAATTCTTCAGTTGTAAAAGTCTCCCATTTGTTAAGATTTGCATTAATACAATGAAATACATGAGACAACTAACTTACAAAGAGTTTTATTTAGCTCACACTTTTATAGATTCAAAGTCTGAGATCAAGCCAAGGAAAGGGACTCTGTTGGTTTGGCCTGTAGTAAGGATAGTGGCAGGTGTGACAGTGTTATGTCAAGAGTTCATCATGCAGAAGAACTTATATTTCCAAACGAGATATCAGAGAGAGAGAGAGACTTTGGGGAACAACTGCTCATCTCCTTGATATGCGTGTGGGTGGGAGGGAATACTGCTCTTGATGTAGGACTATTTTACGTGTGCCATTGCCTTTTGGAGTAAGAATGAGAACCACTTCCGCCGGATTCTGCCTCTGGAACTTAGTAAGACCCTTGTTCATGTAATCATGTACTACTGATTTTACTACTCTAATTCTAATACTGGGAAACACCTACCCAGTTTTTCATCATGAATAACTTTTTAATTATTTAATATTTTATTTAACATTATTCTGTTTGAGCAGAGTATCAACCTCCATCTAAATTCACAAGTCCATTTTTGCTAAATATCTCCTCCATAAAGTATAAATAAAAACAGATATTTAGGGAAAAGAATTATAATATGATCTTAGTTTGGATGATTGTACATGCAAACTCACAAGCATATGAATGTACATTGGCCACTTCTGGAATGCCCTTTCCCTGCCCCAGTGCATTTCTTTAATGCCAACACCATGGCTCACTAGGCTAATCCTCTGCCTGCGGCTCCGGCACACTGGGTTCTAGTCCCAGTTGGGGCACCGAGTTCTAGTCCCGGTTGCTCCTCTTCCAGTCCAGCTCTCTGCTGTGGCCTGGGAGTGCAGTGGAGGATGGCCCAAGTGCTTGGGCCCTGCACCCGCAGGGGAGACCAGGAAGAAACACCTGGCTCCTGGCTTCAGATCGGCACAGCGCTGGCCGTAGCAGGCATTTGGGGGGTGAACCAACGGAAGGAAGACCTTTCTCTCTGTCTCTGTCTCTCTCTCTCACTGTCTAACACTGTCAAATAAATAAAAACAAACAAACAAACAAACAAACTGTATGCAATTCAGCCAGTGCCCTGGCGGGAAGCATTGGCATCCCATATGGGCACTGGTTGGAGACCTGGCTGCTCTTCTTCCAATCCAGCTCTCTGCTATGGCCTGGGAAAGCAGTAGAAGATTGTCCAAGTGCTTGAGCCCTTTCACCCGTGTGGGAGACCGGGAGGAAGCTCCTGGCTTCGGGTCATGTTCTTCTTGAGCATTTACTTATTAACTCGATACTAAGTCTCTATAGAAAGCCAAACTCGTTTCAGTGAAGTCTTTTTTGAGCATCAGTTTTGAAACTGATCATGTCTGCAGGCATAATCCTCTATTATTTTTTCTGTTTATGGTGTAACAGTTTCGCAGTAGTCCAGTGCTCACTTAATGTTTTGACATTATGTATCCAGCAAACAATTGCCAAATACTTCTAAAATTGCTAAGAAACAACTGGAACTAAAACTTGCATATTTATTGCTTGATGATATAAGAGGCACCAGCAGTGAGTTTGGCCTTGGCATTAGATGAGGGGAATACCATATACTTTTTCTTTCTGGTACAGTGCATTTTCCTATGCTCTGACATGAAGTCTCTTTTACCTGATATTTTTCTGATGGCAGTCATTTTTATCAAGCACAGTTTTTAAGTATGATGCTTGATTTTTATAATCATAATCTTTTAATTTATGACTTAAAACATTGTGTAGTATTGTGAAGCAATCCCTCTCTTCCTCTTATTGTTTTTGTTCACTTAAACTAACAAGGAGATATTCATATAATGCATCTGTGGAAATTGTGCTCTCCTCTTACTCCCAAGTTAGCAGTCCGCATTTATTTTATTTTCTTCAGTGATTCACTACCACTTTCTATAACCCATCAGTTTTCTGTATTTTTTTCCAGTATATTTTCTGTATTTTTTCACAGTATATTACCTACTGCACCTGTTTTGTGATCTGAATAATACTTCAATTTCCCATCAAATATCTTCTACAAAATTCTCTATTTTTACACAAATATACCTCATTACTTTTCACCATTTGTGTCTTTCTTTCCTAGACTCAAAATTTATTTCATTCATCACATTCATATTCATATCCATCCATCTTATTTTTATTTTACTTAAATTAATTATTTTATAAAAATATTTCTCTCATTTATTAGTCATCTGTGTTTCTAGTTTTGTAGATTGCAAGTTGAGAACATGAATTCTTTTTTTAAACTTTTATTTAATAAATATAAATCTCCAAAGTACAGCTTTTGGATTACAGTGGCTTCCCCCCCCCCCATAACTTCCCTCCCACCCACAACCCTCCCATCTCCCGCTCCCTTTCCCATTCCATTCACACCAAGACTCATTTTCAATTATCTTTATATACAGAAGATCAATCTAGTATATATTAAGTAAAGATTTCAACAGTTTACACCCACACAGAAACACAGAGTGTAAAGTACTGTTTGAGTACCACTTATAGCATTAATTCACATTGTACAACACAGAGATCCTACATGGGGAGTAAGTGCACAGTGACTCCTGTTCTTGACTTAACAATTGACCCTCTTGTTTAAAGCGTCAGGAATCACCCTAGGCTCTTGTCATGGGTTGTCAAGGCTATGGAAGCCTTTTGAGTTTGCCGACTCTCATTATTTTTAGACAAGGTCATAGTCAAAGTGAAGTTCTCTCCTCCCTTCAGAGAAAGGTACCTCTTTCTTTGATGGCTCATTCTTTCTACTGGGATCTCACATGCAGATATATATATATATATATATATATATATATATATATATATATATTTTGCCAGAGTGTCCTGGCTTTCCATGCCTAAAATACTCTCACAGGCAATTCATAAAGATCCGAATCCCTTAAAGGCTGATTCTGAGGTCAGAGTGCTATTTAGGACATCTGCCATTCTATGAGTCTGCTGTGTATCCCACTTCCCATGTTGGATCGTTCTCTCCTTTTTAATTCTTTCAGATAGTATTAACAGACACTAGTCTTGTTTATGTGATCCCTTTGATCCTTAATCCTATCATTATGATGAATTGTAAACTGAAACTGATCACTTTGACTAGTGAGATGGCATTGGTACATGCCACCTAGATGGGATTGAATTGGAATCCCCTGGCACATATCTAACTCTACCATTTGGGGCAAGTTTGATTGACCATGTGCCAAACTGTGCATCTCCTCCCTCTTATTTCCACTCTTATATTTAACAGGGATCACTTTTAATTTAAATTTAAACACCTAAGAATAATTGTGTGTTAATTAAAGAGTTCAACCAATAGTATTAACTAGAACAAAAAATACTAAAAGGGATAAAGTATTAAGTTGTTCTTCAACAGTCAGGACAAGGACTGATCAAGTCACTGTTTCTCATAGTGTCCATTTCACTTCAACAGGTTTTCTTTTAGGTGCTCAGTTAGTATCACCAATCAGGGAGAACATATGATATTTGTCCCTTTCAGACTGGCTTATTTCACTCAGCATGATGTTTTCCAGATTCCTCAATTTTGTTGCAAATGACTGGATTTCATTGTTTTTGACTGCTGTATAGTATTCTATAGAGTACATATCCCATAATTTCTTTATCCAGGCTACTGTTGATGGGCATTTAGGTTGATTCCAGGTCTTATCTATTTTGAATTGAGCTGCAATAAACATTAATGTGCAGACAGCTTGCTTGTTTGCCAATTTAATTTCCTTTGGGTAAATTCCAAGGAGTGGGATGGCTGGGTTGAATGGTAGGGTTATATTCAGGTTTCTGAGGAATCTCCACACTGACTTCCATAGTGGCTTGACCAGTTTGCATTCCCACCAACAGTTGGTTATTGTCCCTTTTTCCCCACATCCTCGCCAGCATCTGTTGTTGGTAGATTTCTGTATGTGAGCCATTCTAACCGGGGTGAGGTGAAACCTCATTGTGGTTTTGATTTGCATTTCCCTGATTGCTAGTGATCCTGAACATTTTTTCATGTGCCTGTTGGCCATTTGGATTTACTCTTTTGAAAAATGTCTGTTGAGGTCTTTGCCCCATTTCTTAAGTGGGTTGTTTGTTTTGTTGTTGTGGAGTTTCTTGATTTCTTTGTAGATTCTGGTTATCAACCCTTTATCAGTTGCATAGTTTGCAAATATATTTTCCCATTCTGTCGGTTGCCTCTTCACTTTCCTGAATGTTTCTTTTGCCTCAGAAACTTCTCAATCTGATGCAATCCCAGTAGATTTTGGCTTTGACTGCCTGTGCCTGCAGGGTCTTTTCCAAGAAGTCTTTGCCTATGCCAATATCTTGCAGGGTTTCTCCAATGTTCTCTAATAATCTGATGGTGTTGGGTCATAGATTTAGATCTTTAATCCATGTTGAGGGGATTTTTGTGTAAGGTGTAAGGTAGGGGTCTTGCTTCATGCCTCTGCAATTGGAAATCCAGTTTTCCCAGCACCATTTATTGAATAGAATGTCCTTGCTCCAGGAATTCCTTTAGATGCTTGATCAAATATAAGTTGGCTGTAGATGTTTGGGTTGATTTCTGGTGTTTCAATTCTGTTCCATTGGTCTATCCATCTGTTTCTGTACCAGTACCATGCTGTTTTGATTACAACTGCCCTGTAGTATGTCCTGAAATCTGGTATTGTGATGCCTACAGCTTTGTTTTTGCTGTACAAGATTGCTTTAACTATTCCAGGTCTCCTCTGTCTCCATATGAATTGCAACATCATTTTTTCAATGTCTGAGAAGAATGTCTTCGGTATTTTGATTGGTGTCGCATTGAATGTATAAATTGCTTTTGGGAGAATGGACATTTTGATGATATTGATTTTTCCCATCCATGAGCATGGAAGATTTTTTCCATTTTTTGGTATCCTCTTCTATTTGTTTCTTTAAGATTTTGTAATTCTCATCTTAGAGATCTTTAACGTCCTTGGTTAAGTTTATTCCAAGGTATTTGATTGTTTTGTGGCTTTGTGAATGGGATTGATCTTAGAAGTTCTTTCTCAGCTGTTGCATTGTCTGTACATACAAAGGCTGTTGATTTTTTTGTGTTGATTTATATCCTACAACTTTACCAAACTCTTCTACGAGTTCCAATAGTCTCTTAGTAGAGTTCTTTGGATCCCCTAAATAAAGAATAGAGGGATAGTTCGACTTCTTCCTTCCCAATTTGTAACCCTTTAGTTTATTTTTCTTGCCTAATGGCTCTTGCTAAAATTTCCAGAACTATATTGAATAACAGTGGTGAAAGTGGGCATCCCTGTCTGGTACCAGATCTCAGTGGAAATGCTTCCAACTTTTCCCCTTTAATAGGATACTGGCCTTGGGTTTTTCATAAATTGCTTTGAGTGTATTGAGGTATATTCCTTCTATACCCAATTTGCTTAGAGTTTTCATCATGAAAAGGTATTGTATTTTACTGAATGCTTTCTCTGCATCTATCGAGATAATTATATGGTTTTTCTTATGCAGTTTGCTAATGTGGTGTATCACATTGATTGATTGCAAACATTGAACCATCCCTGCATACCAGGGATAAATCCCACTTGGTCTGGGTGGATGATCCTTCTGATGTGTTGTTGCATTCTATTGGCCAGAATTTTATTGAGGATTTTTGCATCTATGCTCATCTGGGATATTGGTCTGTAATTCTCTTTCAATGCTGCATCTTTTTCAGGCATAGGGATTAAAGTGATGCTGGTTTCATAGAAAGAATTTGGGAGGATTCCCTCTCTTTTGATTGTTCTGAATAGTTTGAGAAGAATTAAAGTTAATTCTTCTTTAAATGTTTGGTAGAATTCAGCCGTGAATCTATCTGGTCCTGGGCTTTTCTTGCTGGGAGGGAATTTATTACTGTTTCAATTTCTGACTCAGTTATGGGTCTGTTTAGGTTTTCGATGTCTTCCTGGTTCAATTTAGGTAGGTTGCATGTGTCCAGAAATCTATCAGAAATGGATAGATTCTATCAGAATTGGGTTTTTCATAAATTGCTTTGAGTGTATTGAGGTATATTCCTTCTATACCCAATTTGCTTAGAGTTTTCATCATGAAAAGAATGGATAGAATGGATAGAAATGGATAGAATCTATCCATTTCTGATAGATTTCCCTGTTTGCTGGCATACAAGTCCTTGTAGTAATTTCTGATGATTCTTTTCATTTCCGTGTTGTCTGTTGTTACATTGCCTTTTTCATCTCTGATTTTATTGATTTCGGTCTTTTCTCTTCTTTTTTTAGTTAGTTGGTCTAATGGTGTGTCAATTTTGTTTATTTTTTCAAAAAACAGCTCTTGTTTGGCTCATCTTTTGTAATTTTTTTATTCAATTCTGTTTATTTCTTCTCTGATTTTAATTATTTCTCTTCTCCTACTAGTTTTGGGTCTGTTTTGTTGCAGTATTTCTAGATCCGTGAGATGCATTGAAAGCTCATTTATTTGATGCCTTTCCAATTTCTTGATGTAGGCACCTATTGCTATAAACTTTCCTCTTAACTCTGCTTTTGCTTTATCCGATAAGTTTTGATGTGTTGTGTTGTTGTCCTCATTTACTTCCAGAAATTTTTTGATTTCTCTTTTGATTTCTTCTATGACCCAGTGGAGAACATGAATTCTGGAACTCTCTATAGAAGTTTAAATTATTGCCTGCGCCGCGGCTCACTAGGCTAATCTTCCACCTTACGGCGCCTGCACACTGGGTTCTAGTCCCGGTCGGGGCGCCGGATTCTGTCCCAGTTGCCCCTCTTTTAGGCCAGCTCTCTGCTGTGACCCGGGAGTGCAGTGGAGGATGGCCCAAGTTCTTGGGCCCTGCACCCCATGGGAGACCAGGATAAGTACCTGGCTCCTGCCATCGGATCAGCGTGGTGCGCCGGCCACAGCACGCCAGCCGTGGCGGCCATTGGAGGGCGAATCAATGGCAAAAGGAAGACCTTTCTCTCTGTCTCTCTCACTGTCCACTCTGCCTGTCAAGAAATAAAAAAAAAGAAGTTTAAATTATTAACTCACTATTTAATGGATTTTTAATGTGTATTTTTCAAATTAACGATAACACTAAGTGTTTAAACAGATATAATGTGACATAATAAACTATATATACATTATACAATGTTGAAATCAATTTAATTAGCAAATTATTATGTAGATACAATTTTTCTGGTGAGCACACATCACATCTACTATCTAAATTTTTCAAGAATATAACATCAATAACTATAATAACCTTGCTGTATTACAGAATTTTTGAAAATTATTTGCATTATTTTTACTTTTTTAACCTTTATTTAATAAATATAAATTTACAAAGTACAGCTTTTTGGTTATAGAGGCTTTTCCCCCCATAATCTCCCTCCCATCCACAATCATCCCATCTCCCACTCCCTCTCCCATCCCATTCTTTATCAACATTCATTTTAAATTATCTTTATATAAAGAAGATCTACTTAGTATTTAACTATAATTATGTATCTTTTCTCCTTTGTATAGCCACCATTCTACTTTGTACTTCTATGAGATCAAATCTAAGACTCTGATAACCATCATTCTACTCTCTATTTCTTTTTTGTAAAGAAGGCTGAGGCGAGAAACAGCCAGAACTGTGCCAGGCCTAAGCAAGGAGCCTTGAAAATCATCTGGGCATTCTACATGGGTGTCAGGGGTCCAGGCACTTGAGACATCTTTCATTGCTTTATCAGGTGCATTAGCAGGGAGCAGGATCAGAACTGAAGTATCCAGGACTCGAATAGAGGCTCATATGGGATACCAGCATTGCAGGTGGTGGCTTTACCTTCTGTGCCACAATGGCAGCCCCTGTTCTGCTCTACTTCTATGAGATCAGCTTTTTAAAATTTCATATATGAGTGGGATATACAGTATTTGTTTTTTGTGCCTGACTTAATTTACATGAAATAATATCCTTCAGGTTCAGCTATATTGTCAAAAATGTATTTCATTGTGTGTATGTGTATGTGTGTATCACACTTTACTTCTCTATTAATCAGTTGATAGACACACTTATGTTGATCATATCTTGGCTGTTATGAATAGTGCTGCAATAAACACAGTAGAGTAGGTATCTTTGACATACTGATTTCATTTCTATTGGATGCAAACTCTGTTATGGGATTGCTAGATCATCCGGTGGTTTTATTTTTAGGTTTTTCAGGAACCTCCATAATTTTTTCCATAATGTACTTCCCCAACAACAGTGTATAAGGGTTTCATTTTCAACAAGTATTTCCAAAAATTCAAGAAGCAAGAATAAGGAAGATAGCATGATTCCCCCAAATGAACACAATTTAACTTTAGAAGGTGAAGAAAAGAGATTGATGAAATGCCTGAAAATGAATACAGACGATTAATCATAGGATTACTCAGATGTAATGAGAAACAAATTCACAAGGTAAATAAATCCATATAAGAATGGAAGATTCTCCCACAAGATTGAGATTTTGAAGCAAAATCAAATTGAAATATTGAAATTCAATATGTCAAATAAAAAATACAGTGGAAAACCTTAAGAACAGACTTCATGAGGCAGAAGAAAGAATACCTGAGGTAGAAGACAAATCTGGAAGTTTCTCAGTCAGACCAAAAAAACTTAGAATAATTAAAAACAATGTTGGAGATTTATGGGATACTATAAAATGACCTGACATACGGGCCTGAAGAATTCCTTTCAGTGTGGAATCAGAAAATGAATTAGAAGGCCTATTCAGTGAAATAATTACAGAAAACATGTCTAATTCGAAGAAATGGACGTCCAAATACATGAAGAATATAAAACTCTTAATAGACCTGAACAGAGGGACTGACACCATGGTGTAGCAGATAAAGCCACCACCTCATGTCACCAGCATCCCATAGTAGCACCAAATCATGTCTCAGCTGCTCTGCTTCCAATCTAGCTCCCTCGTAATGGCCTGGGAATGCAGCAAAGGATGGCCCAGGTGCTTGAGCCCTGATCCTGCATGGGAGACCCAGAAGAAGCTCCTGGCTTCTGGCTCAGATCTGCCTAGCTCTGGCTGTTGCAGCCATTTGGAAAGTGAGCAAGCAGATGGAAGATTCTCTCTCTCTCTCTCTCTCTCTCTCTCTCTCTCTGTAACTCTACCTTTCAAACAAGCAAGTAAATCCTTAAAAGAACTTCACCATTATACACTGAAGTCAAACTTTCAACCATGAAACATAAAGAAAATATTCTAAAATGAGAGTACATGAGATAAACATTAAATTACATTCAGAGGATCTGGAATTAGACTTAAAGCCAGCTTCTCATCAGAAACCCTACAAGCTACAAGAGTCTTAAAAGAAAAAGAAAAAAAAAAAACTGTCAACCCAGAATACTGTACCCTGCAAAGCTATCATGTATGAATGAAGGTGAAATAAAGACCCTTCATAAAAACAAAAATTGAAAGAATTTGTCACCACTTATCTACCCTTACAAAGAATGTTTAATTATGTACTTCAGACAGAAGCACAAAATGAAAGTCATCATCTTGAAAGAATGTGAAGGCAAAAAATCTCCCTGTAAAAGTACAAAGGAAATCCAAAGCAAACAATAAGAATATTTTCAGAAAAATGGAAGGGTCAAGCCATCATTTATCAATAGTAACTTTGAATATAAATGGCTTAAATTCTCCAATTAAAAAAATAAAGATTGGCTGAATGGAGTAAAAAAGAAGACACATCTATTTTCTGCCTAAAAGAAATGCACCTCTCCAACAAAGACATATGCAGACTGAAAGAGAAAGAATAGAAAAATATATTCCATGCCAATGGAAAGCAAAAACAAAAGTAGACCTAGCCATCCTAATGTCACAACACAGAATTCAACACAAAAACTGTCAAAAGAGAGAAAGAACGACATTATTTAATGATTAGGGGATCAATTCAACAAAAAGCTGTGATTATCATAAATGTATATGCACCCAGTTCCAGGGCACCTGAATATTTAAAACAAATGTTAATGGATCTAAAGAGAGACATAGGCTCCAATACAATAATAATGGAGAACTTCAGTACCCCACTTTCATCAATGGATTGATCAACTAGATGAAAAAATCAACAAACAACACAGCTAATCTACATTATGGACCAAATGGACCTAATTGATATCTACAGAAAATTTCAACCTATAGCTGCAAAATAAACATTCTTTTATCAGTGCTTGGAACTTTCTCTAGGATAGACCATATGCTAAGGCAGAAAGCAAGTTAATAAAATTTAAAAAAAAGGAATCAAACCATGTATCTTTTGTGACTACAATAGAACAAAGCTGGAAATAAATAACTTAAGAAATTCTAGAAAATATGAACACACATGGAGGCTGAACAACACGCTCCTGAATGAAAAACAGATCATAGAAGAAATCAGAAAAAAAAATTTAAATCTTAGAAATAAATACAGATTACAACATATCAAAACTTATTGGATACAACAAAAGCAGTATTAAGAGGAAATTTTATAGCAGTTGGTGCCTATATCAAGAAATTGGAAATGCATCAAATAACTCACTGAGCACCAAAGGGGAAACATGTTGAAGTGAAATTGACACTATGAGAAAGAGTGACTTGATCAGCTCTTGTCCTGACTGTTGATACACAATGTAATACTTTATCCATTTTAATATTTTTTTGTTCTAGTACTACTGGTTGAACTCTGTAATTAACACACAATTATTCTTAGGTGTTTAAATTTTAACTAAAAACTGATCCCTATTAGGAATCTGGAAAGCATTATGCTGAGTGAAATAAGCCAGTCCCAAAGGGACAAATACCATATGTTCTCCCTGATCGCTGACAACTAACTGAGCACCAAAAAGGAAACCTGTTAAAGTGAAATGAAAACTATGAGAAACGGTGACGTGATCAGCCCTTGCCCTGACTGTTGATGAACAACTTAATACGTTATCCCTCTTAGTATTTTGTTTGTTTGTTTATTCTACTTAATACTTTTGGTTGAATACTGTAATCAATACACAGTTATTCTCAAGTGTTGAAACTTAACTGAAAAGTGATCGCTGTTAAATATAAGAGTGGGAATAAGAGAGGGAAGAGATGTGCAATTCGGGACATGCTCAAGCTGACTTACCTCAAATGGTAGAGTTAGAAACATACCAGGGGATTTCAATTCAATCCCATCAAGGTGGCATGTACCAATGCCATCTCACTAGTCCCGGTGATCAATTTCTGTTCACAATTGATCATAATGATAGGACTAAGAACCAAAGGGATCACATAAACAAGAATAGGGTCTGCAAATACTAGCTGATAGAATAAAAAAGGGAGAGAACGATCCAACATGGGAAGTGAGATACACAGCAGACCCATAGAATGGCAGATGTCCTAAACAACACTCTGGCCTCATAATCAGCCCTTAAGGCATGCGGATCCGGCTGAAAAGCCCATGAGAGTATTTCAGGCATGGAAAGCCAAGACACTCTGGCAAAAAAAGACCTAAATGAAAGATCTCTGCGAGTGAGATCCCAGTGGAAAGAATGGGTCATCAAAGAAGGAGGTACCTTTCTCCGAAGGGAGGAGAGAACTTCCACTTTGACTACGACCTTGTCTAAATATGATCAGAGTTGGTGAACTCAAAAGGCTTCCATAGCCTTGGCAACTCATAATAAGAGCCTAGGGTGATTACTGAGGCCATAAACAAGAGTGTCAATTTGTTAAGTCAACAACAGGAGTCCCTGTGCACTTACTCCTCATGTAGGATCTTTGTGCTTAGTGTGCTGTACATTGTGATTTAATGCTACAACTAGTACTCAAACAGTATTTTTCACTTTGTGTTTCTGTGTGGGAACAAACTGTTGAAATCTTTACTTAATGTATGCTAAACTGATCTTCTGTATATAAAGAGAATTGAAAATGAATCTTGATGTGAATGGAAGGGGAGAGGGAGAGGGAAAGGGGAGGGTTGTGGGTGGAGGGAAGTTCTTGGGTGGGAGCCATTGTAATCCATAAGCTGTACTTTGGAAATTTATATTCATTACATAAAAGTTAAAAAAATAAAGAAGAAATAAAATTGAAAACCAAAGAATATAAAATATTAGTGAAATCAAGAGCAGTTTTTTTAAAAAACTAGACAAAATTGATAAACATTGTCTCAGATAACCAAGAAAGGGAGAATAACCAAATTAATATAATCAGAAAGCAAAAAGGAGATATTACAAGGGATATCACAGGACTAAAAAGAATCGTGTGGAATTACTATAGCTACAGGCTTACAAACTGGAAAATCTTTAAGAAATGGATACATTTCTGGCTGTATACAATCTAAAAAACTGAGTCATAAAGACATAGAAAACCTAAATACACCAACATTCGAATAGATGTTGAATCAGTAATGCAAACCCTCCCAAGATTGAAAAGCCCAGGACTGGATGGCTTTACTGCTGATTTCTTTTTTTTTTTTAACTTTTATTTAATGAATATAAATTTCCAAAGTACAGAATACGGATTACAATGGCTTGCCCCCCATAACGTCCCTCCCACCCGCAACCCTCCCCTTTCCCACTCCCTCTCCCCTTCCATTCACATCATGATTCATTTTCGATTCTCGTTATATACAGAGATCAGTTTAGCATACATTAAGTAAAGATTTCAACAGTTTGCTCCCACACAGAAACATAAAGTGAAAAATACTGTTTGAGTACTAGTTATAGCATTAAATCTCAATGTACAGCACACTAAGGACAGAGATCCTACATGAGGAGTAAGTGCACAGTGACTCCTGTTGTTGACTTTACAAATTGACACTCTTGTTTATGGCCTCAGTAATCACCCTAGGCTCTTGTCATGAGCTGCCAAGGCTATGGAAGCCCCCTGAGTTCACCGACTCTGATCATATTTAGACAAGGCCATGGTCAAAGTGGAAGTTCTCTCCTCCCTTCAGAGAAAGGTATCTCCTTCTTTGATGACCCGTTCTTTCCACTGGGATCTCACTCGCAGAGATCTTTCATTCTTTCATTTAGGTTTGTTTTTTTTTTTTTTTTTTTTTTTTTTTTTTTTTTTTTGCCAGAGTGTTTTGGCTTTCCATGCCTGAAATACTCTCATGGGCTTTTCAGCTGGATACGCATGCCTTAAGGGCTGATTATGAGGCCAGAGTGTTGTTTAGGACATCTGCCATTCTATGGGTCTGCTGTGTATCTCACTTCCCATGTTGGATCGTTCTCTCCCTTTTTTATTCTATCAGCTAGTATTTGCAGACCCTATTCTTGTTTATGTGATCCCTTTGGTTCTTAGTCCTATCATTACGATCAATTGTGAACAGAAATTGATCACCGGGACTAGTGAGATGGCATTGGTACATGCCACCTTGATGGGATTGAATTGGAATCCCCTGGTATGTTTCTAACTCTACCATTTGAGGTAAGTCAGCTTGAGCATATCCCAAATTGCACATGTAAGAATTCTCTTTCTTTCTTTCTTTCTTTCTTTCTTTCTTTCTCTCCTTCCTTCATTTCTTCCTCTTCCTTCCTTTTCTTTCTTTTTTTTTTTTGAATTATATAAAACTTTTAAAACAGAACCATTTCAATTAGTCTCTAGCTATCCAAAACATTTGAAAGGGAGGGGATCTTTCCAACCTCCTTTTTATGAGGCCAGAATCAACTTAATTCTGAAACCAGAAAAAGAGCTGTAGACCAATATCCTTGATGAACACAGATGAAAAATTCTCAACAAAATGCTAGCCAATCAAATCCAACAACACATCAGAAAGACTGTTCACCCAAACCAAGTGTGATTTATCTCTGGTATGCTGGGATGGTTCAACATTAGCAATTTAATAAATTCGATACATCACATTAACAAACTGAAAAATTAAAACCATATGATTATCTCAATGAATATAGAGAAAGCATTAGATAAAATACAAAATCCATTTGTGATGAAAACTTTAAGTAAATTGGGTATAGAAGGAACATTCCTCAAAACAATCAAGGCAATTTATAACAAACCCACTGCTAGTATCTCACTGAATGGGGAAAAGTTGGAAGCATTTCCAATAAGATCTGGAACCAGACAAAGGTGCCTACTTTCACTATTGCTACTCAATATTCCTGGAAGTTTTAGCCAGAAACATTAGGAAAGAAAAAAAAAATCAAATATTTAGAAATTGGAAAGAGGAAGTCAAACTATTGTTGTTGGCTGATGACATGATTTGATATATAGGAGAACCAAAAGACACTTCTAAGAGACTGTTGAAACTCATAAAAAGTTTAGTAAAGTAGCAAGATAAAAATTAACACACAAAAATCACTAGCCTTTGTATACACAGGCAATTCCACTGCTAAAAAGAATGTCTATTCTTTTTCATTCACAATAGCTACAGAAAAAAATAAATACATAGCAATAGATTTAAGCAAAGAGATAAAAGATCTCTAAGATGAAAATTACAAAAAAATTAAAGAAGGAAATAGAAGAAACACACAAAAAAATGGAAAAACCGTCATGCTCATGGATTGGAAGAATTAATATCATCGAAATGCCCAAAATACCAAAAGCAATTACAGATTCAATGTGATCCCAATCAAAATACCAACTAATTCTCAAATCTTGTAAAAACCATGTGCCATGGCTCACTAAGCTAATCCTCTGCCTGAGGCACCGGCACCCCGGGTTCTAGTCCCGGTTGAAGTGCCAGATTCTGTCCCGGTTGCTCCTCTTTCAGGCCAGCTCTCTGCTGTGGCCTGGGAGTGCAGTGGAGGATGGCCCAAGTGCTTGGGCCCTGCACCCACATGAGAGACCAGGAGAAGCACCTGACTCCTGGCTTCGGATCGGCGCAGCACACCTGCCACAGCGCGCCAGCTGTAGTGGCCATTTGGGGGGTGAACCAAAAGCAAAGGAATACCTTTCTCTCTGTCTCTCGCTCTCTCTCACTGTCTAACTCTGCATGTCAAAAAAAAAGTAAAGAAAAAAACCAAGCTAAAACTCGTATGGAAACATGAGACCCCGAATAGCTAAAGCAATCTTCTACAATAAAAACAAAGCTGGAGGCATCACAATACCAGATTTCAAGACATTCTACAGGAAGTTATAATCAAAACAGCCTGGTACTGACACAAAAACAGACATGCAGAACAATGGTATAGAATAAAAACCCCTATACATCAACCCACATATCTACAACCAACTAATCTTTGACAAAGAAGCTAAAATCAACTCCTGGAGAAAGGATAGTCCTTTCTACAAAATGTGCTGGGAAAATTGGATCTCCATGTGCAGAAATATGAAACAAGACTTGTACCTTACACCTTATACAAAAATCAACTCAAAATAAGTTAAGAATCTATATCTATGACACAGTACCTTCAACTTACTAGAGAACATCAGGAAATCTCTGCTACTCATTGTCATAGGCAAAGACTTCATGGAAGAGACACCATAAGCACAGGCAATCAAAGCCAAAATTGACTAATTGAATTACATAAAGCTGAGAAGCTTTTGCACTGCAATAGAAATACTCAGCAAAATAAAGAGACAACTGACTGAATGGGAGAAAATATTTGTAAACTATGAAACTGATATAGGATTAATACCTAGGATATGTAATGAGCTCAAGAAACTCAACAGATAATCCATTTAAGAAATGGGCAAAAGGCTTGAACAGGCATGTTTCAAAAAAGGAAATTCAAATGGCCAATAGACACATGACTGAAATCCTATCTTTCACAACGGAATGGCTGCATTCGGAGACCATTATGGTTAGTGGAATAAACTAATCCCCAAAAGACAAATATCATATGTTTTCTGCAGTTTGTGGTTACTAATACAAAAAGTAATGTACAAGTGAAGTTTACATCTTGAGATTCATTTATTACTTACAGCCTTTGTATACACAGGCAATGCCACGGCTGAGGAAGAACTCCTAAGATCAATCCCATATTGAAAACAGTTTTCAAGTTTGTATGGAATTGCAGAAAACTGAACATCCAAACTAATTGTGAAAAAAAAGAATACAAATGCAAGGAGCACATTAAGTCCCTTCAAAGTATACTGCAAAAGATGTAGTAACCAAAACAGCATGATTATTTCATAAAAAAAGAACATAGACTACTGGAACAAAAGAAAGCTCAGAAATAAATCCTTACATTTAGAACCATCTGATTTTCAGCAAAGGTGTCAAAAACAAACACTGGGCAAAGGATAGTTGTAAAGAAATAGTGTTGGGGAGATCAGATAGCTACATACAGAATGAAATTAGACCATGTCTCTTACCATATGCAAAAATTAACTCAAGCTGATTGCTTTTTTGAGATTTCTTCATTTATTTTTTTTGGAAGGCAGAGAGAGAGAGGGCGAGAGAGGGAGAGAGCACTTCCATCTGCTGGTTCATTTCCAAATGGCAGCAACAGCCAGGGCTGGGCTAGGCTGAAGCCAGGAGTCAGGAACTTCTTCTAGGCCTCCCACACAGGTTCACGGCCCAAGCACTTAGGCCATCCTCCTCAGCATTTCCAGGTGTATTAGTAGGGAGTTGGATTGGAAATGGAGCAGCTGGGACTCAAACCAGTGTCCACATGGGATGTCAGCACTGCAGGTATAAGCTTAACCTGCTACGCCACAGTGCCAGCCCCAACGGCTTTATTTTTTTTTAACTTTTATTTAATGAATATAAATTTCCCAAGTACAGCTTATGGATTACAATGGCTTCCCCCCCATAACGTCCCTCCCACCCGCAACCCTCCCCTTTCCCACTCCCTCTCCCCTTCCATTCACATCATGATTCATTTTCGATTCTCTTTATATACAGAAGATCAGTTTAGCATACATTAAGTAAAATTAATTTTTAAACTTTGGATCAAATTATGCTGTGTTCTTCATTTCTAAAATGTAAATAACTAGAACAATATTTGTTCCAACATCATAGACATGTTATGATGAATCTGTTTATTATTTCCATAGGACTTAAAAGTACTCCTCTCATGTTGTGGGTTATATAAGTACTACTACTATAATTAGTAATATAATTTCTGTTTTATTATTGAACTTTTTAAAATTTTAACTAAGAATGTTGGCAATATATGGCTATTAACTTATTTTTCAAGTGTTATATCATTTAGTACATTGACATTTTCTTTCGAGTTTGAATCTTTTTCACCAAAAAAAAAAGTTATTTCATTTAATTTTGTCAAATCTGTCACTCCCTTATCAACTCTAGTCTTTATGCTGTGTTTGGCAAGGTCGCCTTCTCTCCAATACCATAAAAAATAGTGTTCTATATTTTCCAGAACTTTAAAAGTTTACATGGTACATTACTATCTTTAATCCAGTGATTATTTGTTCTTATTCATTGTGAAAGTAGGGATTGTAAGTTAATATCTTCTTCCTGTGTAACTACACAATTTTCCTAAATCTTAGGCCAGGCTTATATTGTTTCTTGGCTTAATCAACTGATTGTCATGTATGCTACTTGCTATTCCATTCTAACTAATGTACTTTGTCACCATGTGGAGACTCATTTCTATTCTTAGTTTACTAAATGTTGTTTATAAGAAAGACATCTTGAGTTATATCAACACTTTGATATTTTTCTCATTTGATATCTTTAAGGTAGTTCTAACAATTGTGTTTTGACTACTGTTGTTCCATTCTTAGGAATGGAACTGTTTTCAGTTCAATTTCAATCAGAGCTCAGGTTCTCTTCTCTTGATACCATCCATCCATCCATGCATTTCCACTTGCTTATAAATATCCAGGATATTGTCCAGACACCTTGAATTTGGTGAAGAGCCCATACCTAAGAACAATTTATTCTCCATAATCATGGAGTATTTCTTCCCTTCTGCTCCCTGATTCACTCACTAAAAATTTCCATCACAACTCGACCTTCTCCCTCCCCTTCTCTCAGGCAAGAATTATCTATTCTTCTGGAACAAACAAACTAGCTCAGAAAGCATGCAGGAGAAAATTTTCATCTGACATTTAGGTTATCTACTCTCTTTTAATCTTTGCTTCTGCTTCAAGTGTAGTCTAGAGGAAGGAAAATAGTCCATGAGATACAGTTGACAGATAAGATTGTCAGAAAAAACATAGAGAAAACATATTGATACTTTTAAATTTTAACACATTCACATAATGAATTACAACAGTAGAATTTACATACTGACATGGATCAAATCCTGATAAACCCAACATAAGTTGACAATATTGCAAGTTGAAAAGACATTTAATACACCTATCCTACCGAACATCGTAGCTTAGACGTATAGTGCACGATAGCATATCAATTTGCTTTTTCCTTGCAACTAGAGCTGACTAGGAGCTGTGCTTCCTGCTCACCATTGTTAGGGAGCATCACTAGTTTGGGAAAAAATCAAAATTTTCAATTTTGAAATTTTATTTCTACTGAATACATATAACTTTTGCATCATGGAGTGGATGCATCTTAAATCAAACCATCAAATATGAGATCATAGGTATTAGGTTTCTTATTAAACCTGGTAAATGGAACATTTGCATTTATATTTGTACATTCTTAAAGCATCAGCAAAGAAATAAAGCAACATAAAAACACAAAAACAATAGAAATGGGCAAGGAAATGATTAATGACATCAGAAGTTAACAACTTAGAAACTACAAAGAAAGTCGAATAATTGCAACTGAATTGATGTCCAAAGAAAGCCAGTAGGGGAAAGCCAACAAAAAGCAAATCATTGCCCTCACAGAAACTTAAATATCAGGATTAGCCTTCTGTGGCTATTTAAATGTAGGAGTACAAGACTACTTTGAGAGAAGAGTTACAAGGCACAGCTAAAAGCAAGCAAATTAGATAAAGGTCTTCATAATTAAACCTGAATCACCACTTTTCTTCCTAAGCCCACGCAGTTAGACTTTGTTCCAAACTTACCCATTCCTAACAGTGTGCTTGTGGTTTTATGCCTGCAGTGATTGAGCTAGACATGCTCTGGACTTGAGTAATCAAACACAGCTCAAGGTGCCAGTGACATGATACAGCACAAACAGGAGTGAATGAATTAATTGAAAGCATCTATACTAAACCTTGGGATCTACCATTTCCCTTTTTCCCATTCAATTCTACAAGTTCTAGGTTTGTACTTCAGACAGAAAAGTGAAGAATCATAATCTATGGAAACTGACCTAAGAGAAAACACCTACCAATCAAAGACCTCTAAATCAAAGACCAGGTCTCCGCCTGAACACCATACAGCCAAGTCAATAAGCTAACAAATTCAATTCTGCTTTCCAGACTTCAAATTAACCACTCTTTTTCCACAAAATTTTCAATTGGAAATTGGCAAGCCTATAAAAAATGTTGAAGATAATAAAATGCATTAATCTAAAAGCACGTATTGTTTACTCTTTTGTTTCATTTGTTTGCCTCTTTCACTTCTGGATCTCTATATATGTATGACTTATATACACATGTATGTATATTGTCTGGTCTTCCATTGATTTCACAGGTGCATAAACTGGGAGCTGAATCAGAAGTGGGGCCGCCAGGATTCATATTCAAATGTGTGCTTCAATTTGGGATGCTGGCATCACAGGTGGCGGCTTAAACTTCTACACCACAATGCCTACCCCCAACTCCCTTTTTTAGGTGTGTACTGTTTTATATCCCCAACAGAATTGATTGAGAGTCTTTAATGACAGTCTCTCCAGCAGTGTCTTATCATGCTTGATATAAAATATTAAAAAGCATGGCAAGACAGACACTCTGTTATATATATATATATATATACACACACACACACATACATATATATGTATTCCTTTATCATATAATTTTCCCTTTTATATCCTTTTTATTTTTCATATTTCTAGATTTGTTGCATTTTGATCACAAAATATTTTTGTTTTATGTCTGCTTTCTGAAACTTATGGAGATTTTCTTTATGACACAGTGTGTGCTCAGTTTTTCTGAGTGTCCCATGTGTACTTGTGGAAAAGCTATATTCTCTATCTTTGGAGTATAGATGCTGCTACAAAACTATATTACATTACCAATTGTGCTCTTTGGATAGTCTTATTTATTGTTCTTGTATACTTAACCTCTTTTTACTAAGATTAGTGATATGATCACATTGGATTATTGATAATAATTTTTCACCACCCTGTTTTAGGATTATACATTCACATCAAATCCTTGTTAACTATGCAGTACTTCTAGTGCTCCCTACTAGTTACTAGTCCCCCATCTCATTAATACTGGAGTTGGTTGTGTGACGTGTTTGGGTCAGTGAAATATTATCAATGTGACATTATTAAAATCTTTAAAAATGCTTGCATGATATGGCATTCTCTTTTGCATCTCTGTGTTCTTCCATGGGAAGGACACACATCAGGCAATTTATGCTCCTTTATAAAGATTTTTTTTAATTTCTGAAATAAAGAAAAATGGAATATATTTATATGTGTGTGTGTGTGTGTGCGTGTGATTTATAATCTAGACCCAGGAGAGGTTTTGTGAGTTTGTGACCTTGCAAAGTTCGGTTGTGACTGTTTGGAAAATGTTAGTAGCTCTATCTTTAAATGTGTATTTTTAGGTATAATCTAGCAGGATAATATAAAATGCCCATGATCCCATCAGGTACACTGGACAGCAGAGTGTACGTGCCTGGGCTCTGGTCCATAGTCATGGCAGACAATGTGCACACCAAACACAAGGCTTATCCTCTAATTTTTATGTGACTGCGGTAGTTTGAGAGAGCAGCCAGCCTGGGCCCAGACTGTGGTGGCAGCAGTGAATGCAACAACAGTAGTGACTGTACTGTGGGAAGGTAGAACATTCATAAGGAGATAGCACCAAGCTTTGGTGGCAAGTTGGCTTGCTTATCCACCCCAGGAGCCAGCCACTGTGGCATCTGCACTAATATTAGCTCTCCAGATTGAGTGCTGGGACAGTAACTGCCAACATGTAGACAGTAAACATTCTCAGTAAATTATTGGAAAACATAAACCTACACATGAACAAAATATATCCTATGATCAATAAAGATATCAAACTAGTAAAGCCTTAGTATTTATTGTATGATATACAATTATTATACTGAAGTATTATTTTTTCAATTTGTAAGACTACATTGTTAGTCATATGTTACTAGTAACACCCCATTACATGTTGTAAGTAAGCAAATGTCTTTAAACAAAAAAGATTTTTAAAGGAAAATGATTTACAATTTAGCAGCTTTAGTAGCAGTTTGTTCTCCTGGTTTTTGAGCAAGGAGCCTCACATTTTCATTTTGCTCCAGATTCTGCAACTTATGTACCTGGTCCTGCCTTTGGCTGTCAAATCAACCAACAGCCTGAAGCAGAGTGCCCTTAGCCAATGGAGAAGTGTAAGTTAAAAAAGGTGTATAAAAACTCTGATTTTGAAAATATTTTATATGCAGCATTGTTACAAAAATTACTGACTTGCTATGGGGTATTTTAATGGTTCTATTGTTAGTATGTTTCTATTTCTTCTAGCATAGCCTATAGTCTCTGCTCTATAGCGGCTGTGGCTATGTTTAATGTATTTTGCCCTGAGTTATGCTTACTCTGACATGAGGATCATAAGCATTTTTTCCTCATTGCCTGGCATACCTTTGCTATTTCTCTGTTTTTAACTCTTCAAAATTACTCTGTTGGGAGCAGATTTTTTTAAATAATCTTAGGAAGGTTTTATTTGTAATAGCTTCTTTTTATTGATTTTCTTTTATTAATATTTTAAAGATTATTTTATTTATTTGAAAGAGTTACAGAGAAAGGTAGAGACAGAGAGAGGTCTTCCATCCACTGGTTCATTCCCCAAATGGCTGCAATGACTAGAGCTGAGCCGATCTGCAGTCAGAAGACTGGAGCTTCTTCTGGGTCTCACACGTGGGTGCAGGGGCCCAAGGACATGGACCATCTTCCACTGCTTTCCCAGTGGGAAGCAGAGAGTTGGATTAGAAGTGGAGCAGCCAGGCCTCGAACTGGTGCCCATATGGGATGCCAATGCTTCGGGCTAGGGCTTTAACCCACTGTGACACAGCTCCAGCCCCAGGAGCAGGTGTTTATCTTAGTAGTCAGGAAACTCACGTATCACATCAGAGTGCCTGGGTTTGATACCCAGCTCAGGTTTCTGATGCCAGGTTCCTGCCACTGTGAGACAGAGAAGGTAGCTCGAATAATTGGTTTCCTGACACCTATGTGGGAGAGCTGAATTGAGTTCCTAGCTCTTGCTGCCTGCTTAGGCCTAGTCCTGCTCTTTACAAGCATTTGGAGAAGGAATCAACAGATGGAGATCCCTATTTATCTATCTATCCCTCTACTTCTCAAATAAAACTTCAAATTTTAAATTTTTTAAATTTTTCATTTATTCATTTTTAGGTTAACAAATTTCAGATTTAGTATACAGATTTATGCAAATTTAGTGGCATTGTGATACTTAACACCCTACCATCCTGCCCTCCCATGCTCCCACCCTCCCCCCTCCTTCCTTCTTCTTCTTTCTTTTAATTTTTGTTTTTAAAGATTTTATTCATTTCTTTGAGAGATAGAATTACAGACAGAGGGAGAGACAGAGAGAACGGTCTTCCACCTGCTGGTTCACTCTCCCGATGGCCACAATTGCCAAAGCTGAGCCAATCCAAAACTAGGAGCCAGGAGCTTCTTCCAGGTCTTCCACATGGGTGCAGGAACTGCAAGAACTTGGGCCATCTTCTACTGCTTTCCCAGGCTATAACAGAGTGCTGGATTGGAAGAGGAGCAGCCAGGACTTGAAAAGGTGCCCATATAGGATTCCAGCGCTACAGGTGGAGGCTTAACACACTATACTACAACACCAGGCTCTTTCTTTTAATTTTTACAATGATATACTTTCAGTTTATTTTATATTCATAAGATTAACTCTACACTAAGTAAATAATTCAACAAATAGTAATAAGAAAAAAAAACACTCTTCCTCAACAGTAGAGAGAAGAGTTGTAAACAATCATCAAATCTCATAGTGTCAATTTTATTCATACACAATTTTTGTATTTTATTAGCACAGATCAGGGAAAACATGATATTTGTCTTCCTGGACTGGATTATTTCACGAAGTACAATTGTTTTCAGTTGCATCCATTTCATTGTAATAGACAGGATTTAATTCTTTTTTTACATCTGAGTAGTGCTCCATAGTGTATATATACATTTTCTTCATCCAGTTTTCAGTTGATAGCATCTGCGTTGATTCCATATAGTGGTTATTGTGAATTTAGCTGCAATGAACATGTGGGAACAGATTACTTTTTCATGTGCTGATTTTATTTCTTATGGATAAATTCCTAGGCATGTGAAGCAAGACCCCTATCTTATACCTGAGACAAAAATCAAGTCAAAATGTATCAAGGATCTAAATCTATTACCCAATATCATCAAATTACTAGAGGAGAACATTGGGGTGCATTCTGCAAGACACTGGGATAGGCAAAGACTTCTTGAAAAAGACCCCAGAAGCACGGGCAATCGCAAATATAGACGAATGGCAGTACATGAAGTTAAGAAGCTTCTGCACTGCAAAGGAAACTCTCAGCAAAGAGGCAGCTGACAGACTGGGATAAAATATTTGTAAGCTATGCAACTGATAAAGGATTAATATCCAGAACATTTAAAGAACTCAAGAAATTCAGCAAGAGCAACAGCGACAATAACAACAAAAAAAAATCCAGTTAAGAAATGAGCAAAGGACTTGAGCAGCCATTTTTCAAAAGAGGAAATTTAAGTGGCCAACAGACACATGAAAAAATTCTCAGGATCACTAACCATTGGGGAAATGCAAATAAAAAGCTGTACCACTTCGGATCCAGCTTCTTGCTAATACCTGGAAAAGCAGCAGCAGATCACCCAAGTACTTGGGCCCCTGACACCCACTTGCAAGACCTGGATGCAGTTTTCTGGTTCCTGGCTTCTGCTTCGCCCAATTCCAGCTGTCACAACCATTTGTGTAGTGAACCTGGAGATGGAAGGTATTTTTCTCTCTCTTTCTCCTTATCTCTCTGTGTTGCTTTACTTTTAAGATAAATATGTCTTAGAAAAAAAGGAAGAAATATAGAAAGGAAAGAAATAAAGAACATAATTAAATAAATTTTTATACACTTAAAATTGTGGGTGAATATTTTGTTTTTGTTTTTGTTTTGACTTGTGAACCAATCTGAAAAGTGTTTTAATAGGTGAAGGGGCCAGCGCTTGGAGTAGTGGGTAATGCTGCCGCCTGCAGTGCCGGCATCGCATATGGGCCCGGTTCGAGTCCTGGCTGCTCCACTTCCAATCCAGCTCTCTACTGCAAAAGCAGTAGAAGACAGCCCAAGTCCTTGGGCACCTGCACCCACTTGGGAGACCCTGAAGAAGCTTCTGGCTACTGGGTTCGTATCAGTGCAGTTCCAGCCGTTGCGGCCATCTGGGGAGTGAACCAGCAGATGGAAGACTTCTCTCTCTCTCTCTCTCTCTACCTCTCCTTCTCTCTCTGTGTAACTCTGTCTTTAAATAAAATAAATAAATCTTTAAAAAATTGGTGAAATAAGCCAATTCATACTTACTGATTTGACCAATATTTTTATTTCAAGTCACATTATTTTGTTATATATGAATTATCTATGCATTATATTTTGTCTTCATACTGTCCTATTTCATTCACTTTATTCCATATTATTTTTGAATTTAAAAAGTTACATTTTATTTTTAGATGTTACCTATATAAAATAAGTTTATGATGTCTTATTACCACTGGCTTGACAGCATTAAGTGGTATAATTTAACTCTCATGTTCACAGTACATGTTTCCTTATTATCTCTAAGTTTCCCTCTCTCAGACCTTAAGCCTGCCATGTTTTTGGTATATTGTCTCTACTATGTCAGAATATGTAGCATAAATGTTATTTGTTTTTAAATATTTATGTATGTATTTATTTGAATAACAGAGTGGAACACGCACACACAGTGTGTGTGTGTGTGTCTGTGTGTGTGTCTGTGTGTGTGTGTGTGTGTGAGAGAGAGAGAGAGAGAGAGAGAGAGAATCTTTCATCTGTAGGTTCACTCCCAAAATATAAGGCTCATTGGCCAGACCAAAGCCAGGAGCCAGGAACTCTATCTGGGTCTCCGAGGTGGATGGTAGAAATCCAAGTTCCTGGGACTTCATCTACTGCTTCCTAGACGCACTAGCAACAAGTTGGATCAAAAGAGTAGGGGCTAGTGTTATAGCTCAGCAGGTAAGGCTGCTGCTTGTGACGCTAACATTCTATATTAGAGCACCAGTTTGAGTCCCAGCTATTTTGCTTCCAATCCAGATTCTTCTAATGTGCCTGGGAAGGTAGAAGAAGATGGCTCAAGCAACTGGGACCCTGCCATCCATGTGGGAGACCAGGACAGCATTCTCGGTCGCAAGCTTCATCTTGGCCCAACCTTGGCTATTGCAGCCATTTGGGAAGTGAACCTGTAGATGGAAAATCTGTGCGTGTGTGTGTGTGTGTGTGTGTGTATGTGTGTCCCTCTCTGTCTCTCCATCTCTCCCTCTCTCCCTCTCTTTGTTAATCTGCCTTTCAAATAAACTAAATTACATTTTTACAGAAAAGAAAGATGGAGTATATGACACTCAAACTGGCATTCCCATATGGGATTTGGTTATTCCAAACAGCAACTTAACCCACCGTGCTACAATGTCCACTCAATAAATACATTATTCTTGCACATTTATTTCATTTCCATATATTCAAACTTTGTCCATCAGTTCCTTTGCTGAATTTTCTCCCAGTCATGTCTTGATCTGATAAAGATAGCTGTATTAATTTCCTAGGACTATCACAACAAAGTACCATAAACTGGGCAGTTGAAAAAGATAGAAAATTATTCTGCCATAGTTCAGAATGTTAGAAGTCCAAAATCTAAGTGCCAGATTGGTTTCTCATGAAGTTCTGAGAAAGAAACTGTTACAGGCCTCTCTCCTGGATTCTGGTGCTGTTGGCTTTCCTTGATACGCATTGATGTGATTCTTAACTTCATGTTATCTTGATCAGATTAAGGGATACTCAGACGACAGATAAAATATTTTTCTGGGTGTACCTATGAAAGTGTTTCTGAAGGAGATGAACATTTGAATCAGCAAACTGATAAAAGAAGATACACCTTCACCAATGTAGAAGGGAATCACTCAATATTTTGTGGGCCTGAATAAAACAAAAAGGTGGAGGAAAGTTAAATTCTTTCTCTCTCTTCTGGACCTAGGGCTCCCATCTTCTCCTGACATTAGACATTGGGACTTCATGGTCTCCATAATCTTGTAAGCCAGTTCCCACAATAACTCTGTTCTTGCACCTAAGTTCTACTGGCTCTGTTTCTCCTGAGAACTCTGACTAATACACATGGCTCGTAGGCACTTCTTTCCAGTCTCTGCCTCCATCTTCATAGGGTTCTTTCCCTTGTCAATGTTTCTATTTATCTTATCCTTTTCTTATAATGACATCAGTTATAAAGATTAGGACCTATTCTAACTCAATATGATTTCATCTTAACTTGGTTACATCTGCATAGATATTTTTTACAAAGATGGTCACATTTATAAGTACCAGGTTTAAAATTTCAACATATTTGGGGGGGGGAGATAAATTCAATTTACTGTAGTTTTTAGCAGGTTCCATAGGAAGAGTTTATTAATACAGTACACCTTGAGTCTTTGCATATTTAAAACTATTTTGTCTATAGGCTTGATACTTGAAACCCGGTGTGGTGGGATAAAAATATTGGACTCACATTTTACTGTGTTTCATAAAAATAGTGTTCCACAGTTGTTCTGCTTTGTGTGTTGCTGTGTAGATGTCTAATATTAATATCTTTTTTATGAGTGATTAGATATTTTGGATTGGAGATTCAAGAAAACTCATTTTTTATTTTCTTTTTAAGATTTTATTTATTTACTTGAGACAAAGAGTTATGGACAGAAAGAGAGACAGAGAACAAGGTCTTCCATCCGCTCATTCACTCCCCAGATGGCCACAACAACAGGAGCCAGGCTGATCCAAAGCCAGGATCCAGGAGCTTCTTTGAGATTTCTCACATGGGTACAGGGGCCCATCCACTTTTTCAGGCCATAAACAGAGAGCTGGATTGGAAGGAGAGCAGCCAAGACACGAATTGGTGCCCATATGGGATGCCAGTGTCGGAGGCTGAGTTTTAGCGTACTACACCACAGCTCTGGCCCGGGAAAATTTATTTTTGAAAGACAGAGAGGCAGAGGCAGAGGCAGAGGCAGAAACAGAGACAGCGTAATATCTCCCATCTGCTGATTCACTCCCCAAATGCCCACAAGAGCTGGGGCTGGTTAGACCAAAGCCAGCTCTCCTATGTGAGTGGCAGGGACCCAAATACTTGAGTTGTCAAATGCTTGACCCAAGGATGTGCATTAGTAGGAAGCTGGAACCAGCAGCAGAGCAAGAACTTGATCCTAGACACTTGATAAGGGGTGAGGGCTTCTAAAGCAGCATCTTAACTTCTATGCCAGATGCTTACCCTGAGGATTTTTTAAAATCACTAACTTTTAATAATTTTTTGTGGTAAACATTTTAAATTGATCATTCTATTTTCCCTGGTGGGTCTTTTCAAAATGAAAGTTCATGTATTTCGTATTCTTTCGTGTCTGGAATATATATTGAGTTATAGTTCTTAAAATTAATATAACTGTTTCACTGCTTTTATTTTCCCTTCAGGTAGTTCTATCATATTTGTTGGCTATATTTGCCTATCTTTTATATCAACTACCTTGGTTCTGATCCTTTTTATTCCTTTCATTACATTATGTTGTTTGCATTTGTTTTGCCTTTCCTCGATTCGTTTTTCTATATTCAAGGGTACTTCAAAAAGTTCATAGAAAATGGAAAAGTCATTTGGTCTAGCAATTAATATGCTCACATCCTGTATTGGAGTACCTGGGTTTGATGCCCAGCTCTGTTCCTTATTCCATCATCCTGATGATATGGACCTTATGAGGCAGCAGTGATAGCTCAACTAATTACGTCCCTGCCACCCATGGGGAAGCATTTCTGGATCTAAGCTGTAGCCCTCATTCTAGCTCTGGTCTTTGCAGGTTTTTGGGGAGTGAACTAGTGGATGAGAGCATTCTCTGTCTCTCTCTCTCTCTCTCTCTCTCTCTCCCTGCATCTATTTGTCTGTCTCTCTCTGCCTCACAAATAAAAAACATTAAATAAAAATGTTCATGGAAAATGGAATACAAAATTATTTTGATGAACAAATTAGAAATCCTGCATTTGAGGGGTCTTCAACAAGTTCATGGAAAATGAGCATTATGGAAAAAACTAGGCATGGATTTCAAATGTTTGCATCAAAATTAAAATGTCCTTTAAATCCATTTTCCAAGAATACTTTGAAGTACTCACATATTTCAGGCCAATCTCTTCTATCTTGTAATTGAGTCTTCACTTATGTCTTGATTTCTGGGATGGTTTTTTTTCACAATATCTCTTCTAAGTTCAGTTAACTCTAATTTTACATTTTCTGATTTTCTTCCATTTCTCTTCTGAATTCTTGAATTTCTAATGTGCACAGTTTAATTTTTATCTATATGCATGCTGAAAGATAGTTAATTTAGGTGGCAGTGTGTTTTACAGATTTTCTCTGCTCTGTGTTTTATGACAAGAATTTTCAGCAGCTGAAAGATGTTGATTTACTTTCTTGCTTTCCATTTAAAATAGTTTTACATGAATTATTTCTACCATATTCGGTTCATTTTGAAATATCTTATGTTTTCCTAACCTAGCAATAATGTGTTACTGGGGTTAGGAACACTTTCTTCAGTTGATATATGGGTATTTCTGTAATTCATGCCATCCTTGTACAAGGTAAGGCTAGCACATTATTCTTATTATTACTTCATTTTGTGATTCTCCTCTTTTGTCATGACCTTTGGTTTTTACTTTTCCACCCGCTTTTCTCCTTATGCCATCAAGGCTCTAACAAGCTAATCTCCATTCTGCTCTGAAGCAGAGTGTTCTGTAGACGGAATCTTCTGCTCTCACTCATTTCCAAGCCCCTTCAATTCCCCAGTCTCATACTTTTGCTCCGTATTTGCCTTCCTAGGTAAATTCTTTCTCTTTGGAATGATGGCATCATTGTTTCCTCCATCCTAGGGTTCTTTCGCACTTCTATTTTCTGCCTTAACGTCATCTTGACTGTGCTCCAGTGTGGGATCTGTATACAGAATTTATGAGTCTTTTTCTAACATAGTTTGAAGTCCATAGCATTCTGTTTCTTAGTTATGTTGTGGGTATGAGTATGGGAGGATTTATTTGTTCTCTGTTATGATCTGTGTGCATTTGAGTGTGTGGAAGTGGGGGAAATGGTTATATTCAGAGAGATTTTCACTTCTGTGGCTGCCATTGTCCTATGTGGACCTGGAACTAATACATTAATATTAAGTATGAACAGTGGGGCCGGCACTGTGGCACAGTGGGTTAAAGCCCTAGCCTGAAGCGTCGGCATCCCATTTGAGCACCGGTTCTAGTCCCAGCTGCTCCTCTTCCAATCCAGCTCTCTGCTGTGGCCTAGGAAAGCAGTAGAAGATGGCCCAAGTCTTTGGGCTCCTGTACCCGCATGGGAGACCCACATGAGGCTCCTGGCTCCTGGCTTCGGATCGGCTCACGTCTGGCCCTTGCGGCCATCTAGGGAGTGAACGAGAGAATGGAAGACCTCTCTCTCTGTCTCTACCTCTCTCTATAACTCGGCCTTTTAAATAAATAAAATAAATCTTAAAAAAAGTATGAACAGTAAAGAGTCACCAGACTGTTCTGAAAATACTCAAACATGACAGACATGAAAGCAAATAGTAAAAAAAAAAAAAAATCAAATGAAAGAAATGAGATAAGATGGCATAGAAAAAAACTACTCATATTCAGAGAGATGGTAAAATGCCATATCACATAAAACAACAGGATAGCATTTGAGAAGTGGTTAAGTTGCTGCTTGTGATCCTCAGATCCCATATCAGAGTGCCCAGTTCCACTCCTCATTCCAGCTTCCTGCTAATGCACGCAGTGGGAGGCAGCATGTGATGGCTCCCGTTTTGGGGTTCCTGCCATACACATTAGATTTGGATTGAGTTCCCAGTTCTTGGCTCTGGTCTGGCCTAGCAGAAGGCTGTTTTGGATATCTGGGGAGTGAACCAGCAGATGGGCCCTCTCTATCATTTTGTCTCTGTCTCTGTTTGTCTCTCACTATTTCTCTCTCTCTCACTCGCTGGGTCTTTCTCTTTCTGTTTTTATGCCTTTCAAATAAAATGAAAATAAATAAAAATTAAAAGTATAAAAATATGAAAATTAAATTAAACAAGAAGAACACTGGAGGATTTATAATTTTCTCTGTAGATATTTGCATTTCTGATTTAAAATAATTAGTAATTGTTATCTATCATTGTGTTCAATTTCATATTTTAATTTAAAAATTTTTACAATTTACTTTTAAATGAGAATGATCAATATTTTCCTTACACTGTACTATCCTTATTATGGTTTTGGTCTTTGTTTGTTGAGGTTTATTAAAACTTGTCTTAAGATCACTGCTTTTTTATATTATAGTGTTTTGTAGTGTATATTTGTTTACACCAGCTTGCTGCCCTACTGTAGTAATTTTAAAATAATTTCTATTTTCCTAGAGAGTTATATTCTGAATTTAGAATTTAAAATTTATTGGAATAATGAAGGTAATAGTTTTCTCTTGCAATTATATATTTCTACATTTGTAGTTATGTTCTTCCTATATCTATTACTATTGATGCAATCCCTATTCAAAACACACTTCAATTAGCAAATACATCCAGAGTGGCCTCTGGGGTTGCTCTTCCAGGACTTGCAGACTTTCCCTTATCTTTGTGTTCCAAGATTCTCATCAATCTTTTATCTGAAACCTGGATTTCCCTGAAAACACTGAATTTCCCAATACCACTCATGGCAAGTAGAGGCCCTTCATTCTCTCACCCAACCCTACCTCCTCTGCAAATAAGGTGAGCATCCTAAATTCTCAGTTCTCAGTGTCATCACAGGCAATAGCAAATGATAAAGAAGAGTGGTGCGAGTTTCAAGTGAATAGGCATTGTTACAGGAATGTAGAAAAGAAAGGCATGTCAGTGGCATCAACGATCCTTGTTGTGCCTTTCTGTGTCACTGTCTGAATTTACCTAGTCTTCGCTAGACCTCAGTTCAAGGGGTAATTTCTGAGCTCTGTATGTTTGTTGGCTTTTCCTAAAATAGTGCCCTGGACTAACTCACGGTGTCCCCTCATGTTTCCTGGACTATGTTATAGACTAAGTTGCTGTGATAATCAGACCCCAGAATTCAGAGACTTGTGCAGGTATAAGGATTTTGTTTCTCTCTCGTAACAGTTTAGAGGTGCTCTAGCAGTGGTGCTTCTGCCACACTTTCACATGGAGCTTCTATGCCTGAGGCCAAAGTGGCTCGCCAATTGCTGCCATTTCCCAGCTGGCAGGAAACTGAAAAGATAACGAGGAAAGCAAGACATTTCCTTATTAAGGATATGACCCAGAAGTTTCATACATTGCTTTTTCCAGCCATACCTGACTTCAAGGGAGGCTGGGACATGTGGTCTCTAAGTGGATAGTAATATGAACAGTTCAAACTCGGAAATTGTATTACTAAAAAGAAGAAATGGAGCATGAATATCAGTGGGATAATGAGCCACCTCTCCTACACAGGCTGTGAATAGACTCTGGTTAGGGCTCCACTTGAACTGAGTTACTTGACTGCAGGTGTAAATGTGTGGCAAAACTCAACTTCCCCTTAGATTGTTGCTAATTGGCAGAAAATGCAGGAGCTAGTGGTTCAATTAATGTGCTCAACCTCTGCTAGATCCTTGTCTTCTGGGAGGTTAGAGTTGTGTGTGTTTCGTTAGAGCAGTAATTATTATTGAAGAAAGTAGGTCCTATGGTGGCAGGGTTCTGTTAAAGAGTTTGATGCTTGCTAAGCCTTTTTAAAAACTGTTTCTGTTGTGACAGTTCAATCAACTGAGTCTTGCAATCCGTCTTCACATTAGCAGTCTACAGTAAAAATCCCTTACTTTATTCAGCAAGCAACCTAAGGGAACAAGTCTGTTGATAGCTGTCTTCAGTATGTAAGAGGGAGGGTGATTTTTATGACTGGGGGATTGATGAAAATCAATAGTTTCTTGTTACCTTGCTGGTTGCGCCAAGACTCATCCTTGCAGTTATAAGCTTTGGACTTTTCTATGGTGTTTGTGTGTGTGTGTGTGTGTGTGTGTCTGTTAAAAGACACCAGTTTAATTATATCTCAGGTAGTAGAATGTGGCTTTGTTTTTGTTGCAGATTTTTCAGTTGTGATAAGATTTTCTCTTAATTTTTTCCATTTGTTTTATTGCCTTAGTGTTTGTAAAATATTTCAAACATGCTGAAAAGTACTTAATCTGTTTTATATTTCTTCAAGATGTCCTCAAATTTTCTAGATTTTTAGGAACATGCTTTCTTGTTTTTCAATTCTATGAGTATTTTCCCTGAGATTTTGATTTTAATGAGATTGAATTGTGGCTTATCAGTTAGGGATAGGTTTGGCTGTGAATGTCAGAAAATCCAGATTAAGCATGACTCAAGCATGCTAAAAATCCATTTTTTTCACATGAACAAAATCCAGAGATAGATAATCCAGGACTGACAGTGGGTTCTGTGACCAAGGGGAACTCCAGATCTTTCCATCTCTTTTCTTCAAACTTCTCAGTATATAGGTTCTATTTCATGGCCCAAAATGACCAGCTCAGCCCAGTCACCATATTTGGATCCTAGCCATAGAGTGTGCAGAAGTGACAGAGAAGAGCACATTCATCATATTACATTCCACTAGCTAGATTATAGTCATTTTGTCATACAGCATTAAAACAGTCATGAGAAAATATACCCAGTTTAACATTAGGGATTATATTACCAGGGAAAAAGGACAAGTGGATATTGGGAGACAAATAGCTACATTTTCCACAGAAGGAAAAAATAATATTCTGGTTCAATTTGCTGTGTTAATCCAAGCAATATGTTATTTCTTGAAATTGCTTGAAGATACTTTACTAACAAGGAAAATATCTACAAGAGTAATGCTGTTTATGTCACAATTTGATATGAACATGTTGTTCCATCCATGAGTTCCTTTTCAATTTTTTTTTTTTTTTGAGATTTCATTTACTTATTTGAAAGGCAGAGTTACAGACAGAGAGAGGTAGAGACAGAGAGAGAGAGGTCTTCCATCCACTGGTTCACTCCCCAAATGGCCACAAAGGCCGGAGCTGGGCTGATCTGAAGCCAAGAGTCAAGAGCTTCTTCCAGGTCCCCCATGCAGGTGCAGGAGCCCAAGCACTTGAGTCATCTTCTACTGCTTTCTCAGGCCATAACAGAGAGCTGGATGGGAAGAGGAGCAGCTGGAACATGAACCAACTCTCATATGGGATGCCGGTACCACAGGCGGAGACAGCCTACTGGGCCACCGCGCCAACCCCTTCAATGTTATTTTTACTTCAAGAGGGCAGTAACTGTAGGTAATGCATATGTATTAGTCTGTGAGGGGATTGTATTATATTGTATTATATAATTTAGAATTTGAAACCCCCTTTTTCTGAATATTTTATATCAGATGCATATTTTCCTTCACAAGGACACTAGCTAATTCTTTTTTTTAAGAGAGACACAGACAGGCCTAGCAGTTAAGACACCAGTTAAGAGGCCAGCATCCCATATCAGGATGCCTCGGTTCAATGCCTGGCCCTGACTCCTGATTCCAGCTTCCTGCTAATGCAGACTGTGGGAAGCAGTGGCGAAGGCTCCAGTGATTGAGTGCTTGCCACTCAAGTAGGAGATCTGGATTGAAATCCAGGTCCCCAGCTTCAGTCCCAGCTGGGGGTCTTTGCAGGCATTTCGAGAGAGAGTAGCAGATGGGAGCTCTTTGTCACTTTCTCTGTCTCTCAAATAAATTAAGATAAAATTGAAATGAATAAAGATAAAAAGGTAACTTAGCCAAAAAGAACTAAATAGGTTCTTCTTACAGAAAGCAGCCTTATCATTATTGCATGGAAAGCAGTCCTGAAGTCATCTTTCCCTTGGGGTTGAGAGGGGCTTTACATGCTAAAGTTAAACAAACAAAAAAGGGCCCAGCCAGAGAGTTGTGCTACAGCAGCAGCAGCAGCAGCAGCAGAAATTCTTTTCAGTGTCAAGCTTGGGGAACAGGCGGCTAGCACATTTTATGCTGATGAACACCGGGTGAAAGATCTTGGCATGAACACTGCAGTTTTCAAATAATAAGCTTTTGAACTAGTACAGGGCCATTATGGCAGAGCAGCAGCCTAGCCCTCTTGTCATTTGTGATAAGGACATCAATATTAGTCATTGTCAACCTTCATTAAGTTCAGATCTTACATTCTTCCATCCCTTAGGGTGTGTTTCATTGATGTTTTTCTTAGCAAACAACACAAGGACACAGGGACACAGGCTCACATCAGACTGGAGTTTAGAGCTATATTTTTTTCCTCCTCCATGGGGCATTTACTACAAAAGAATATAAATGGCTCTCAAGAATCCTTTCAATTTTATTAAAGTTATCATGGATGCCTAGTCTTTTTCAAATAAATGAACTAATTTAAGTATATTTAATGTAGAAATAAATATTATAATTAAAAACATAGTAGTCATTGTTTCTATATGCAATTTTAAAACATCTGGAAAGTGTAGTAAGCATAAAGGTGTATTTTTGTATTATAGCTTTTTTTTGATAATACTCCCATTTATTCAATTCAACTGGAATTTCATTTTCTACCACTACTCTTCTATTAATGAACCATTTTAATCGTTCTGTGAAAATGCAATCTATGTGTGCTGTTAAGATATATAAAAACCAGACTTCCATATGGACAATTTGCCTCATGACACAGGGTCTATCAAGGGAGACTCCCTGTTGGAATACTTTGAAAAGCTGAGAATGGAACTCCTCTTGAAGGGACTACTGTACAAGCAAACATGAATGACCCAGCCTCAGCCTTCTGTGGGTCTTCCTGCAGATTTCTGAAAAGGATCACACCAAAAGAAAAATGAGCAAAGACGAGCGGATGAAACAATATAATTGAAGTGATTTCCAAAACTTTGCATTTTGAAAGAGCCCTCACCCTGACTGTTGATGAGCAACTTAATATGTTATCCCTCTTAATATTTTTTGTTTGTTCTACTTAATACTTTTGGTTGAATACTGTAATCAATACACAATTCTTCTTAAGTGCTGAAACTTAACTGAAAAGTGATCACTGTTAAATATAAGAGTGGGAATAAGAGAGGGAAGAGATGTGCAATTCGGGACATGCTCAAGCTGACTTACCTCAAACGATAGAGTTAGAAACATACCAGGGGATTCCAATTCAATCATCAAGGTGGCATGTACCAATGCCATCTCACTAGTCCCAGTGATCAATTTCCGTTCACAATTGATCATAATGATAGGACTAAGAACCAAAGGGATCACATAAACAAGAATAGTGTCTGCAAATACTAGCTGATAGAATAAAAAAGGGAGAGAATGATCCAACATGTGAAGTGAGATACACAGCAGACCCATAGAAAGGCAGATGTCCTAAACAACACTCTGGTCTCAGAATCAGCTCTTAAGGCGTGTGGATCCCGCTGAAAAGCCCATGAGAGTATTTCAGGCATGGAAAGCCAAGACACTCTTCGGAAAAAAAAAAAAAAAAAAGACCTAAATGAAAGATCTCTGCGAGTGAGATCCTAGTGGAAAGAATGGGTCATCAATGAAGGAGGTACCTTTCTCTGAAGGGAGGAGAGAACTTCCACTTTGACCATGGCCTTGTCTAAATATGATCAGAGTCAGTGAACTCAGGGGGCTTCCATGGCCTTGGCAGCTCATGACAAGAGCCTAGGGTGATTACTGATGCCATAAACAAGAGTGTCAATTTGTTAAGTCAACAACAGGAGTCACTGTGCACTTACTCCTCATGTAGGATCTTTGTTCTTAGTGTGCTGTACATTGAGATTTAATGCTATAACTAGTACTCAAACAGTATTTTTCACTTTATGTTTCTGTGTGGGAGCAAACTGTTGTAATCTTTACTTAATGTATGCTAAACTGATCTTCTGTATATAAAGAGAATCGAAAATGAATCTTGATGTGAATGGAAGGGGAGAGGGAGTGGGAAAGGGGAGGGTCGCGGGTGGGAGGGACGTTATGGGGGGGGAGCCATTGTAATCCATAAGCTGTACTTTGGAAATTTATATTCATTAAATAAAAGTTTAAAAAAAATTTAAAAATTTTTAAAAAAGAAAGCTGGCTTTAAGTAAACTCAAATTCTTAACTGAGGCTGGTTTTGTGGTACAGAGGGTTAAGCTGCCACTTGCCGGCATGCCATATGGGCACCAGCTTGAGTCCTTGCTGCTTTGCTTCCAATCCAGCCCTCTGCAAATGCACTTGGAATGCAGCAGAAGATGGCCCAAGTGCTTGTGTGACTGCCACCCACATAAGAAACCTGGATGGAGTTTCAGACTCCTGGCGTCAGCCTAGCCCGGCTCTGGCTATTGTCGACCATTGAGGGAATGACACATGGGATGAAGATTCTCTCTCTCTCAGCTCTAGCTCTAGCTCTAGCTCTCTCTCTACCTCTCCCTGTCCCTCTTGCTCTCGCTTTCCCTCTCCCTCTACCTCTTTCTGTCACTCTGCCTTTCAAGCTAATAGATCTTTTGAAAATTCTTAACAGAAATGCAGATGTGATTTAGTTGTAGGCTATGAGATATTTTCCAACTATTGAAGAGGACATAGTTCTGCAATACTTAAGGCCATTACTTCAAGATGTAGAACATGTCAGATTATCAGCACTTCAAATATTTAGGTTCTAGCATGAAATAATCATGGAATTAATGAACAGTTAGAAAACCAAATTATTTCCATTTCAAATGCAGAAGGTGTATTTGTGGGGGAAATAAGGAAGAAAAAATTCTTCTCAAAAATAAATAATGCCAAAATAAAGAGGGATTAGAAGGGGAGAGTGAAGAACTGTGACAAAACTAGAAACAAAATTGTTAAATGACATCTTAAATTATTTTTGGTGTTCAATATATTTGGTCCTATTCTTAAATATGAGCATGTGTTCCAATCGTGTATTTACATGGGCTTCATGAATTATATCCGTGTGATTATGTGACTCAGTGTGGCTGTGGCTTAGCTTTACCTTCTTTGGTGCATGTATCTATTTCTGTCAAAATGTATATCTAAGTGAGAACTGATCAGAATCTACTCTACATGTTCCTTACTTGATGCCCTTTCCCAACTCACTCTCTGCAGGACGTCAGAAGAAAGTGCAAAGTACTTTGCATAGGAGGGTGCTGCTTCCACTCACTGCTGCCTTTTATGGAGCTGCCTCCTATTTCCAAGCTTCCAGAATTCATGATTCCGTTTACCAATATTAATTTCTAGGAAGTGAACCAGTGGATGGCAGTCTCTCTCTCTCTCTCTCTCTCTCTCTCTCTCTCTCATAAATAAGAATGAATAAATAAAGTAGTTTTTGAAAAAATCAATATACATGAGAAAATTCTGTGAGGCATTCAGTCAGCCATGTATGTTGATTCTATCCCAGGCAGAAAATGGGCAGTAAGGCATCTTGATTTATCTCTAGAAGTAATTAAAACTGTAAGAAGCAGCACCTATAAGGGAGATTGACTTACCAGAACAGCCAGTCAGATTTAGGTCAATAGCTGTTCATTTTATTTTCTCCTTCCTGATAAGAGGTCCCAGGGACTTCCTTCTTCTATGTCCTCCACTCTGTCCTTTGGGTTTCCTCACCTTCAAACTGACTGTAGACGTATCATATTTTATTGAGCTCTTTCTTTCTTGTTACTGCTCTTGAAAAACAAAACAGCAGCCTTTTTTTTTTTTACTTCAAACGCTTTAATAATAAGTACAAAAAGGATGATAATAGTTAAAATAGCAAACATGAGGAAGTGATAAAAAATTAACAAATGGTTGAAAAAGTCTATTGCTTGTGGCCCCTGGGTTAGGGGCTTGAGCCACATTACACAGATGGTACCTGGAAGCTCCCTTGAATGTCTTGCCTCCTTTATTTTGAGCAGAAGAATTTAATAAAGGTCTCCTGTTTTTAAGAAGTAGCTCTCATGACATGGAAAAGGCAGAATAATGCACAAAACTTAACAACCCATCAATCCACTTATTTCATGTTGATAATTTTCGCTTTCAGGAAATTGACTAAGGACATTCATTTAAGGTGGCGTTATTGTTCCAGTTCATACCATAGTGACTTTAAGCTTTTTCCTTTTAACAGGGAAACTACTTTTATATCTAAATAAAATACTTCTATGCATTCCAACATATAAAATTGATGAATTCTGAATGTTTTTGTTTAAAATCTGGATGAGATTCCATGCTCCCACTTATTTAACCTTACCTCGCCACCACTCTACTGCATGGACATGTAAGGCTTCATGGAACACAACTGTAAACTACCACCTTAGGGAAACCCCTCAAAAGTCTTCTTCCTTGAAAATAAAATGAAGATTTTTACTTCAAAACACAATTTAAAAATTATCTGTGTTCATCACAGAAACTTTTGAAAGTACGGAAAAACATTTATTAAAAAATTTATTATTTTCATTTTATTTGAAAGAGAGAGAGAGAGAGAAATCTTACATCTACTGGTTCACTGCTCAACTCTGCAATAACCAGGGCTAAACGAGGCTGAAGCTAGGAGCCTGGAACTTTTTGTGGGTCTTCCACATGAGTGGCATGGATCCAGATACTTGAGCCTTCACCTGCTGCCTCCTCTCAGGGTGTGCATTAGCAAGAAGCTGGACAGTAGCCAGAACTCAAACCAGGCACACATATATGAGATGTGGATATCCCAAGTAGCAACTTAATCACTGTACCAATTGCTTGACCCCAGAAAAACATTTTAACAACATTGAAGAATAACAACCATTATTCTAGAACCTAGAAATACATTCACTGTTAACCTTTTCAGTGTCTGTGTCCTGCCTTTACATTTTCATGGTGACTGCTCCCTAACCATCCCACCTGGCAAATTTATATTATAACTAAGATAAAGCTTAATATAGGGGCCGGCGCTGCAGCTCACTAAGCTAATCCTCCACCTTGCGGCGCCGGCACACCGGGTTCTAGTCCCAGTCGGGGCGCCAGATTCTGTCCCGGTTGCCCCTCTTCCAGGCCAGCTCTCTGCTGTGGCCCGGGAGTGCAGTGGAGGATGGTCCAAGTCCTTGGGCCCTGCACCCCATGGGAGACCAGGAGAAGCACCTGGCTCCTGCCATCAGATTAGCGCGGTGCGCCGGCCGCAGCGCACCAGCCGCGGCAGCCATTGGAGGGTGAACCACCGGCAAAAAGGAAGACCTTTCTCTCTGTCTCTCTCTCTCACTGTCCACTCTGCCTTCAAAAGAAAAAAAAGCTTAATATAGGATGAAGAATGCATGTTTTTGAAACAGATAAGTCTGCACTCGAATCATGGTTTCTAGAGTATGTTATTTAGCTTCTATGAGACTTAGCTCTGACCTTTCCACCTTACTTTTTAAGTAGATATAATAAAACTGCCATTAACATGCTGCTGTGATGATGAAATGGGTAAATATTAAATACTTTGAACAGCAGTGACACAAAAATTATCCATCTCCAATTTTGTCCTTTTCCTTAAATAAATAAAACTTCTACATTAAAACAATGAAATGTCAAATAGTCAATAGGCAGTTGATCAAATTTTAAAGAGGAAAATGGATTTGAGATGAAGAACATTCCTTTTGATCCTATGAAATCATCATTTGAATCACCTTTGCTACTATGCATGCAGATGAACTTACCTCTAATGGAAAACGACTAAAGCAAGTCAGCATAAATGTCTATGCTATTTGTGCTCACCAGTGATTGTATCCTACATGGGTTTACAAAGTGCAAAGCAGTGAATAGTTCAAGTTTTAGATTTTCTATTTAGCAGTTCTGTGACCTTGACAAATCACTAAATTTCTAAGCCTTGTAAATGAAGATAATGTATGATAATAAATGTCAAGTATTTTGGATGGTGCCAGACATACAGATAGTTCTAAGTGACTAGTAGTAGTCATTATCAAAATTACTTGAAATTTAATATAAACTCATTGATAGGAAAGGATTGTGAAATGTATGCTTAGCACTATTTGATATTTTCATAACTGCTCTATTTTGTTGATACTGTAGGTGTAATGATGGCATTCTATAACTAACAAGACATCACAAAGTGAAAATTAGCCAAAGGAACTACAGCTTCAGCCACAAGGATAACAAAAATCAACCTGGAAACTACAAACTAGTTTATCTTGCCCTTGTCGAATAAAATTCAAGGGCATGTTAAATTGAGAATTGATTAACCAGGTAAGAAGGAAAATAATCCAAAGTAAAAGACCTTTTTTAAAGAAAGTGACAAATGGGCTTCCCAAAGTCAAACCTGAAATCTCTTCCACCTAACAATTATTCACTCTTTTTGACTGAGAAATGCTTTTGAGATGCACTACAAGGTTTCATCATTTTCAGAAAATAAAATGCTACACTGGAAACCTATTAACTCTGGAGTACAGATCAAGATGTTGCCTGAAAATATTCCTTCTGCAAACCCTGCAGGGATTTAATCAGTTGCAGCTCCCTTATATACGAGTTGTGGTCAGCAGAAATGCTCAGAGTAATGGTTCCAAGCATCTAAAGCTAAGAATAACATATACATGCTTTCTAGGGCAGACAGAGCTCTGAAACTCTCTGCTTATTTTGATTTACTAGGCTGAATTTTGGGGCTTTAGTACATTGAATAATTCTCAGGTGTATTCCTATATATAGCCCAACTGCATCGGGTGTCAGTATGTTTCCTCAGAGCACTGGCACAGGTAGAGGTGCTCAATGTTTAGGATGCACATAAATCATCGGAGGAAACAAATTCAAATGCTGATTCCTGGGTTATACCCCCTCCTTTTATTCAAATATCCTTTTAGGAACCGGTCATCAGCACTTTTTGCAAGATGTGGAGGAGATGCAGAGAGCCTGCACAGCACATTTTGAAAAAAAATTGTACCATTACCTTTTTCCTAATACATGAGGTTACAGAAGACTGGCTGCTCAGGGTGGTAAACTGGAGGGAAAAGGAGTTTTAGAAATGGTTCAAAGGAGTCACAAAAGGATAAGCATCTATATTACTATTCACTAACAGTCGGGAGCAAGTAATTACATAATAGGGGACCAAGAAAGGGGAGATTAAGAGCAAGGGACTCAAAAGGAACATGAAGGGGGAAGAGCCATGAATACAGGTAATATGTGGCAAGTCCATGTTTTTAAGTCAGCTATATCTTGCTCCAAATGCATATGACTATATGAGTGGTTCTCAAACTTATGGTGCGTAGGGATCAGAGAAAGCTTCTTGAAATGAAGATTTCTAAAATCTACTACTGGAGATTCTTATTTAAAAAAGATGAACTGGAGAATAGGTGATCATAATAAAATAAAACTTTGTGTTAACTAGTATAGTGGTCTTCCCCAAGCTGTAAAGGAAACATTCCAATATCCCCAGTGGGTGCCTGGCCATGAGTAGTGGCTAATCCTACATACACAGTACTGTGTGTTTTTTCCTATATGCCCTGTAGCAATGTCACATAGTACCGGGGTTAATCTGCTTTTCCAGGTTTTATGCCTTGGTGTCTTGTTGACATTATCACTCTTGCACTTTGGGACCATTATAGAGTAAAACAAGGGGCCGGCACTGTGGTGTAGTGGGTAAAGCCGCCGCCTGCTGTGCCAGTATCCCATATGTGCACAGGTTTGAGTCCCAGCTGTTCCACTTCCAATCCAGGTCTCTGCTATGGCCTGGGAAAGCAGTAGAAGATGGCCCAAGTCCTTGGGCCCCTGCACCTGCGTGGGAGACCGGGAAGAAGCTCTTGGCTGCTGACTTTGGATGGGCACAGCTCTGGCCGTTGCAGCCATTTAGGGAGTGAACCAGTTGGTGGAAGGCCTCTCTCTCTCTCTCTCTCTCTCTCTCTCTGCCTCTGCCTCTTTGTAACTCTGCCTTTCAAATAAAATAAATAAATCTTAAAAAATAAAGTAAAACAAGAGTTCCTTTAAGGCAAGCACTACCAAACTTCAACAGTGGATCTGATCACAAAGACAGCTACTTAGTGACTAACACGTGGGAAGCTGGACACAGGGATTATTCACACTCTAAGTGTGACAGAGTAGGATGTTTTGAGATTTAACCACATTACTCAGAATGGTGCACAATTTACAACTTATGAATGGTTTACTTTGTAAATTTCTATTTGATATTTTGACTGCAGTGGACTTTGTGTAACGAATTATAGAAAGTGAAATCTTGCATAGAAGATAAATTATACTGTGTACAGAGTAAAATTATTGTAAGGAAGAATTCTCAAAAAAGAAGATAAAAGTTTATTTCTTTCATCTAAAAGGACAGTTCAAAAAGTTTCTTGAAATGAAATTTTAAAAATAAGCTTATTCTGTTGCAAAAAAAATTAATCCATGCATAGGGGTCAGGGTTTTGGCATAACGGGTTAAGCCACCTCCTGCAATGCAGCCATCACATATAGAAGCTGGTTGGAGTCATGGCTGCTCCAGTTCAGATCCAGCTCCATGCTAGTGTGCCTGGGAAGGCAGCAGAAATTGGCTATAGTCCTTGGGCCCCTGCACCCATGTGAGAAACCTGAATGCAACTCCTGGCTCTTGCAACCATTTGGGGAGTGAAATATTGGATGAAAGATCTCTCTCTCTCTCTCTAACTCTGCCTTTCAAATAAATAAAATAAGTCTTTTATTTAAAATATGTACATAGTTTTTTATATATAATACACATTTTTCATGAACATTTTGAACCATCCTTCCTGCCATGTCTCTTTGTAGATAGGTCAGGTGCAGGGTAGGTAGGTGTTTTTGATTTACAGGATCCTAATATGATTTCTTCCACATTCTTGCTCTGCAGTATCCCAGATATTATCTTTGTCTGCATGGTTTGAGGTGCTGATTACCAGCTGCCCATATAAAAGAAAGATGAGGGGAGTTAAGGGAAAGGGATGTCTTTCTTTTCAAAGATATGTCATGGCAATGAAAACATCATTTTGGCTCACATTATCACACCAAGCTGCAAGGGCACTTTAGTAAAGTAGTTTCTTATGGGGCTCCCTGGCCTGAAGTGCCAGCATCCCATATGGGCACCGGTTCTAGTCCTGGCTGCTCCTCTTCTGATCCAGCTCTCTGCTATGGCCTGGGAAAGCAGTAGAATATGGCCCAAGTCCTTCAGCCTCTGCACCCCCATGGGAGACCTGGAAGAAGCTTCTGGCCCCTGGCTCCTGGCTCCTGGCTCCTGGCTTCGGATCAGTGCAGCTCCAGCCATTGTGGCCATCTGGGGAGTGAACCAGCAGATGGAAGACCTCTCTCTCTGTCTCTACCGCTCTCTGTAACTCTGTCTTTCAAATAAATAAAATAAATGTTAAAAAAGTAGTCTCTAGTTAAACAGTCATGTGCATTGCTAAAGTGTGAGGGAATATCTATTATTTAAAAATGAAGAGGTGGGCCGGTGCCGCAGCTCAACAGGTTAATCCTCCACCTGCGGCGCCGGCACACCGGGTTCTAGTCCAGGTCAGGACATCGAATTTTGCCCGGTTACCCCTCTTCCAGGCCAGCTCTCTGCTGTGGCCAGGGAGTGTAGTGGAGGATGGCCCAAGTGCTTGGGCCCTGCACCCCATGGGAGACCAGGAGAAGCACCTGGCTCCTGCCATCGGATCAGCGCGGTGCGCCGGCTGCAGTGCACCGGCCGCGGCGGCCATTGGAGGGTGAACCAACGCCAAAGGAAGACCTTTCTCTCTGTCTCTCTCTCCCTCACTGTCCACTCTGCCTGTCAATAAATAAATAAATAAATAAATATGAAGAGGTGAATATATACTGGAGGAGAACTAGGAGATTCTGTCATAATAGACTCACTTAAAAACAAAGACTTTATAAAATACCTTGTAGGAAGTCAACTCTGCTGTAGTAGATACAACTGTGCATGCTAGTTGTTAGCAGAGGTGCTAAGAAAACTTTTGGGAGCAGCTTTAACTCAATTTTCAGAACATTTAGTGCAATTCTAATAATTAAGATGAGTATTTAAGTGAAACAGTCACCCCAGTGATCCTATACTAAAGGATACCTTAATCTGTGTGGAACATTCAAAAATCTACTCCCGATTTTCTCACTTACCGTGGTCTCATTCCCAAAGTTCTTGACACTGGAGAAGGGATTATGTGCTATAGAAACACAAGAAAGAAAGATCAAATCCATTGGAAAAGCTTAAAAGAAGCTTCTTGAAAGAAGTGATGTTTGAAACAGATCAAAATAGATGGATAGAATTCTGACAGGTTGAATTAAAGAGGACAATATTCCAGTGCCAGTTCAAGGAAACAGCATGGCAAAATGAGAAGAAAGAACAAAAGAAAGAAAACATGAGATACACTCTTAATGGATTTCTAATTCAACTCAAAGGATATTTAGAATACCCCAACAAAATGTGGGAATGACACAAATTGTGAGAAGCAAACATTAAAATAAAACTAAGCTGGCAGCTTTTCTTCTGTTCTTTCATCCAATTGCATTTTAATTTTTTCCATGGGCCAGGAATTAAGTTATGGATTTATGACTAAATTCTACATTCCCCTGACTTGACACCAAAAAAATACATGCTCTAGCAAATTAAGGGGAGAGGGTTAAACACGTCAGAGACATTGCTCTATTAAGTTTCTTGTGAATTATCATTAAATTATTTCCTTTGTGCCTCTGAATTTGGGCAATGGACATCAACCTTAATGTCTTTTTCCCAGCTCTTGATGCTTTCTAGTCAAAATGGTAGTATTTAATGTATTATTTTTTGATATATGAATATGCAATTCATCTTTATTAATATTTCTAGTCACTCAGTGAAGGGGCTGCACAATAGAACTAGCTGAATTTCATCTGACTGTATTAAGAGGTAGTTTGACAGTAGCTAGGGGCAAAGCTGAAAAGCATTGCAGAAATTGTCAAAAGTCCTAATCTTCATTGATATAAGATTCATACATCATTATTCAAATGATACTCTATTTCTTTCTCATATATTGATTCTTCCTCTTCTTCACAAAACACCTTCTCCATATGTTTTTATATCTTCCTTTAAAGGAAACCGTGAATTATTATTGCCAGCCATCAACATAAAAAAGAGTAGAAAAGACTGGAGCAGTTCATGTTGAATTTCTGAGTTAGTAATATTAGACAAATCCATACTTACTAACCTGACACTCCAGAAATATAAAATGACATTGACCATCAATTGACACACACTGCATATGTTATACAGTAGAACATGGGCTTTGGAGTCACACAAACTAGAATTCAAAGCCTGTATCTATCGCCTACTTGGTATGTGACCCTGGGAAAGTTACTTAAACTTTGGTGAAATAATAGATTTAAAACATTTTTGTGCCTTGCCTGGCTCAATAGAAATGAATTATTCTTTTACTACTTATAGATTCTATACAAAAAATAATTTTTATTATTAAGATGGTTTATAAATGTGGGCATGTGACATTACTATTTTTAGCACCAATTTTTTAAATAATATTCTAAAAACATAAAAGTTCTTTATAACATTTTCTGAATAGCTAGTGATGGATTCAGAAATTATTGCTCCAGGAGCTGAATCTCATTTCTATCATGTATTCAAAATGATTAAAATTAAGTCATTTCTGCTATAGTTAGAAATAAAATAAAGCATTCGAAGCACTGACTTTTTTTAAAAAAAAAAAAGGCATTCACATAAAATTAATCTCATTGTTTTCATTTTGAAATGGGCTATTCTGTTTTTCCCTTTAGAATGCTCTCCTGGGGCCCACACCGTGGCTCACTTGGTCCTGCAGCTCCAGCATCCCATATGGGCGCCAGATTCTAGTCTTAGTTGCTCCTCTTCCAGTCCAGCTCTCTGCTGTGGCCAGGGAGGGCAGTGGAGGATGGCCCAAGTGCTTGGGCCCTGCACCTGCATGGGAGACCAGGAGGCAGCACCTGGCTCCTGGCTTCAGATCGGTGCAGCGCGCCGGCCGTAGCGGCCATTTGGGGGGTGAACCAACAGAGGGAAGACCTTTCTCTCTGTCTCTTTCTCTCACTGTCTAACTCTATCTGTCAAATAAATAAATAAGTAAAAGAATGTTCTCCTATGTTTAGGTAGCAATATCACATTAAACTAGCATCAATTTTAAATAATGCTAAAGGTTTGAGGTAAAACATGCTGTAAAGTAGTTAGAACATTTCACAAGAAATTTTATAAATAATCAGAGTGTGAGTCAGATTTTTTAAACTCCAAAATATTTTCAACAGAGTGTGACTTGAATACTACTTTGATCTGACTTTGGTAGCTATACAAACATTGTAAAATAATTTTGTTTACAGTCAATTAATCTTTCTAATCTCTATATGAATCATTATTTGATTTGTGTGCCAAATTTATATATCCTCATTCAGAAACCCCATCAAAAGGAAATAAACAAGGTCTTCAAAAAGTTCGTGGAAAAATGCATATTATGAAAAAACTATGCATATCTTTCTAAAACTTAAATTTTTCTTTTAGTCCTATTTTTTCCACAAACATTTTAAAGTATCTTCACAAAAATTCAAAATATTAACACAGCAAAAATACAACAAGAATCATTTAAAATGATATCTGTTTTCTAGTCACGGTGGAGTAATTTGAATCAAACTTACCAGTTAACCATAACCAACAAGCAAATTAGACTAAATATGTGAAACAATTACTGTCAGTTTGGACAAGAGACAGCCCAGGACTGGTACTCCTGAGAAAAAGGAAATTAATGAAGATAGCATTTCCACTGGCTATCTTTGGGATTACAGGCACTTTCCAGGCCACAGTTCAAGGAAGAAGAACCCAAGCAGAGCCTTGTGGTCATGCTGAGTTGAAGACATAGAATTAAAATGCAGGGAGGGTGCAGTGACTTGAATTTGTGAGTACAGGAAAGGAAATAAGCAGAGAAGAAGTGCCAGAAATAGGCATAGTGACCCTCAAGAGTCTGTTGCTAAATATTAAGTTGAAAACACATAGGGTAAAATTCCAGGAAGTTGAGAGAAGAACAACTGTGCAGCTAAATCTGAACAATTTGCAGAACTCATAGAGTGATAGGAGAAATTTTAGTTTTAACCTGGAGGTGGGCTTCTTGTTTAACAGCTGGGACAATCCGTAAACCCCTTGGAAAGATCATACTTTAGTAAAAGGCTAACTTAGCTGTAAAATTTTTACAGCAAAGCTTAAAATCAGACTTCAAAGGGATCAAAATGATCCAAAAGTAAATTTATTGTCTGTCAAAATGAAGCTTTAGATTTTCAAAAAGTTCAAGAAAACCCAGTGCTCCACAATGTAAGATTTCCAAAGTTCAGCATCTATTAAAAAGTTAATATACATGTATGGAAGCAAAAAGTTTCACCTGATTCCAGGAAAAATATCACTCACAATAAACAGCTTTAGAATTAATAGACATGATGGAAATCACATACAATGATTTTAGAAACAATTGTTCCAACATATATACCACAGATTATAAGAAAATCATGAATATAATGAGGAGAGAATTGGGACATAAAAAACAAATCAACAGGTGGAACCATAGTATGAACATATAACAAACTTTTAATCCACTCATCTGTTGTTGGAAATCTGAATTACCACAACTCAATTATTTGCTATGATATAGGCTTACCATGAACATTTGTGAACAAGTCTTTGTGTGGACATGTGTTCTCATTTCCCATGGGAAAATAGCTAAGTGTGGAATTGCTGGTTAGGTGATAATACACATATATTGAGCTTTATTGGAAACTTCCAGACTGTTTTCCATTTTGCATTTCTCAGAAAATTCAAAAAACATAGAAATCATACTATGTATTGTTTCTGAAGACAACAGAATGAAGCTGCAAGTTAACAACAAATGAAAGTCTAGAAACATGAAAACATGGAGACTGAACAACATGCTACTGAATGACAAGTGGGTCATAGAAGAAATCAAAGGGGAAATAAAAAATCTCTTGGATCAAATGAAGCTTACAACACATCAAAACTTATGGGATACAGCAAAACCAGTGTTAAGCGGGAAGTTTATAACAGTGCCTACATCAAGAAATTGGAAAGGGATCACATAAATAATATAATAATGCATCTCAAGGACCTATTTAAAAAATTAGAAGGAAAGAAATATTAAAAATTACAGAAGAAATAAACAAAGATGATATAGTTTTGTAAAACTTTGTGAAACCAATTGTTAAAAATGCTATATTACTATAATTTTATTGATCTGTGATTACTTTAAAATTTGCTGTAAATGAGAGAAATGGTCATTTTTCTATTCAATTATTTTTTATAGTCATTGTCTCCAGTCCCACTAAACTAGGGGCTTTTCTATGCTTGTTACTTGTTTAACTTCGTATTCAGTGACATATTAAACCATTTTGCTGTAATGTAAAATTAAAATGTATTATATCAAAAAGAAAAATAAAGAAAGAAAAAGAAGGATGGGGAGGGAGACAGAGAATGGAGGGAGGGAAGAAAGTAATATCATTATATTGTTAGAATTGTATCTACAAAACATAGTGAGTTTATTAAAATGTAATTAAAAAACTAAAATAAAAAATTTAAAAATACAAAAGATCACTGAAATGAAGAGCTAGTTCTTTAAAAAAAATCACAAAACTGATACATCATTGGCCCAACTAACCAAAAGAGTCAAGACACAAATTAACAAAATCAGACATGGAAAAGGAGATGTTACAACAGAAATTAAATAATCACCAGGAATTATTACAAACAGCTATATGCCAACAAATTTAACAATCTAGAAGAAATGAAGATTTCTGTACATACAACTTGCCAGAATTAGTACATGAAGGCAAATAAAATTTAAATAGACCAATAACTAAGAGATTGTTTCTAGAATTATTTCTTTTAGGAAAGGACATTCATGTGTCCTTGTAAGCCTATGTTAAAAGTTTTCTATAAGCTTTTGTATGTTCATTACTTATATTCATTTATCTCACAGATGATGTTTCTATTCATTGTTCTTTGATCTACTGGTTATTTAAGAGTGTGTTGTGTAATTTTCAAATATTTGAAAGTTTTCAAAATCTAATTCTCTTATTTTTTATTTCACTCTGTAGTAGTATAGAACACACTTTGTATCCTTTTAACTCTTCCAAATTTATTGAGGTTTGTTCTATGATCACTGTGCTTTACAGACAGTTCTTAATTGTACAAGTGCTTTGACAAATTTTTTTTTTCACTCTATGATACTGTGAAAAAAAGAAGCATGCAAACAGTAGGAACCATACATTTAATTTTGATCATCTCCCAGGTAATTAATATGTGGTACAATACTCTCCTGTGTACTGTGTGGCTAAGCTAAGCTATTCAGATGATAAGGTAAGGCGTACTGAATGCATTTTGACTAAGAATATTTTCAACTTATTTTGTGGTTATGAGACTAAAACCCCATAGTATGCCAAGGAGCAATATCTAACAGGTAAAATCTATTTTTTCCGGTATTATACAAAGTTTTCATATCATTGCTATTTACAAAATATATTTTCATAAACACGTTCTTCCAATGTATTTGTAACTTTGAATTTTAATTATGTCTGAGGTTTGCAATATAATAGGATCATTTTTAATCAATTCTGAGTATATTTGCCTTTACTTAACCCATTCATGTTTATTGTTTTTATTGCCATTTTATTTTTGTTTTCTATGTGTCTCATTTCTTTTTGTTTCTCTCTACCCCCATTACTGCCTTATTTTGCATGAGGCAAATATTTTCTAATGTAGCAACTTAATTTCTTTAATGATTAGTTTCAGTATAGTTTTTAACTTATTCCCTTAGTAGTTGTTCTAAGGCTTATCATGTACAAATTGTCAGAATGTATTTAACTTTACACTAATGTAATTTCCGTGAAATATAGAATAATTACCCTGAAATTGCTCTGTAAATTGTCCCCAGTTTGGGGGCTATTATCATTGTACATATATATCTAAATATATAATGAGCCCACCAATACACTGGCATAAGGAATCTTTATATAACTTTATATCTATTAAAGGCTTTGAGAAAAGAGAGTAAGTATGTGTTTATAGTTTGTTATATTTACCTTATTATTTATCCTTTATGATTTTCTTTAATTTTTCTGTGGTATTGAGTTACAATGACATTTCATTAATCCAAAGCAATATTTCTCTCATTCCCCTTCTTTGTATGACCATTATCATTATTTCGTTCATTATAGACCCATAATACAATTTAATGCATATTGTTTAGACAAACGTTTTGATTGATTGAGTAGTAAAAGAAATGTTTTATACAGTCTTTTAGAATTACATAAAATTTTTCACTTCTTCTCTTTCTCACTATAAATTTGAATTTCCATGCACAGTCACTTTCTTTCAGCCTAAAGATCAACTTCCAGTATTTCTTGAAAGGTAGATCTACTAGCAATAATATTGCTCAGTTTTTGTTTATCTAGAAATGTCTTTATTTCATGTTCATTTCAAAAATGACATTTTTCTATATATGAGATTCTTGGTTGGCAGATTTTCACTGTCAACACTTTGGATATGTCATTCCATTTCATTCTAGTCTGCATGCTCTTATGAGAAAGTGACTACTAGTCTTATTGGAGTTCCTTTCTCAATAATGAGTTATTATTTAATTTTCCTATTGCTTTCACGATTTTCTCTTTGTCTTTTTCTTTTAGTATTTTTGCTGTAATGCATCTGAGTGTGGCTCTGATTATGTTTATATCACTAGAAGTTTCTTGAGTTTTTTGGAAATATAGATTAATATTTTTCATAAGATTATGGAAAGTTTCAGTTATTTATTTAAAGACTTTTTCAATTCATTTACATTTATCTTGTTCTTCTGATACTTGCATGTGTTTTATGTTGTTCTATATCGGTGTGCTTAAAGCTACTGACATTTCTCTAAGGCTCTGTCAAATTTTCTATATTCCCTGCTCTCTGTTTTTCAGATTGTATAACTTCTATTTGTCTCCAAGTTTAATGACTTTTCTTGAGGTCACATCTGTTGTTGAGACCAGTGAATTCTTTATTTCAGTAATTATGCATTTTAACTCCAGAATATTCATTGGATTCTTTTGTTCTGGATTCGAGTTACCTATAGTGATTCTCTGATTTGATAAGAAATTGTTAATATAGGTTCATTTACATCTGTAAAATCTTTTATATCTTTAAAAATCTTTCTGAAATTTTTTTCAGACAACGATAAATTTAAGTATGTATTATAGCAACTCTTTACTTATTCTCCTCCCATTTCTCTGGGCTTTTTTTTGTTTTTACTATTTAATTTTTTCTTCTGTTTCTTATGTGAGGAAGCTATTTTAGTGACATCTATTTCCATGCAGCCCAAAGATTTTGGTTTACTTTTTCAGAGGGTATAACTTTGGGTAAACTTCGAATGTGTGGACAATCATCCTTAGGTGGCAATAATCTTAGCAGGACTTTGTTTAGCTGTTCATTTCCTTAATCTGTATGTTAGACTGTCTGCCTCATTTGCTAACATACTCACTTGTCAGGATCCACTAAAAACAGGTTGACTGTTCTATTGCTTTTGACACTTTCTTGCATCACAAAATGCTCCACAGTCTGTACTAATTAAACTGCATAAAGATAATTTTTGAGAGAATTAATAATAGGAAACACACTTTCAAACTTAATAGAAATTCTGGAGCTTAAATTATAGTACATGAAATGAAATAGTCATTAGAGGAAAATAACAGCAAATTTGAACTGGCAGCAGAAAAAAATGATTCTGAAGAAAAATGTATCAAGATTATACAGAATAGGAAAGAGAAAACTAAGGAAAAACTAAAGAGTGCCTCATACCCTTGTGAACACAATGAAACATAAAAACAGGTGCATAATGGGAATCGAAATAGAGAAGAGAGATAGGGATAGAAAGCATATTTAAAGGAATATTACTAAAATCTTTTGGAGTTTGGCGAAATAAATTATTCTACACACACATGAATTTCAAAAGCTCCAAGAATAAATTCAAATGACATTCACACTTAAAGACAAACTCAAACTATTAAAAAACAAAGAAATGGGGTTGGTGCTATGGGGTAGTAGATTAAGTCTCTGCCTGCTGCACCAGCATCTCATATGGGTGTGGTTCCAGCCCCAGCTATTCCACTTCCAATCTAGCTCCTGCTAATGCAGGAGGAAAGCAGTGAAAGATGGCCCAAGTGCTTAGGCCCCTGCACCCATGTGGGAAACCTGGAAAAAGCCCCTATTTCCTGGCTTCAGATTGGCTCACCTCTGGCCATTGTGACCATCTGGGGAATGAACCAGTGAACAGAAGACCTATTTCTCTGTCTCTCCCTCTCTCTCTCTCTCTGTAACTCTTCCTGTCAAATAAATAACCTTTTTTAAAAAGACAAAGAAAAAATCCTCAAAGCCTCCAGAGAAAAATGATTCATCATAGACTATTGATATTAGAAGGGAGCAGACATATTCAAAGACATACTTTAAATTGAAGCAAAACTAGGTTGATACTAAAAGGTTAGAAAATGATATACCATGCAAATAGTACTAAAAAGATAGCTACAGTGGCTACACTATCGCCAGACAAAATAAATTTTATGATTAAATACTATTAGAAACACAAAAATTCATTTTGTAATGATAAAAGAGATCATCCATTAAAAACAATCCTAAACATATATTAATTAATTTAACAACATAGCTGTAAAATACATGGAGCAAAAATTGACATAACTGAAAGAAGAAACAGATAATCCAATAGTAATTGTTGAAGACACCAGCACCATAATTTGAATAATGGGCAGAGCTAGGAAAAATATTAGCAATGAACAACAACAAAAAAAACACCTTTAACAACACTATAAGCCACCTAGAACTAGCAGAAATCCATATAACCTCCTATCCAATAAGTGTAGCATATACAATCTTCTCAATGCACTTGAAATATTTTCCAGAATTTACCATATGTTAAATCATAAAGCAGGTCTCAATAAATTTAAAACATTGTACTCAAACAAAGGATGCTCTCCAGTCACAAAGGCTTGAAATTAAAAATAAATAAGGGATGAAAATTTGAGAAATAAATAAATACCTGAAAATTAAACAACCCTACAACTAAATAACCAATAGTTAAAATAATAAAATCCAACAAGTTAAATGAAAATGAAAACAATATACCAAAGTTTATCAGGTGGAACTAAACAGTGTTTGGAGAGTATGGTAGTTCCTGATTGTTTCTGTAGCAAAATAATATGAAATAGATGGTTTTTAGATGGTTTTAAAAACTTAAATTTATTGTCTCACAGTTCTAGAAATTAGAGGTCTGAACATAAAGTAGTGACAAAAATTTATTGTTTGAAGCCTGTGTGTGTGTTGGTGTGGGAGAGGAGTGTTTTCTACCTTCTTCATAAATTCTGGTAGTTTTCTGTCAATCTTTGATGCTTTTTGGCTTGTAGAGACAGCACTCTAATCCTCTGGGCTCACATGGCATTTTCTCTGGGTGTCTTTACATCATTATCATTCTATGTATATATGTCTCTGTTTCCCATTTTGAAATTATACCAGGGCCTACTAAGACATACACTATTAAGTTCATCTTAATTTGATTAACTCTGAAAATTCCTTATTTCCAAATAGTCTCATTTGAATACATTGTGTTTAGGACTTCCACTTAACATTTTTTGAGGGACATAATTCAACCCACAACTGAGGGAAATTTATAGCTGTAAATGCTGTGATTAAAAAATATATTAAATGAAAAGCATAGACGTTTATCTTAAGAAAATTAAAAATAAAAGGAAAAAGCAGGAGGAAAGATATAATGAATAATAAAGTGGAAATAAATATGTAAAATATAGACTAGAAAGGAAGTGGAGGGAAAAAATTAAAAGTTATTTCTTTGGTAATATTGATAGTCTTGAAACTTCTGTTAGATTGACCAACTAAAAAGAGAGAGAACACTCAAAATATTAAAATTAGAAATGAAAGAGAGGACATTACCATCAATTTTACAGAAGTACAACTGACAAAATAGAATAACAATTATATTACATAAATTATGCAACTTGATGAAATGGAAAAAATTGTATAGAGACAGTGTCTTGGGTGATGGCTTAACCCACTATGCCAAAACGCTGCCCCCCCCCCAATTTATTCTTTTAAGATACCAAAATGAGGAAGGGGATGCCATATTCTGGGTGGAAGGCATGCAGCAATAAACAAGGAGGAAACACAATCTCAAAAAGGCAAGTAGAGAAAGCCTAGTCAGTGAAATGATAGCAGAAAAATTTCCTAACTTGGAGAAAGATAGGGACATCCAAGTACATGGAGCACAGAGAATTCCTAATAGACTTGATCAGAAAAGATCTTCACCATGACACCTCACAGTCAAACTTTCAACAGTAAAACAAAGATTCTAAAATGCGAATAAGAGAAATGCCAGGTTCGCTTCAGAGGTTCTCCAAATAGACTGACAGCTTATTTCTTATCAGAAATCCTACAGGCTAGGATACAATGGAGATACATAGCCCAATCCTTAAAAGAAAAAACTATTAGGGCCTGAGTTGGAGCATAGCTGGTAAAGCTGTGTCCTGCAGTGCCAGCATGGCATATGGTACCACTTTGAGTTCCAGCTGCTCCATTTCCAATCCAGCTTCCTGCTAGCAGTTGGGGAAAAGGAATGGAAGATAGCCTAAGTGTTTGGGCCCATGCCACCTACATGAGAGACCCAGAAGATGCTCCTGGCTCCTAGCTTCAACCTAGCCAAGTCTTGACCATTAAGGCCACTTGGAGAGTGAACCATAGATGGAAGATCTATCTCTATGTTTCCCCCTCTATATATAATTCTTTAAAATATATAAACAAATAAATATTTTAAAAAAGAAAAAACTGTCAACCCAGAACACTTTACCCTGCAAAGCTCTCATTTATGAATGAAAGTGAAACAAAGACCTTCAAAAATTAACATAAATTGAAAGAATTTTTCACCACTCATCCAGCCTCACAAATGATACTAAAGGATGTATTACACACAGAAACAGAGAACAATGGTCATCATTATAAAAGAATGTGAAGCCAGAAAATCTAGAAAAAGTACAAAGGAAACCAAAACAAACAATAAGAATACTTATGACAGAAAAGTGGCAGGACTAAGTTTTTACTTATAAATAATAATAAACTTGGATGTCAGTGGCCTGAATTCTCTAATTAAAACATACAGACTGGCTGAATGGTTTAAAAAACAAGACCCATCTATTTGCTGCCCACAAGAAACACACCTCAACAACAAAGATAAACACAGACTGAAAGCAAAAGAATGGAAAAAGGTATTCCATGCTAACAGAAAGCCAAAATGAGCAGATGTAGCCATCCTAATATCAAACAAAATAGACTTTAACACAAAAAAATGTCAAAAGAGACAAAGAAGAGCATTAAGTAATGATTAAATGGTTAATTCAACAGGAAGATGTGACTATAATAAATGTACATGCATCCAATGCCAGGATGACTGGCTAAGAATTCCTACAAAATAGCCCCAGAAGCACTAGCAACTAAAGAAAAACAGACAAATGGGATTACATCAATCTAAGAAGTTTCTTCACTGCAAAGGAAATATTCAGCAAAGTGAAAAGGCAGCTGACAGAATGGGAGGAAATAGTTGTAAGCTATGCAACTGATAAAGAATTAATATCCAGGAGCTCAAAACCTCAAGAATGACAAAACAAACAATCTAGTTAAGAAATGGGCAAAGGACATAAACAGACATTCTTCAAAGGAAGAAATACAAATGGCCAACATATACATGGAAAAATATTCAGGATCACTAACCATCAGGGAAATGCAAATAAAAACAATGAGTGTTCACCTCACTCCAGTTAGAATTATCATTCAAAAATCAAAAAATGATAAATGCTGACAAGGATGTGCATAAAAGAATACCTCAATACATTGTTAGTGGGAGTGTAAACTAGTACAACCTTTATGGAATACAGTATGGAGATTACTCAGAAATCTAAAAATAGATCTACCATATGACCCAGTCATCCTACTCCTGTGAATTTACCCAAAGGAAATGAAATCAGCATATGAAAGAGTTATGTGTACCGCCATGTTTATTGCATTCAATTCACAATAGTTATGATATGGAATCAACCTAGATGTCCATCAGATAATGACTGGGAAAAGAGAATGTGATATATACACACTAGGATTACTACTCACCCATAAAGAGAATGAAATCCTGTCTTTTGCAATAAAATGGATGTAACTGGAAACTGATGCTTACTGAAATAATTCAGTCTTAAAAAGACAAATATCATGTTTTATCTTTGTTATTTAGTATATAAAATAAAAAATGCTTAGGAATGAAATGGCATCTCGTGATTTGATTGCTGTTTTTAGCCCTTATTTATGCTTCCTGGAAGTGTGGTCTTTCTACTTTTTACTTATTGAATCTTATGGTTAGTTGTGCATTAAGCTTGTGATTATTGAGTGGACGGAAATTGTATTTTTTCAAAAAATTGAAGAAAAAAGGATGGAATGAAGATGGGGAGTTGAGGGAGGAAGAGAGGGACAGAGGAAAGTATGGCTATCTTCTTAGAATTGTATCTATGAAATACATGATATCTGTTATTTTATATCAATAAAAAATTTAAAAATAAAAACAATATTATATAATAATATAACAATAATATAATATTGTATAATAATAATAATAAGATATAACATTAAAAAAGATACCAAACTTATTCTTTCATCCTGATACAAAAACCAAGCAAAATCTCTCTTATTCAGTTTTCACTGCTATAACAGACATTACCAGAGATTGGGTGAATTAAAGCAAAGATATTTATATCTCATCTTTCTAGAACATTGAAAGTCCAAGATCAAGTGTCTAGTTTGGGTGTCTGAGGAGATGCCACATCCTCTTTTGTAGATGGCCATATACTCTGTTTCTTCACATGGTGAAGGGCCTAGAAAGTATAGAAGAAACTTCTCTTTCCCTTCTTATACAGGCTATACACTCCTGAAATAATTATTTCTTATCTTAATCCATATGGGATGCTGTAACAAAATAGCTTATATTAGTTGTACTAGTCAGCTTTTAATTAGTATACCAAGTACCTGAAAGAAGCTAGTTAGGAAAGAAGTATGCTTATTTTGCTCATGAATTTGGAGATTCACAGTCCAGGATCAGGCAGGACCATTTGGTTCAACCATCTGGTGATGCTGGAGTTCGGCAATGGTGGAGTACAGGAAGAACAATGATCACGTGGTATTCCGGGAAGCAGTGAGCAATCAGGCATGACTCAGGCTTATATAACCAAGTCTCTTACAAACACAATCTTCCAATAACATTCACTCAATTACATAAGAACCTCCCTTTAGGCTCATCTCCCAAATATCATAATTAGATTAAGTTTACACCTTCAGCACCATTAAATTGTGATTTTGAGATTTACATGTCTACTGAATTGAAGAGGCAAATAATGTTCAAACTATAGCATTAGATAACATATTAAAAATATGAATTTCTTGGAATGATGTCAAGGCATTGCAGGTTAAACTGCCATTTACAATGCCGGCATTCAAGTTCAGCTATTCCACTTCCAATTCAACTTCCTTCAAGTGTACCTTGGAAGGCAGCACAGATAACCCAAGTATTGGGTCCTTAATGCCCATGTGGCTCACGGTTTCAGCTTGGTCCAGACCTGGATGTTGTGGCCATTTGGGGAGTTAACCAGCTATTTATCTCTCTTTCTCTCCCTGCTACTCTGCCTTTCAAGCAAATAAATCTTTTAAAAAGATCTAAATATAAGATCTAAGACCGTGGAAATTTTGGAAGGAAAAATTGGAATAAATCTTTGCTACCTTGGGTTAGGCAACGCTATCTTATAAATGACACCTAAAGCACGAGGGACAAAAATAAATTAGATAGCATCAAAATTAGAAAGATTCATACTTCAAGATGTTATAACTTGACCAGAATTTGACTCCCAAAGTTATGGAGACGCTTAAAACCCAAAGTTTTATGTTAACAGTTAACTGATTAATAATAGTTAATGGATTAAAGGCAGAAGTTTGATCCAATTATGCTGCCTGAATGTAGGGTCTTTGGGAAACAATCAAGGGTAGAGTTCTATGATGGAATCGTGATGGCTTTGTAGAGAGAGGCACATCGACATGGAGAAAGAATATTCTACCTTTATGTCTCTGCTTCTTGGCTGACCATGTGATCCTTCCTCCACAAGTGTTCCATTGTCCATCACCCTCATCATACACCAGTGTCGCTCCCCCTCTTCGTGGAGGAATGACACAGGACCCTGCGCTGCTCTTTTGTCTGCTCGGCCCTCCCCGGGTTTGCTGCTGGTTCTTCCCGGGTTGGCTACCGTCCCTTCCACCTCTGTGGAAGGGCGGTTCCCCCTGCCACTTTCCCCACTTCCGCGGGGGAGCGGCACACCGCCAGCCGGCTCTCTCGGGGGCTGCTCAGGTGTTCCCTCAGATAGATGTTCCTGGTGCATGTTGTCTCTCTCCTCCTTTATAGTCCTCTTCCACCAATCCCAACTCTGCTACCCACATGCCGAGTACGCTGCTCTCCTCCAATCAGGAGCAGGTCCTACAGTTTATTGGTTGAACTGGAGGCAGCTGTGTAGAAGCTGTTTCCTCCTCTCCCAGCGCCATATTGTGGGAGAGCAGATGCATAGAATAAGTCTTAATTCCAGTAACTTAGTCTAGTCCGAGTTGCTCCCCACACACCAGAATAATGATGTCATGCAAAATTGGACTGTGAACCTCCAAACCATGAGCCAAAATGAACCTTTTTTGTACTTAGCGGTTCCTCTCAGGAATTTTAGTCAAAGTGACAAAGACTTGACTAATAGAAATGGACACTATAAGAAACTAAAAACAACCAGCACACTATGAGGAATATTTGAAAATCATATATTTGACAAGGGACTTGCATTAAATATATATATAAGTATATATATATATATATATATATAATCTCTTATAGCTTAACAATGAAGAGACAACCCATCTCCAGATCATAACTCCAGCTTCTTATTAACACTAGGTTTGGGAGACAGTAGTGATGCCTTAAGTCATTGGGTTCCTACCACCCACATCACTCTTGGCCTTTGGTCCCTGCCATCCCCAGCCATTATGGGAATTTGAGGACTGAATCAGTGGATAGGATCTCTCTCTCTCTCTCCCTCCCTCCCTCCTTCCCTCAAGTAAATAAATACAATTTCTCAAAACCTATGCTACATGAAATACGCCAAACACAAAATAACACAGGCCACAGGCTGTATAATTACATTATACGGAAATGTGCAAATTAGGAAAATCCAAAAGACACAATACAGATTTGTATTTTCTGGAAGTTTGTTGCCTGAGAGTGTAAGAGTGGCATGTGCCAAGTCAGGGCTAACAGTTAAGGGTTTCTTTTTGTAGTACTGAAAACATTCAGTAACAAGATATTGGTGGTGGTTGCATAATTCAGTGAGTACATTAAAATTCACTAATTGTACATTTTAAAATTATGATTCTATTGTTTATAAATTAAATCTACATAAAATTTTAAAAATGTAATGCCAAAGAAAGTACTTCCTAAAAACAGATTAACTCAACATATAATATAACCCATTCCATGGTGTACCAAAAGCTGTATTTCCAAATGCTAAGATCCCTCAAATATCTACAAGGTTTTTTCTTGGTGAGAGTAAAAGAATCTTGAGCTCCTCACTTTGGACTGTGCTTCCAAGAGAAATGACAGGAGTTTTCATAAAAACTAAACTCTTATTTGAGTTTCAAAAACTCCTTCAACTCTCAGAACTTTGAGTGGCTCTGACTCTGATAACAACAAGGTATTCCAAAACTATTTTCTCATATTATAAAATATAATAATAATAAAAATAATCTGAAGTCTTTGAACAAGAAGATAGAGTGTAAAATTTTGATCAGAGGTTGGAAAGGCATATGCTTTAAATGAAGAACAAGTACAAGGAAATACTCGGAAATATAGAAGTGAGAGGAGAGGCTAGCACTGTGGTGCAGTGGGTTAAACCCTCAGCCTGTAGAACCTGTATCCCATATGGGTGCCAGATGGGATCGCTGCTGCCTGGGAAAGTAGCAGAGGCTGGTCCAAGTCCTTGGGCCCCTGTACCAACATGGGAGATCTGGAAGAAGCTCCTGGCTCCTGGCGTTGGATCAGCTCAGCTCCAGCTGTTACAGCCCTTTGGGGAGTGAACCAGTATATGGAAGACCTCTCTCTGTGTCTCTACCTCCCTCTGTAACTCTTTCAAATAAATAAAATAAATCTTCAAAAAAGAAGTGAGAGGAAGGAGAAATGAGAAATAAATGAGAAGATCCTTAAACAAAATAAGAATTTCAGAGTGCTAAGTACCACAAGGACATAAAAGGAAGAAATGTGATAATCACTAATTGGATTTGTCATATATCTTGGGTTTGGGTGGTTAAGGAAAGCCTCTTTTTGCAAGTAATATTTTTTTAAACTTTTATTTAATGAATATAAATTTCCAAAGTACAGCTTAAGAATTACAATGGCTTCCCCCCCATAACGTCCCTCCAACCCGCAACCCTCCCCTAATCCACTCCCTCTCCCCTTCCATTCATATCAAGATTCATTTTTGATTCTCTTTATATACAGAAGATCAGTTTAACATACATTAAGTAAAGATTTCAACAGTTTGCTCCCACACAGAAACATAAAGTGAAAAATACTGTTTGAGTACTAGTTATAGCATTAACTCTCAATGTACAGCACACTAAGGACAAAGATCCTACATGAGGAGGAAGTGCACAGTGACTCCTGTTGTTGACTTAACAAATTGACACTCTTGTTTATGGCATCAGTAATCACCCTAGGCTCTTGTCATGAGCTGCCAAGGCTATGGAAGCCCCCTGAGTTCACTGACTCTGATCATTTTTAGACAAGGCCATGGTCAAAGTGGAAGTTCTCTCCTCCCTTCAGAGAAAGGTACCTCCTTCTTTGATGACCTGTTCTTTCCACTGGGATTTCACTCGTGGAGATCTTTCATTTAGGTTTTTTTTTTTTTTCCCCAGAGTGTCTTGGCTTTCCATGCCCGAAATACTCTCATGGACATTTCAGCCAGATCTGCGTGCCTTAAGGGCTGATTATGAGGCCAGAGTGCTGTTTAGGACATCTGCCATTCTATGGGTCTGCTGTGTATCTCACTTCCCATGTTGGATCATTCTCTCCCTTTTTGATTCTATCAGCTAGTATTTGCAGACACTAGTCTTGTTTATGTGATCCCTTTGGTTCTTAGTCCTATCATTACAATCAATTGTGAACGGAAATTGATCACTGGGACTAGTGAGATGGCATTGGTACATGCCACCTTGATGGGATTGAATTGGAATCCCCTGGTGTGTTTCTAACTCTACCGTTTGAGGTAAGTCAGCTTGAGCATGTCCCAAATTGCACATCTCTTCCCTCTCTTATTCCCACTCTTATATTTAACAGCAATTACTTTTCAATTAAGTTTCAGCACTTAAGAGGAATTGTGTATTGATTACAGTATTCAACCAAAAGTATTAAGTAGAACAAACAAAACAAATACTAAGAGGGATAACATATTAAGCTGCTCATCAACAGTCAGGGTGAGGGCTGATCAAGTCACCGTTTCTCATAGTGTTCATTTCACTTTAACAGTTTTCCTTTTTGGTGCTCAGTTAGTTGTCACCTATCAAGGAGAACAAGTGGTATTTGTCCCTTTGGGATTGGCTTATTTCACTCAGCATAATGTTTTCCAAATTCCTAACAGGGATCACTTTTCAGTTAAAATTTAAACACCTAAGAATAATTGTGTGTTAATTACAGAGTTCAACCAATGGTACTAGAACAAAAAAAAAATACTAAAATGGATAAAGTATTACATTGTACATCAACCGTCAGGACAAGAGCTGAACAAGTCACTGTTTCTCACAGTGTCCATTTCACTTCAACAAGTTTCCCCTTTGGTGCTCAGTTAGTTGTCGCCGATCAGGGAGAACATATGATATTTGTCCCTTTGGGACTGGCTTAATTCACTCAGCATGATGTTTAGAATCAATATCATCAAAATGTTCATTCTCCCAAAAGCAATTTATAGATTCAATGCAATACCAATCAAGATACCGAAGACCTTCTTCTCAGATCTAGAAAAAATGATCCTGAAATTTATATGGAGACACAGGAGACCTCGAATAGCTAAAGCAATCTTGTACATCAAAAACAAAGCTGGAGGCATCACAATACCAGATTTCAGGACATCCTACAGGGCAGTTGTAATCAAAACACCATGGTACTGGTACAGAAACAGATGGATAGACCAATGGAACAGAATTGAAACACCAGAAATCAACCCCAACATCTACAGCCAACTCATATTTGATCAAGGGTCCAAAACCAATCCCTGGAGTAAGGACAGTCTATTCAATAAATGGTGCTGGGAAAATTGGATTTCCACGTGCAAAATCATGAAGCAAGACCCCTACCTTTCACCTTACACAAAAATCCACTCAACATGGATTAAAGACTTAAATCTACGACCTGACACCATCAAATTATTAGAGAGCATTGGAAAAACCCTGCAAGATATAGGTACCAGCAATGACTTCTTGGAAAACACCCCAGAAGCACAGGCAGTCAAAGCCAAAATTAACATTTGGGATTGCATCAAATTGAGAAGTTTCTGTACTGCAAAAGATACAATCAGGAAAGTGAAGAGACAACCAACAGAATGGGAAAATATATTTGCAAACTATGCAACTGATAAAGGGTTGGTAACCAGGATCTACAAAGAAATCAAGAAACTCCACAATATCAAAACCAACAACCCACTTAAGAGATGGGCCAAGGACCTCAATAGACATTTTTCAAAAGAGGAAATCCAAATGGCCAACAGACACATGAAAAAATGTTCAAGATCACTAGCAATCAAGGAAATGAAAATCAAAACCACAATGAGGTTTCACCTCACCCCAGTTAGAATGGCTCACATTCAGAAATCTACCAACAATAGATGCTGGCGAGGATGTGGGGAAAAAGGGACACTAACCCACTGTTGGTGGGAATGCAAACTGGTTAAGCCACTATGGAAGTCAGTCTGGAGATTCCTCAGAAACCTGAATATAACCCTACCATGCAACCCAGCCATACCACTCCTTGGAATTTACCCAAAGGACATTAAATTGGCAAACAAACAAGCTGTCTGCACCTTAATGTTTATTGCAGCTCAATTCACAATAGCTAAGACCTGGAACCAACCCAAATGCCCATCAACAGTAGACTGGATAAAGAAATTATGGGACATGTACTCTATAGAATACTATACAGCAGTCAAAAACAACGAAACCCAGTCATTTGCAACAAGATGGAGGAATTTGCAAGTAATATTTGAACTAAGATTAGGACAAAAATGAGACATTCACCTGAAACTTTAAGGAAAGACCATTCCAGGCAGAGAAGTAACCATTTTAGAAGTCTTGATCATGAAAGAATGACTAGAACTGCCTACTTCTCAAATTAAATATGAATATGGTAAATGCCAAATTCCTTCTTATTTTTTTTGCATCACATATTCCTCCAGAAGTCTTCCTTGCCACAGCAAATAGCAACTGCATTCTTCCAGTTTCTCAAAACACAAACCATAAAGTGATCTTTAATTCTTCTATTTCAATATCTGATATCCAATATGTCCTTGTTGTCTCTACCTTCACAATATATCTCAAATATAAACATTTTCGTGATATCCGGTTGTGTCTGGCCATGATATCAACATGTCTTATCTGGATCATTTCAATACCCTGAATGGTATTCCTGTTTCATTATTCCACCTCTTATACCTTAATCTCCATACAGCATCTAGAGAAATCCTTCTAAAACTTGTCTGATTATATCATTTCACTGTTTTCTCTGAGTAAATACCTAGATCTTTGAAACAAGCCCTCAGTTTCTTCTCCATCTTCATAGGCTCACATTGTGCTCTTGCTCATTTAGCAGCAGGCACACAGGATCCTTCTTACTCCACGATCATACCAGGTACTTTCTTGTCTTTGCTGGTACTGCTACCAAGAACCCTCTTGCATTGCTTACTGCATAGCTCAGTTCCTCTCTTCCTCCTGCACAAATATAATCTCTTCAGAGAAGCCTTTATGACTACCTTATACATTTAGCCTGTTTTATTTTCTCTTTATTATTTACCAAGATCTGAAATTGTTTCCCATTATACATTTGTTTATTAGCGCTTAACATCCACTAAATTTTAAGGTTTATTGGCTAGGGACTTTGTCTCTTTCATATGCTGATATGCCCAGCATATATAACAGTGCTTGCTATAAAGTAAGTGTTCAGTAAATTCCTGTAGGATATATGACGAGGAACATTCTAAAATCTCATGTGATCATCTTGAAAAGCAAACAGCAAGGAAGTTCTCTTAGAATAGTTCCTAATTAAATGGGAAAGAAGATGCAGAATATCTATAAGTGTCATTAGATTGTTCATGTATTATGCAACTGCTATGTGCTGAGCACTTATGACTAGGTGGTAGTGGAGGGCCTGGGCCGTGGCTCACTTGGTTAATCCTCCACCTGCATAGCTGGCATCGCATATGGGCGCTGGGTTCTAGGCCTGGTTGCTCCTCTTCCAGTCCAGCTCTCTGCTGCGGCCCGGGAAGGCAGTGGAGGATGGCCCAAGTGCTTGGGCCCTGCACCCGCATGGGAGACCAGGAGGAAGCACCTGGCTCCTGGCTTCGGATTGGCGCAGCGCCGGCTGTGGCGGCCATTTGGGGAGTGAACCAACAGAAGGAAGACTTCTCTCTCTGTCTCTCTCTCTGTCTATAACTCTAGCTGTCAAATAAATTTAAAAAAATGACTAAGTAAGGGAGGCCCTGAAAATGCAAAGTTGATTATATTTTCTAATTTTTGCCTTCAAAGAACTTAAAAATAAGCATAATGAATGATTCTAGGACCTATGATAGAAATATTAGAAGAACAGAAACAATGCGACACAAGAGAAGGAGTTGTTAAATTTATCTGCAGCACAGGTTTTAGGGAAACTTTACATGGTGTTTTGGAAGATGTGTGGTTTGCCAAAGAAAAAAGTGGTACTGGGAATACAAGAGGACATTCCAAATTTCAGGAGCAACATGAGCAAAGAAATGCCTTGGAGAAAGAGTTTGCCATGGTTACAGCCTGAATACCTTCTATGATAGAGCTTTGTGAACAGGATTACATGAAAGAGGACACTGAAGAGACAAGGTAGATGGAAGAATTTGTGAAGGGCCTTCTATGCCATATTTGTCTGGGCATTTATGCTCAGTTAGTGAAGACACTACACGGGTTTTAATCATGAATCCTTCCTGTTTGCAGTTTTTTAGCAACTAAAGAGATGGTTAAAGAATTTGGTCACCTCATTTGCCTGAGCTCTATTCACATAGTACAATGAGTTTCTAGGGACACAAAACTACTTCTCTCAAATATTTCTCTAAGGAAGGAATTAGTCTGGGTGAATCCATCAAGTGTAAGTAGGCTAGGCTTATAAGTAATATTGTATTTTTTGCTAAAACAAAATGAACAATCCTTTCTATGTGGTTAATGTAGTGAGAAAACTGTTAAGTACTTCAATAAAAAAAGAAATGATTAAATGTCAAAATTATCTATTTCAGAAAGAGACTAAATGTCAAGAATAGTGAAATTACAAATTAAATTATGATGGGGTCCTATATAGTCATTAAATGGTGATCATGATGATAATGTAATGACAAAGAGAAATGGTTTTATATATAGTGTTAATTTCAAAAGTATAATTCAACATTGGATTTGCTATGAGATTTCAACTAAATAGGAAAAAAAAGGTCATCATGAGAGTCAGGTTCCAAAACAGACCCAGTGATTCTTTCCTCCCATTGTTTACTCCTCATTCAGTCCCCTCCCCTATGGAGTAGGGCTATCTTGTACAATCACTAGGATACTTCAGAAATTACAGTATGTAAGTTTTCTAAGACTAGGTCATAAAACAGATGGTAGGTTCTGTCTGTTTTGCTCTCTTGGATCATGTAAACTAGGAGAAGCTAGTTATCATATTCATGAGGATGCTCCAACAAGTCTATGGAGTGCTGCGCATAAAGAGGAAAATTGAAGCCCCCCCTCCACTAACATGTAGCACGGATGGACATGCCAAATATCTTTATAAGCTATCGACTTCAGATCTCTATAAAGTCAAGCCTTCAGGTAACTGCATCTTAGGTTGGTATTTTGTCTGTGGTGGTAGGAGATCATTTCCTATACAGGCCCAAGTATTTGGGTGCTGTGGGAGGAGGGGTAAGACTGAAAATTTACTGACATCAGACAGGCTAAGATGACAAAGCCTTTTTATGCAGCTGCAGTTGGTCCAATAGTTTTCAGTTTAAAGAAGTGCTCATGGGGCTGGCACCGTGGTGCAGTAGGTTAATCCTCTGCCTGCAGCACCGGCATCCCATATAGGTGCCGGTTATAGTCCCAGCTGCTCCTCTTCCTATCCAGCTCTCTGCTATGGCCTGGGAAAGCAGTAGAAGATGGCCCAAGTCCTTGGGCCCCTGCACCCGTGTGGGAGACCTGGAGGAAGCTCCTGGCTCCTGGCTTCGGATCAGCGCAGCTAGGCCATTGAGGCCATTTGGGGAGTGAACCAATGGAAAGAAGACCTTTCTGTCTCTCCTGCTCACTGTAACTCTACCTCTCAAATAAATAAATAAAATCTTAAAAAAAAAAAAGAAGCACTCATACCATTCTGGTCCCTTCAACTGCTACATAGCTTGAGCTGTTACTACTCAGTTAAGTCACTTTCCAGTACCTGATTCACAGAAACAGTATGAGATCAAATGTTCACCACTGTTTTAAGCTCTTAAATTTTGATGAAATTTTTTATGCAGCAATTGAGAAGTCATTCAGCTATACATTTTATTTCCAAAGCTTTTAGTATTGTGATGTTAATTTTATGATGAAAAAATAGTGAAAGAAAATTACCTATTTGATATTCGTAAACAAAATACACTTCTAAATTCTCTAAAGTGGTGAAGAAGACTACTATTTGAAAGATTAAAATACTGATATAGAAATATAATGAAAAATAAAATTTTGGATTTAATTAGAAATTTCATTAACAAAAAACATGCATGGGCCGGCGTCGTGTCTCAATAGGCTAATCTTCCGCCTGCAGTGCTGGCACACCGGGTTCTAGTCCCAGTTGGAGCGCCGAATTCTGTCCCGGTTGCTCCTCTTGCAGTCCAGCTCTCTGCTGTGGCCCGGGAGGGCAGTGGATGATGGCCCAAGTGCTTGAGCCCTGCACCCGCATGGGAGACCAGGAGAGGCACCTGGCTCCTGGCTTCGGATCAGAGTGGTGCGCAGGCCGCAGCGCTCCAGTCGCAGTGGCCATTGGGGGGTGAACCAACGGCAAAGGAAGACCTTTCTCTCTGTCTCTCTTACTGTCCACTCTGCCTGTCAAAAAAAAAAAATGCATTGAGTCACAGAGACAACTATTGCCATAAAACTGATATTCCAGCCAACAGGATGAGCTTCATCAAAAAGAGGAACATGTAGAAATATTTTGCTGCCAAGGTTTGTTTAATGTGGAATCCAAAAAAATTATTATAAAAATGAAAAAATATGCTAAGTGATTTCAACACATCTGATTCCCAAATTAATTCAGATATTTAAATCCCAAAATCATATTAATAGTACTAAGAGGGTGAAATGAGTAAGTATGGTGTTTAGGAGGTGGACCTAGTAATAGGTACTTGGATCACTGGGAGCTTGCTCTAGCAAGCTCTAGTTCTAGCAAGCTCTAGTTCTCTTTAGAAGGTTTCTTACAGAGCCTGAGTGAGGGATACTCACCCTGGCTTTATTCCCTGGCTCATCACATGATCCTTCCTCTCCTGGTGCTCTGCAGTCTAACACCATCATCAGAGGCCAAACCAATGGAGCTGCCCAATCTTGGAATATGAACTTTCAAAACTGTGAACCAAAAAAACCTTTTTCTCTTTATTAAGTTAGGTTTTCTAAGATATTTCATTATATTAATAAAAAAATCACTAATACAGAGTAACGGTGTAAAGTATCTTTTCTTAAGATACCAAATCACAGAACAAAACTTCAAGGATTTCTAAATAATGCTGTTTTTTTCCTCTTAAGTTTAAAAAAAGAGATTGTATCTTATCTTCTTCTGACTATAAAAAAAATAAAATAAAGACTTCAAAATATCCTCAAAGAAATCAGTGATATCTAGAATCAATGAGAGGACTTTGGTTAACAGCTAAACTGCTGTCTAAAGCAAAAACCACTTCAGCACCTTGATTAACTTGGCTTTTCTAGGTGTATAAGCATTCATAAAACCCATGCAAAAGCAATCATAAAGTGCTAAAATATTGAAGGGAACTTGCATCATAATATCATTAAAGAAAATGGGGAAAGTGACAAAGAAAATCTATTCAATGATTTGAAATAAGGAAATAAGGTAATTTGCATGAGTTACTTTGTCTTGCCCTTTTTAAAAGGAGAGCTCAACCCTTCATTGGCATTTTCATTCTTTCTCTTATAAACAAAATATGAAAAAATTCAGCTATTCCTGGCAATCTGAAGACATGAACTACATCAGGAACTTGTTATAGCCCCAGAGGAAATTTAGAATAAAGAACATAGAAAACTACAATAAAAACAAAAAATGAAACAAAACTCTGTTTTTTTTTTTAACTAGGAACTATTACTATAGTTTAGAAATATTTGACCTTTATTGAGCATTTGCTAAGTTACTAATAAAGGAATAAGTGTTTCATTCATCTTTTTTATTCATCTATTTACTTCTGGAAACAATTCTATGAAATATGTAGAACCTGTAATTGTCAATCAATTCAAACTCTAAAACTGTTAAGCAGCTTAATTTGTGGTCTTAGGAAGATCAACTCAAGATGTATGGGTTTAACTCTGAATCTGTTTCTAAAAATTTAAAGAAAGCAGGATCTTATATGGGTTAAGCAGTGCTGACTTACAGCAAAAATCCCTTTGTTGGAAACCTCTATTGAAAGAATGAAAACGAATGGAATGGAAAGTTCCACAAACGATAGACGAATAACCTCTTGATGATGTATCTTCAGCTTCTGAGAATAGGGTCATTTCTAGTTGCTCTAGTTATTCCTGATGCCTGCAGTCAAAGGGTAAAGCGACCAGGCTTCACATTCCTGGGCAGCAGCTGGAAGTGTGTATAAATCCTGCTTGGTAGTGGCTTCCTGATTGTATTTTGAAAAGCTCTTTTAACAGTGGGATTACTATTAATTTCCCATTTATTTTCATATAAACCCATTTTAAAGATGATAAAACAAAGATTACATTTCTTGCCTAAATTGATGCTAGGTATTCAACCTTCAGAGTCATGGCTCATAAACACTGTGATTTCAGAGGTTAAGCATTTCTTATGATGTGTATTGAAAAGCCCTTTGGAGCATTTCAGGCATGGAAAGCCAGGACACTGTGACAAAAAAACGTTCTACATGAAGGTACTCTGTAAGTGAGACCACAGCAAAAAAAAAAAAAAAAAGTGGCCATCAAAGAAGGATTTACTTTTCTCTAAAGAGAGGAGAGAACTTTCACTTTGCTTATGGCCTTGTCTAAATACTGACAGAGTTTGAGGATTCAAAAGGCTTCTTTCTGTAGCCTAGGCAGCTTATGTCAATAGCCTCAGGTGGACATTGACATCATACATAAGAGTGTTAATTGCTAAATTAACAACAGGAGTCACTGTGCACTAACTCCCCCTGCAGGACCTCTGTCTTCAAAGAGTTGTATTATGAAACTTAATAGTAAAAAGTGTCCCCCCAAAATTATTCACTTTGTTTACTAAGCAGAGGATATTCTCATGTCTCATAAATTGTAGTTATTTCTAAGAGTTCACAAAAGATGTATCATTCTTGGGTTCTTCTTTAAAGATAATTAAGTTTCCAAAAGGAAAAAGAGGGGAAGGAAAAGAAAAAAAGGAGACAAAAAAAGGAAATTACCTTTGAGATGCAATAACTTTGAATAGCCCTTGTCTAGACTGTTGAGGAACAGATTTTTTTCTTTTTTCTTCTTTTTCTTTTTCTCCCTCATACAAAGCGCTAAACTCTTTATCCAAAATAGAGTTAATCTTCTGTATATAAAATTAAATGAAAATAGATCATGGTAAAAAACAAGACAGGGAACAGGAGAGGGAAGAGGAAGGAGGGGAGAGTGGATAGAAGGGCAAGTATGGTGGGAAAAATTTTTATGTTCCTAATGTTGTATTTGTGAAATGAATGAAAATAAATAAAAATTTTAAAAAGATGATGTGTTTTTAAAATGTAGTGGGATCAAATGCTATGTCAAAAGCATCTCCAGCTATTTGAGCGGGTAGGTCTATTTGAATTTATAATGAACCTACTTATCTTGATGGTGGTGGTGGTAGGGGATTTAAAAATTTTTTCTTTTCTGTTTGGGATAATACTAATTTGGCTTTCATTTATGTTAATATAAATATAGTTTTATCAGTCAGATTTCTTTACTCTCCATCTCTAGCCACCCTATAGTGCCAGGAATAATGCACATGTCATCATTAGAGTTGACACTCTTAATTTTTATTCTCCATGCAAGCCATTTAATCAATATGAACACCTGACTTACTCCGTGGGAAATTCCAAATTATTTTCTGTTTGCTTTGTGTTGCTGACATTTGCATATATTGTGGTACTTATGAATATAGATTTTTACCCACTCATGATAAGAAGTCTCATTTATTGTACTAAGATTTTAAATTTATGAGAATGTATAAAATGTATAAAAAAGCAAAATAAATTTCATTTTGCTTTTCAAGCAAAATAAAACAAAAAGCAAGCAAACACAATATCCATATTAATCCATGTACAAAGAATTTTAATCTTAGTTAAGTTAATCAATTTAGTATTTATTACATCCGTACTATCATGCCAGGAAGTTTGAACCACGTGATCTGTTGTTTCATATAGCATATTTTCTACTGGGGTTCATAATATTCCCATTTATTTTTACACTTATAATAGATCAAACTGTACAACCTAAGGCATAGAAGGAATCACGATATTTAAAGAGCTTGCCTCCATGCAAATATATTCTAGTGTGGGAGAAATAACTGACTAGTAAATTTAAAATAATATTGTAGGTGGTATGAGTGCTATGCAGAAGACCAAACAGAGTAAGATCTTCTTAAATATAGAATATGGCATACACAAACTTAATGGACAATTCTAAAATAGAATCTCTTTAGAAAAGAGACTGCATGAATTTTTTTGCTTATGGCTTGGGCTAGGAAGTTTTCAGGTTGGAATATGAAAGGCCAGGTGAAACATTGAATTGGTTGAGTTCTTAAAACAAAGGTAGAAGCAAGAGAGTGAAGTGAAAATATTATGATTCACAAGACACTCTGTTCAGTTTACTTATTGAGGGTGTGGCTGTCTTAAACCCTCACCCATCTGGCCATCCCTGCTAACTAATTCAGTGTTCTTATACCATTTCTATACCACTTGTGTGATCATTAGATGGCATCATTTTCTCAAAAATAACAGTTTATAGCTGGGCCACTGTGTAACCTTTGTACTACTTTTGTCAAGAATCATCTGATATGACATTAGTGGCTCAGCACCATATACTACTCTGGAGAGAACATACGGCCAAAGGCAACATACATAAAGACTAATGGTGAAGTAAGGGTTAAATTATATAGACCACTATGAGGCCATGATTCAAATTAACAAATCTAGGCCAAGAAAACAAGTTTCCTTAGTGATCCGGCTCTTCAATTTAGAGATTGTTATAGGTGACAGTAGTATTTATCTGAGTGTACTAGATACCGTCTTGGATAATAGAGAATCCATAGCTATTCATTTGTCCATTAGCATTTGAATGAAAGAAACTAGGCTTATCTGTTGAAACTTTAGAGGTTTGGAAATATCATTTATTACTTTAGCTAAGGTTGATAAGTATCTTATCATTACAGAAATCACTATTTGGGTAGTAAACATAAAAGGTGAACTTTTATGTTATTTTTCTTGGCAATTTTCCATAGATGCCTCCATTTTTGTTAGTGAATGCACACTTCAAGGAGAAATAGACCATAGGACAGTATTGGTCTTGAATGCATAAAGTTTCTAACAATTATGCCATATATATAAAGCAGGATTATGTACAGTAAGCAAACAGCAAGCTTGATGTCTACATCAAAAACTGTAACCCTGTAGAGTACTGCATTAGGGATGTAGATGTTGTTAAACATGACAAGTGTGACCAATTTAAATTTATTAATGAAGTTGAACATTGTCTGTAAAGCAGGTTGAATCATTTGTGAGGAAAATAGGTTACTATACAAGTAGAAAATATAGTGACTATACTTAATCCTACTCATATTGTGACAGTTCTGTAATTATTTTTGCATAAAATTTTTGTATCATGATCAAAATCTAATGATTTTTATGACAGGATATTGAGGTTAACAACGTGGGGAAGACATTTCTAGTATTCTAAGTGTCTAATGGAAAGAGAAGGAAGGAGGAAGACTCTCTGAAGTATTTATTGGAATGCCAATTAGATTTTTAAAGCTCTACATGGAACATAATTTACATATAGAAAAGTGCATATAAATGAACAAAATAATGATTGTTTAAAAAATGTAAAACATTCATGTATGCAGGACCTAGATCAAGAAGCAGAATGAGTGTCAGAATCCCATAATTCCCCATTATGCTGTCTTCCAGTCACAATTTCTACCCAAGGATAACACAATCTCATGATTATTACAAAGTGAATACCCTCATACCCACTACCAAATTAAAAGATAGGATTTCGAGAGTTTCATCAGAAATCCCTCCATTGGCTCCATCTCAACAATCATTCCTCCACAAATAACCATTATCCTGACTTTACAGTAATCACTTTGCAACATTTCTTTTGGTTTTATTAATCAAGTGTGCAACCCTAGATGCTACAGCTTCAATCTTCTGCTACAACAACAGCAAATGATATAGCTTTTAAGTCACTGTTAATCAGATTTCTTCTCTCCATCCTTTTCTTATAATTTATCTATTTGGGAACCTATGCTTGACTTGTAAATGTTTCCACAGTCTGAATTTTTCTACTTGTGTAATCATGGTGCACTTTAGCAAATTCCTCTGCATTTTCTGTAAATTGGCAGCTGAAATCAGCGGCACGATCAGAATCAGGTGCAATCCCTGTAGCAAGGCTGTTGGTGTTTGTTCTTTCATCAGGAGGTACATGCAGGCTTTTTACAACTTTTTTTGATGTTAACAGCTTTTGATCCCCCAATATGTAGATCCATTGAGAATTGAAAAATGGCTATATTCTAATTTTATCATTTTGTTTGCTTTTATAAATGAATAATTTTATAAGGAGACATTTCTTCTCATCTAACATTTGATTACTCAGTGGTACAGTTTGTGTGAGAAAGGTAGGGTAAATTAATGATTCTTTTTTTTTTACTTAGCTTTCGTATAATGAATCGGTGTCTAGGCATTTTCATAGGTATATAATTATTTTTATTGCAATATGAAATCAGAAGTTTAAAAATAATGTTTCTGTGTGTTTCAATTCTTATCTTTGTTGAGGTCCAAATATTGCTTTGGCTAAGGATGTCTCTTCAAGTTGGCACTTGAGTTCTTTTAACATGACCTCCATAGTCTTTGAGAGCTTCATTGCTCTCTTACATGTCAAGAGAGTCCAGATACATTCTGTATATTTGCCAGATAATACCTTGAATCAACCATTTTTCTAAGAAGCCTGATTTATGTAAATGAGAAGTGGTTATAGCAATTTCATGGCACTATCTTCTTAATAACCTTTAGATCTTGAATAAATCTGAACAAATTTTAATTGGATTCTTCAATAGGAAAGATGAACTATCTCAAATGCTAGTGCAAGTTATAGTGAGTCTTATTTTTTTCAGTACATATACTATAGCTTATAATTATTTTTTTAGGATATTTGATGCACATTGGGTAAAGATTTGAAAGGGAACAAATTAATTGATCTTATCAATTCTGTCTCTCTATATATAATATAATATTTGATTCATGTAGAACCTGATTCCTCCTGGATATCTTCAGATTTTGTCTGATTTAAGAACAAGGATACCAGTAAGACTGCATCCAAAGTACCTATGTTATGATGATGATTTAAGAAGCCTTTGTGAATTTCAAGTGGACTTTCATATAGCAGTCAAATTGATTTTTGTGTGATATAATGAAAAAGTAAACCTTCTTTCTCAGTCTAAGACCCAAGGATAAGAGTTAGTCACTGGGAGAAAGGGGATGGTTGTGGATTTTTGGTGACAGTCCATTTAACAACACTAATTCCAAATAAGACAGAAAGACACAGTGGTAGGTTTATTGTGAAAAGTGCAGGAACTGTAACTATAAGTAAACTATCTAGTTAGCTGTCAATAGTTAATGGTAAGTGTCCGTATAAGTTTAAGGGGAAAATTGGAAGCCAGATATTACATTTCTTCTTCCTTTCCCCTCATCTTTATCATGTTTGTCTTTGTCTATGAATTTTTGACCAAAACAGGAAGTTATTTGTCAAGTATTCACTTTCCTTATAGTGGCCGTCAATATGCTTATTAGTGGGTTCTTTGTTCGAGAGAAACATGGAGGACATGTGGTCATTCTATTTTTTGATTTATAAAGATATTAATTTATTTTGGGCTTTTCTCAATACAATCTTTTTTGTTCTAAGACCTGTTCAGATAGTTCCAAATGCTGTAGGTCAACTAAGTGCGCTAATTCCTATTCTAGCCTTTGTTTATGAAACAAATACTATATTTTTAGATTAACACTGTTCACAAAACAATGAAGACAACATGACAGAAGCATCTGCCACTATACCTACTCTATAATGTTCTGTGAAACAATTGAAAAAGAATTCACTAAAATCTCCAATGGATGTGTCTTTCTCTGCATACCTGACTAGACTAAATTTCACTCAGTCTAAAATTTGAAGTAAAATTGACTTACAATGAAATGCACAGATGATACAATATTTTACAATTTTAATAAATTTGCACATTCCTGTAAATAACACCTCAATCTAGCTATAAAATATTTTATACTCCAGATATTTTCTTTATTCCCTATCCTGGGCCGTTTCAACCTACAATTTTCTGATTTCTATTGTCACCTATTACCTTTGCCTTTTCATGAAATGCGAACATATAAAGTTACATAACAGATACCCTTTTGTGTATGGCTTCTTTTGCTCAGTAACGTTTTTGAGATTTCTCAACTTTATTGCTTGAATCATTAGTCCATCCCATTTTACACCCAAATAATAAATATTTATATTACTATATGATGATTTATGTAAAGAGACTGGAAAAAAAATAAAACTGTTTCTCCTATTACGTTTACACAACATTCAACACTTCAGAGACCCAGATGAGTAGGAGATTTTGCCCATACTATGCAATTTTCTGGAAAGTTCTTCAGTGGATATCATCTGGCTTCCTATAATTCAATTCAATTCAGACACTATCTACCTGGATATAGCAACAGATTCCACAGGTTGAAGCTTCAGTTTCCAAGACCATCCTACTTCAAATGACATTGGCAGGTGCAGGCCTTCAAAAATTCAGGTTGACCAACAATAAATCTAGGTTCAGTTCCTATGGCCCCCCTCTTTGGGCTTGATTAATTTACTAGAGCAGTTCACAGAACTCAGGGGAGCACTTAAATTTACTGGTTTGTCGTAAAAGATGTCATAAAGGATACAGAAGGATAAAGTCTCAGATGGTAGAAAAGCATAGGGCAAATTGTGTGGTAGTGGACTCAGAGTTTCGGTGCCATCTCAAGGTAAGCTACCCTCCAGGAACTCCCTCCCATGTGTTCAGCAATGCAGAAACTCTCAGATCTCAATCATTTGAGGTTTTCATGGAGGCTTCATCAATTTAACTAAATCATCTGCTATGGCAATGTTCTCAACCTTCAGGCCTTTCGCTTCTCAGAGGTTAAGTGGTAGAACTGAATGTCCCAACCCTGTAATAATTTCTAGGTCTATCTGGTGCCTAGTCCTTTGCTAAAGCTATCTAGTAGATGACAGCCACAAGTCATCTCATTAGCACGCAAAGCACACTCTTACCACTGCTGAAATTCCAAGGGTTTCAAGAGCCATTTGTCAGGAAACTGGGAAGAAGCCCAAATATGTATTTCACAAAATCACAGTTTGTTTATTCATTCTGTGGATGAACATTTAGATTCTTTGCACTTTTGAGTTACTGTAAATGTAGTTGCTTTAAATGAGTCATTTTTGCATATGGATAACGTCCAGTAAATCTTTAGTGGAAATACAAGTATAACCTTCAGAGAGCATTGGCACAGCACTGGCATTTGGCCTAGCTGTTAAGACATCACTCGAGATGCCCACGTGCCATATATTAGAGTGTCTGGTTTCAAGTCCTGGCTCCAATCCCATTTCCAGTTTCTTGCTAATGTGCCCCCTGGGAGGCAGCAGGTGGTTGCTTACGTGCTTGGGTCTCTGCCACCAATATAAGAGACAGGGGTTGAGTTCCAGGCTCCTGGCTTCAGCCTGACTCAGCCCAGCCCCAGCCATTGTGGGCACTGGGGGAGTGTACCAGGATGTGGGAGATCTCTCCTCATCTGTTTGTCTCTATCTGCCTCTCAGATAAATAATTTTTAAAAGAAAGAACTGGAACATGTCTAATATTTTCTTTAGTAAGCTATTCTCTTCAGTGGACCTAAGGAATAGCAAAATCTTTTTCCAGGTCCTTCTAATTTACTTTGTTGAGCCAGGCATTAGAATCAGAATGTACTAGTAACATGTATAATGTAACAACACGTCAAGGAAGAAGAGATTTTAGACTTCCAATGCTATTCTAAATTCTCCAGTCAATTTATTTCTTTTTTCCTAGGAATGGAAAAAAATTCTCATTGATGCTCCTTAACGTGGACTGTGAAAAGTGTCAAAGATTGACTTTCTAGAATTAACCTTGAAGTTTTTCCATTCTTATTATTTAAAAAAAGCCTTGTGGCTTGAGGAAAGAATCATAGCTGGAAGATGGTAAATTTCAGGATAATGTCCAGGGGAAAGGATGAGATTTTGGAAAAAATGGAAAGAAGGTTCAATTGAAAATGAGGAATTATAAGAAAGAGGAAAAATAGTGTCAGATAAGAGCAATGACTAGAAGAATGCAATGAAAATGGATCCACAAATGAAATAGTTGTTTTTTTTTTTTTTATTTTCACTAGTTTGGGCCAAAGAATCTTATAATTAAGGTATTTTTCAAGAAGAGCTCCATTTACAATCTTCTTTATAACATTCTAAAAGAGCACACCATTGATTATTTTGTGATGATTATTTTTTGCTTCAGTTTGGTTGGGGCAAGGACTTCCCAGATTAAACTTCTTTCTGAGTGTGTCAGTGAGGGTCTTTCTGGATGAAGTTAATATCTGAATCCATGCAGTACATAAATTGACCTCAACAACATAAATGGGCATTGCCCATTGAGAGTATAAATAGAACAAAAGGCAGAGGAAAGTGGTATTTACCCCCCTTTCTTTTCCTACTTGCTTCAGCTGAGACCTCTCTTTTCATCTTCTCCTGCCCGTGCACTTGGATTTACATCATCAATTTCCCTGATTCTCAGAGCTTTGGATTTGGACTGAATTATACCATTGCCGTTCTGGAGCCTCCAGTTTGTAGACAGGAGATCATGGGACTTCTCAAGTTCTTTAATTGTGCAAGTCCCCACTGTATTTAGGAAACTGAATACTTATTATTTGTAATTTTTCACATTTTGTGTTTGTTTAGCCAAAGAACACTTTAATAAAGCTTTTTCATCACAGCACTGCAAGAAGAGTGGGTCTTTGGATTTAGCGACCATAGGGTGAGGATGGATACCAGAGTGTTAAGCTTCTGGCTGCGGTAACTGACTTTAGTTCAGACTTTAAGCAGAGTCCTGATGAGCTGATGAAAAGAATTCCTTGTAGCCGGCGCCGCGGCTCACTAGGCTAATCCTCCGCCTAGCGGCTCCGGCACACCGGGTTCTAGTCCCGGTTGGGGTGCCGGACTCTGTCCCGGTTGCCCCTCTTCCAGGCCAGCTCTCTGCTGTGGCCAGGGAGTGCAGTGGAGGATGGCCCAGGTGCTTGGGCCCTGCACCCCACGGGAGACCAGGAAAAGCACCTGGCTCCTGGCTCCTGCCATCAGATCAGCGCGGTGCGCCGGCCGCAGCGCGCCGGCCGCGGCGGTCATTGGAGGGTGAACCAACGGCAAAGGAAGACCTTTCTCTCTGTCTCTCTCTCTCACTGTCCACTCTGCCTGTCAAAAAAATTAAAAAAAAAAATTTAAAAAAAAAAGAGTTCCTTGTAACCTATGTAAAGAATTGTCCATGACATATACACATAGACTGACACATAGGCAGAGGTGAGGTTCTGAAGGAGGATCAAAGCAATATGTGAGTCACATGACATTCTGCAATTGTAATGCATAAATGATGGTGATGGTTATTTGAGTTATACAGGGTTAGAAATTGAAGAAGTCAGGGGAAAACCATGGACTGTTTCAATAGTTCTTTTAGAAAGCCTCTTGGAATGTAAAATTGAAGCAGAGACCTGAATATCATAAAGGTGACAACCATTCAAATATTTGGGGTAAGGGTATTTCAGGCATGTTAGCCCGCAAAGATCATAGTGGCTACACTATTATGAGAAAGAGTAAAGTGGTAGCAGATGAGGTCAGAGAGTTAGACAGAGGCCAGTTCTAGCAAGGCTTTGTAGGCCATCATACAAGTTTTCAATTTTACTCTTAGCTTGATGGAAAGGTATCAGAAGTCTGTGCAAAGAGGATTAATATGATCTGGCTTACATTTTAGGTAGACCACTGTAGTGGTGTAAAGAACAAATATGAAGGCACTTTCTTGGAAAGTTGAAAGCTGGATATTTTACATTTGCCAATTGAAACTCACTCTCCATCGTTCTCCACCCAGATTTGTGTCTTAGAAATCTGATCCATATAAAATGCAATAAATGGGCTTCCTTGATATATGTTCATTGTTTAGGTTTGGATGATGAGCAAAAAATGACAAAACAAAAATCCAAGGAATAAGCTAAGCCTAAAATAGGAATATCCATTTGCTCTGCTTTCTACTACCTCCCTCCCAACTCCTGCTAGGACAAGTTTTAACAGTAGCGTATTGCTTTAAGGTCACAGCTACTTTAGGGAGCTCTCTTCATACAACTTCCTCTCCTGGTCACTTTCTTACTAGCTCCAGGGTTATGCACCATCTCTTGTAGTTTTTTCCTAAACATCACTGCTACGGTTTGAATGTTCCCTCTAAAACTCACTTTTAAATTTAATTGACATTATAACAGTATTAAGAGGTTGGATATTTAATTTGTACCAGTATACAATGGTGAGTTTGTTCTCTATTTGTCCTTTTGTGATTTGATGCCTTTGTCCATGTTATGACATACCAAGAAGGTCTGTGCCAGTTACTGGTCCCTTGATCTTGGACTTCTCATCCTCAAGAACAGAGAGACATTAAATATTGTCTGTTATAAATTCTACCATCTTTGGTATTCTGTTTTGGCAGGACAAATTTGACTATACCTACACACACCTTTGTTGACTAGTCCAATTATTAAATCATCCTTAAATTCTTCAATTTAAACATATTTTTTGCATGCTGATTCTCTGGTGCATCTCATCTCTGAAGGGACAATGGTGGAAAGCACGTTAGTAGAATATCAAAAGAATTACAGGTAGTGGAAATTATACCCTTAGAGGAATGTAGCCACTGAAAAAACTCTGAAATAGTAAGAAGGGAGAGCCGGTCATACAAAACTTCTCTCTTCCACCTTCCAACCTCTTGCTAATGTCTCACATTGGCTGAACCCAACTTGAAGCTCAGGAGCATGAAAATCCAGGTAATCCCATTTATAAACGTTAGGCCCTGATGTTGTAAACAAAGATCAAAAATGTAGACAATGGCTCTTGGACAGGCAAATACAAATTAACCATCTCAGTAGGCTGTTGTAGTAGACTAAATATGAAATACTCATGATAAGTATGAATTGTGATTGTAACTAGAAAGAAAGAAATCTGATGGTGATAGAGTAACAAAGGAGGATACTTTCTTTTTGAATTTTTATTATTAATATAAACAGAACAGATTTTATGCAATTAATAAGCACAATTCTAAGAATATAATGATATTCTACCCTCCCTCTCTCCCTTTTCTTTCCTCCCTTTCTTTTAATTTTTGAGATAACATAATTTCAATTTATTTTATAATCACAAGCTTAATGCACAACTACGTATAGTGTTCAACAAGTAAAAGGTAAAAAGATCACTGTTCCACAGGAATATAGACAAAGGCTATAAACAACAACAAAATATGAATGTATAGGAGATCAGTTTCAAAAAAGATAATGAGAGAAAGTCTTTCTGGGGAGTGGGACATAGGACATATGCTAACATTTCAATGGTGAGAATAAGCAGGCTTTGCACAAATAATTAAAAAATAATATTTTAGGTAGAGGGAACAGTAGAAGAAAATAACTGGTGGTGGCAAAGGAATTGGGGCATTTAAAGAATGGTAAAGAAGAACTGAATATTGCTGGAACTTAAAAAAAGGCATGAGAATACAGTTGCTACTTATAAACATCTGTATTTTCCATAAAAATAAGGAAATCTGCCTTTGGACTTTGGAGGTTACATAGAATCATTTATGCCACAATCACAGGACTTCTTATATTTGAGAAGAGAAGACATTCCTCTAACTGGGTGGAGACTTAACATCACATAAAAGAATAGTGTACACAATGATAAATCTTACAACAAGCACAGGAAATACAAAATGTCTCATTTGCCGTCTGATGGGAAATAATATTGCTACATTTGTTGTGGATATTAAATTCTTCGAACATTACTAAGTATAAAACAAATATAAATTATTTCTATAATAAAAAGAAATAAATATATTTTGAATTATGGTACAAGTAAAAATTCTATTCCTTGCGGCTTATTTTGATACATTAAAATTTATAGTATTCCATCACAAAGTTACTTTGAATCTCTTCTCCCTTTTCTAAGGAGTTAACACAGTACTACAGAGATTCAGATATAAGAACTGTTTTCCCACTTGATAATTATTTGATCTGGCATTGAAAAAATTATGTATGCCTTAGTTTCTTCTCTGAAACGGAAAGAATACACTTGCATCTAACTGCATATTTTTCACAGAGAAAAATGATTTACACCTAATTCTAATACAATGTTCAGTTAATCTTGTGAATCTTGTGATCTTGTGAATACAGTTTCATATATGCATATATATAACGTAAGAGAAGTTTTCCATTCATATCACATGTTATCAATAAGGAAACAAATAGAATGGAATAGTTGATTATGTATATTTGTTATTCATTCTACAAAATTTTATTAAGTATCTACTATGCATCAGGCATTGCCTTAGGTCCTTAGGAGATAGTGGTAAACAAAACATAGGCCCAAGTTTCATGGATTTTAATTCTAAGAAGGAAGAAAGGGATGACAGAAAATGAACAATAAAGAGATTAGTATCTAGTAAAAGGACAAATAATAATGAATGCTATGAATGAAAATAAAACAGATTAAGGGGATCCAGAATGATTATTTTAAGGTAGTCAGGGATAGCTTTTCTGAAAAGATAACATTTGAGCAAATGATAACATTAAGTACAATTGGAATTAATTACTGAACTATCTCAGTCATATAGGTAAAAGTCCAAAGTTGTGTTAAAAATAGCAACAAAAACCAAATTGCTGTTAGAAATGCAATAGTAGGGGGCTGGCACTGTGGCGCAGTGGGTTAAAGCCCTGGCCTGAAGCACTGGCATCCCATATAGGCACTGGTTCAAGACCTGGCTGCTCCACTTCATATCCAGCTTTCTGCTATGGCCCAGGAAAGCAGTACAAGATGGCCCAAGTCCTTGGGCCCCTGCACCAGCATGGGAGACCTGGAAGAAGATCCTGGTTCCTGACTTAGGATCAGCACAACTCCGGCCGTTGCGGCCAATTGGGGAGTGAACCATTGGATGGAAGACTCTCTCTCTCTCTCTCTCTCTGCCTCTCTCTCTGTATAACTCTTTCAAATAAATAAATAAATAAATCTTTTTTTAAAAAAGAAATGCAATAGTAGCTTATTGCTACTACTTCAAAGGAGTTAAAGCAGTGATTTTCAGCTGCATACTTAAACCAACTGGAGTGTTTTAAAATTTACTAATATCCAAGTCCTACCACCCAGAAATTTCAATTCTGTTGGACTAGGAAGCAACCTAGGAATCAGGGTTTTTAAAAGCTCCTCAGATGATTATAATGTGCAGTCAACATTGAAAGCCATTAATTTCTAAAGGATTTTAGAAACTACATCTGAAATTGATACATTTAACTTTAATCAATTCTCCCCATTCCTATCTGCTTTCTGGTGATACTAATCATGAGTAAAGTGGACAATATCAAGATGGTAATTATCTTAAAAAATCAAAAATGCGTGGCAAACTTCCTATTTCAAAGATGTAAACCACAACATTGTGGCAAAACCTGATATAAAAAATTGTTCCTACAAGTAATATCTGCCTCACTGTGTTCTGAGCCCAACGATCAAGACACTCACCTCCTATTCCATTCTACTGTTATTGTTCTTCATCTTGAGTTTATCCCAAAGACAAGCTTAGTGTTCATTTAGATCTTTGAAAAGTTTTGCACAGTCTAAAAGTCCAAATAGTCAACATTCTCAGAGAGGCTTTTTTTTCCCCAAGAGAAATTAAATAGCTGCACTTCTTCACCCCAGATCAAAACTCCAGAGCACAGATGGGTAAAGCACCATTCAGAGAAGTCATCTGCCACAAATACAGCATGTGCAGCTTTCAAAATCTGTATTCACGTGCTTGAAGTAAAGTGACTTGAAGAGAGGCAGCACCTGGTTTAAGCTTGCATCATTAGCTCTAACTTTCTGAGTAATCATCTTAATCAGGCAAAGGAAAGAAAGTAAGTCTATTCTAATACTCCTGTGGGTAGGAGGAAAAGATGGATAACAGCTGTTTTTCTATAGTCTTCTTAAGCCAATATATTCATTGAAAGCTTTTTTGAGATTTTAGAAATACATCTAGGGTATACCACAAACTAAACAAATGAGGCAATCTGTTATTAACATCTATTCATCTAAATCCTTGCTGCCAAGTAAGTAACATAAAACTACATTTAGAGGTAGATCATGAATACATCTTAAGCAATGTGTTTAAGATAGCTCATATGATTATTTCAAATAAAAAGAAAAATCTATTTCTACAAATGTGCTTTGATATCAAAGTAAGTGAAGTTTAAAAGTATAAATTTCAAATCACTCCCAATAGTATATACACGCTCTTGAAAGTGTCAAATATAGGCTTTCTTTATTTTATTTTTATCTTTTATGCTTATTTATATAAAGAGAACAGATTTTATATATTTCATATTTTAGGCACATAATGATAATCCCATCTTCATTCTCTCCATCCTCCTTCCTTTCTTTTTCTTGTAATTTTCATGATAACTTACTTTCAATTTACACAGGATTAATGCTCCACTAAAGAAAAAATTTAACAAGTATAAAGTAGAAATACTACTGTTCGAGGCTGGCGCTGTGGCGTAACAGGTAAAGCCGTTGTCCACAGTGCCACCGGCATCCCATATGGGCTCCGGTGTGAGTCCTGGCTGCTCCATTTCTGATCCAGCTCTCTACTATGGCCTGGGAAAGCAGTAGTAGATGGCCCAAGTCCTGGAGCCCTTGTACCCATGTGGGAGACCCGGAAGAATCAGCTGGCTCCTGGCTTCAGATCACCGCAGCTCCAGCCACTGTGGCCATCTGGGGGAGTGAGTCATCAGATGGAAGACCTCTCTCTCGCTGCCTCTCCTCTCTCTGTGTAACTCTGACTTTCAAAATAAATTTAAAAATTCTAAAAAAAAGGATACTGCTGTTCTTTAGGTGTATAGACAAGAGCTATAGACAATAATCAAATTTCATATTAATTTCACTCATGTACTTTACATTTTTTGTATTCCATATATTACCTACCACAAATCAGAGAAAACATATTTGTCTTTTTGAGCCTGTCTTATTTCACTAAGCATAATGGTCTCCAGTTGCATCAATTTTGTTGCAAAAGACAGGATTTCATATTTTTAGAGTTCTCTGTACCCACATGTTTATAGCAGCTCAATTCATATTTACTAGAATATGGAATCAACCTAGATGTTCATAGACTGATGATCAGATAAAGGAAATGTGGTATATATACTCAATGTAATATTGCTCAACCATATTTTTTATTTTTAATATTTAATTTTTATTTACTTATTGGAAAGATAGAAACACAGAGACAGACACACAGAAATACAATACATCCACTACACTCCTCCCTAATACTTGTGACAGTCAGGTCTCAGCTAAGCCAAAATTGGGCTGGAAATCCAATCCAGGATTCCCACATGGGTGGCATGGACTCAAACACTTGAGGTATCAGGCAGGGCTACATCCCGGGGTACACACTTGCAAGAATCTGGAATCAGGAGTAGAGCTGACACTGAAACTGTGTCACTCTGATATGGGAACTCTGAAACTGATTCTGATTTTATCCACAACCAGTCTAGGGATACCTTTCTCATTTTGTTGTCATATGTGTAATTAAAGTGCGTTGTCAGAGAACTATTTCCTTCTCCCTGCTTTTAATGGCAATTTTATTTGTCTGGTATATCTTGTACAATGAAAAGCATGGATCTTTTACTTATTAATTTTGTTTCCCAAAAGTTGATATATAAGTTAATTCAGATGCCGTTAAAGGTATTTCTTTTGTAATGTATTTATTCAAATAGAAACAATGGCTGCAGCATTCGAAACACATGCATGTGTATGAACAAAGGTCCACACACAAACCTTCCTTAAACTTGAGTGAAACCAATAGGATTATACATCTTTGCCAGTATCATTACTAACTCTTTTAGTTATTCATCTAATATTTTAATATCTTTTGTAATTCATTACTATTTATAACTTCATATACATCAGAAAATCTTGTTGGTGTTACCTTCAAGCTATAACAACAATGTGTCCCTTTTTACCACCTCTATCTTGATCCAAGAGAATCAATCAACAGTAGATCAAACTGTATTTAAAAGTTATTTAATCTGCATTAATGACTAAAGGTTTTCTTTAAAAATGAATTGTTCGGTTCAATACTTTCCATGAATTCTAGTAATGTGGCTAAACATATGTGAATTACTAATAAATTAGTATCATGCTTTATGTAACTATATGAAAAACATTCAGCTTGTACTAACCAGTAAAATTTTTTAATGATGTAGAGGGCCAAAACTTAAAGTTTCTATATCACATTGGTCTTTTTTGAATACAATTTTTTCTATGGATAAGCTTAAGTAAATAATTACTAAATATATACTTATATTATTGAAATATTTAGTTACAAAATAAGGAACTGTGTTTCATAAATAAATAATAAAAACACTTCGCTGTGAACTGTTAAAAATGTTCGCAGTACTGAGCTAGGCTAAGGATAAATAGTAAAAAAAATGTAGCAAGTGCACTCAGGGCAGAATTAGAGAGAAAATCGCAGTGGAAATTCTACAGAGGGAAGCGGGATACCGTGGACCTGTGTGGAAGGTGTGGATACACAGCACGAACATGGACACAACACACTAAGCAGCCAAGAGCTGGAGTGGGCAGCAGCTCAGAGATGGAGATGACCAAACTGCAGCAGCCCACGGTGATAAAACCTGAGGGAGAGCATGGTGTGAATCCAGCCTGGAGCCCTAGTGGTTATCAGGTACCCATAAACCAAGTGGAAGTAAAGGAGGCTCATTCCTCTCACCCCTCCTCCCCACAACAGCACAAGGCACCCAGCTGAGAGAGAACAGGTGCCATTGTAGATTGGGCAGCAGCTGCAGAAGCCCTTGTACACATGCACAGCAACTAGCTGAGACGGGATGTCATCTCAGCAATACTGACAGCAGTGGTGGGGAGAGAACAAGATTCGGCCAGTGGCTCTTGTCTACACATGTGATCCAGAGATTCTAGTGGAGTGAAAAATCTGTGGTCTCCAGTGACTTTCAGCTTGGCAGGGAGGATAAACAGAGTGCTGGGCACCCATGTAGGACTGTGAGATGTCCCCAGCCTCCCAAAATACCACAGGCTCTGAGGATCAAGCACATATGTACAGTTGACTCAGAGAACATCTGCCTCTCTGTGGACTGGACAGGCTGGCAGGGCAGAGCAGAACCTGTGTACCCTGATATCTATCAACCGAAGACTGGATAAAGAAATTGTTATATGTATACACTATGGAGCACTACTCAGCTGTAAAATAGAATGAAATCCTTTTATTTGCAACAAAATGGATGCAGCTAGAAACCATTATACTTAGGTGAAATAGGCCAGTTCCAAAAAGACAGATATTATATGTTTACCCTGATCAGGGGTAACCAGTAGAGTACTGGAAATGTAATGTTTGGAGAACAATGGACATTTTGAAAATCAATGTTTACAGACCTTGTCTCTTCTACTGAGAAACAGTGTTTTTTTTTTCCCTTCATATTATTTGTTGAACTCCTTTACTTAATGTAGGATTAACCGTATAATAATTAAGTAAAATGAAAGTAGATCTCTGTAAAATCAAGAGTAGAAATTGGAGACAGAGGGTGAAGAAGGATTGGAGCATGAGTGAAAGGGAGGGAAGTATCATTATGTTCCTAAAGTTGTATATATATGTAATACATGAAACTTGCATAACTTATATATATTTTTTCAAAAAAGTTCACAAATCAAAGTTCCAAAGTGTTATATATGCTTATCTTTCAAATCAAAAATGTATTATAAACAAAGCTACAATCATATTAACAGTAGCAATGGTGAAAAGATGCACATTCTTATCTATTCCTTTTTTAGCTTCATACATTTTTAGATAATTTAATGGACTCATTTTAGGTTTATAATTTTTCTTTCATATTTTCTCAAATATTTGTGATTTTAATGCCTGACAAACCTACATAGCTAACTTTATTTTTATTATGTGAAGAACTAGAGCATTTACATGTTTAAAATTCCAAAAGTGAAAATATGAGTATAGTGATAATTTTCTGCTTCATTCTTCCTCAAATACTGTTCAGTTTGTGACATTCTATGAATACTTTAATTTGTATAAAAACAAGTTCATGTCTTTATATCTTGATCTCATCACTTATTGCTTTTAGACAAATAGTAATGTGCTCAGGCTTCAAAGATTTTTTTTGAAGACTTGAATTAAATGATCATTTGAGTTTTCCATGGCATTGAAACCCCTTATGCACTAATTACACTGTTCTGCACATGGTTTTTCCCACTTGTATATCTTGAAGATCTTCCCAGATCCATACATACATTACTCCATTCTGTTTTATATATGCACAATGTTTCATTGAATGGATGTATCATAAGTTATTTGATCAATCTTCTCTTGATGGCTGTAATGAATAATCTTTTACGCTAGACATTTTATACATGTGTAACTATATCTCTAGAATAAATTCCTTGAAGGGAAATTGCTAAGGTAGAAGGTTAAGTAGAACTGTAACTTGCCAAATTGGTTTCCATAGACATTGTTTCAACTTTAGTATATGTGCTGCGGAAGCAAGCACAACATTGTTTCAATTAATACTCTCGTAGTAATTTATGAGAGTCTGTTCCTCTCCCTGAGGTCAACATATACTTGTCAGTCTTATAATTAATGCCTTCAGTTGTTCATCTAAAATTTTGGAATGGTATTTGACAACTCCTTCACATGTATCTATCATATCAAATTGGTTGGCTCTACATTTAAACACTGTGGATGATCTGACTACTTGCATTTCCACCCTGGCCCAAGCCACCATCAACTTTCATTTGGTTAATACCAATTTGACTCATAACTGGGCCTCCCTATATAAACCTCAAGCCCCTACATTCCCTTGTTCTTATAATGTCTGAAATGCTCTAAAAACTCTCTACTTACATACATCCTTGTGATAAATTCTTCAGTTGCTTTCAGTATTATCCAGAAAAGTAGTCAATATCTTTAAAATAGTCCTCTGAATGATATGGATATTTATAAAGAACAAGCATAACAATTGTCTTTTTTCTGGGGCCCCTGACCTTTTATCTCAGTTTATTTTTAGCACCTACTCATTTATCTTATTACTCTGTATAGATCCTCCTTCTGCTCATGAAAACACATGGCTTTAAAATTGACATCCCAGTTTTGTTTAGAAGATTCTTCAATTATAAGTCTCAAAATTTACTAGTTTGAATTCTAAGGAAAGAATAGTATTGGCTTGCCTACGTTGGGTGAGTAGGGGTTGGAGGTGAGCTAGTGAAAATAGTGTCTTCATCTGGAACTATGGATGACACTACCAATGGACTAGACATGGTTAGGCAGGCATTCCACACTTATCTATCGCAGCCTGGAATGTAGCAAATCATAAACCTTTCCATAATATAACATGTTATCAATTAAAAATCTCTCATGTCTTTATACAACTGTCTAAGAAAATCTTTTTCATTTTAAAATACCCTTATCTCAAAAGAGTAAATGTCATAGAATAAATAAAGCTTTGAAACCATTAGGGGGCTGGCACCATGGATCACTTGACTAATCCTCCGCCTGCGGCACCAGCACCCCAGGTTCTACTCCCAGTTGGGGTGCCCGGTACTAGTCCCAGTTGCTTCTCTTCCACGCCAGCTCTCCGCTGTGGCCCAGGAATGCAGTGGAGGATGGCCCAAGTGCTTGGGCTCTGCACCCGCATGGGAGACCAAGAGAAGCACCTGGCTCCTGGCTTCAGATCAGCGCAGTGCCTGCTGTAGCGGGCATTTGAAGAGTGAACCAATGGAAGGAAGACCTTTCTCTCTGTCTCTCTTTCACTGTCTATAACTCTACCTGTCAAATAAAAAAAAAATAAAGAAAAATAAAAAAAGAAACCATTAGGAAAAGGAGTAATAAATAGCCTTGAGGCAGAGAAAGTTCATTTTTTAAAAATTTTTAAAGACTTTATTTATTTATTTGAGAAGTTGAATTATAGAAAGTGAGAGGGACAGAGAGGAAGGTCTTCCTTCCATTGGTTCACTCCCCAAATGGCCACAACGGCCAGCGCTGTGCAGATCCGAAGACAGGAGCCAGGAGATTCCTCTGGTCTCCCACACAGGTTCCGGGGCCCAAGGACATGAGCCATCTTCCACTGCTTTCCCAGGCCATAACAGAGAGCTGGATAGGAAGAGGAGCAGCAGGGACTAGAACCAGCGCCCATATGGGATGCCAGCACTGCAGGTGGTGGATTAACCTACTGCATAACAGTACCAGCCCCAGTTCATTCTTTTTTATAATTTCCACTGACCATACAAATTGATAACCACTAAAATGACTAAATATGCTGTGTGTCTGATTCTCACAAAAATGTGTGGAGAACTCACTTGTTTTTACACTGTGGTCTTGGAGTAATGCTGCCTAAAGGTAGAGAGGAAGAAGGCGATGATATTTTCAAGTCATTTATGATTCTACTCCCTTAGGTGTAATTTAAAAGATGTATTATAAAATATTTAAGATCTACAAAAAGTATAAAGAATGATTGAATGAATCCCTACATACTAGCGTAGAAAATAAAATACCACAATAACAGCTGAAAGCCTCTGTATTCCACACAATCACTTCCCTCTCCTATTTCCCATACTTGGCCTCCACCTAACACCAGGGGTAATCACTATTCTGAACTTGTATTTATTATACATTCTTTGGGGGGAAAAGACAATGATTTATCAATATGAATTTGTTTTCTCCTGTTTCAGTCGACTTGATCAGAATGCATTTATCTTCCTTCTTTTTAATTAAAAATGGCTTTTCAAATTAACTTTCATCCCTTACCGTTAAAAAAATAACATAGAGAAATGCATTTCAATTTTTAAAAATAATTTCATCTATTGGTTATTATTTCTTTTTGGCCCCAACTTAAATGAAAGTAGGAGACTCAAGTAGTTTATTGGACTGACTGAGATTTATCTTTTCCGCTTATTGGGTGAGATGTGATAACTCAGCAGAGGCAATACTAGGAGTTAGTAATTGAAATTTTTTCCTGTCCTGGGGGATGAATGCAATTTCCTATTCCAAACCTCCACACAAAATATCATTTTTTTCCAGTATATAAGCATTTGGTGTTCATTTGTATGTGCTCTTTTGGTAAAAACTGAATTTTGGGCCCTACTTTGTTTTTTAGGGATAGAATAATTATTCAAAGTTAAATTATTTTTCATAACTATATTGTAGCTTTTAATCTTTGATAATTAGTTTCACAAATGGTTTATTTTATATAACTTTTTGAAATAATTCTTATTTTATTATTTTTATTATTTTATTATTTTTTAATTCCCAAATGATCAATTTACTAAATTATTTAATTCATATTATCATTATTTTTTTGGATTGTGAAAAGAAACCAAATTTCTGCTTTTATATAATAATCAACCAATATAGAAAGAAGAATAAATATGTGCTTTACAGAAATGAAGTTTTTTTAAAAAATTATGTAGTGTGAAAGGCTTTAGCATATATTCTAAACATTTAAATTTGGATTTCCACATAAATAGGATCTCATATACTTTTACAAGTATCAGTTTCCAAGAAGTAATATCCAAATCTGTTGCATTTTGAAATGTTTCTTTTTAACGGAGAATTTCTGATTCTTTCCAAGGTAATTTAATAAGCATTCTCCCTCTAAGGTTGTCAAAGTATGTTTTCTGTCCAGCATGTGAGGAGTTTGCACTTCATTACTGTGTCCTAAACAGCCAGTAAAAAGCAGAGCAAATTGGAGAATCAACCGTTCTTCATAGACCCATTAGAGAAGTCAAGTCACAGCATAAAAACTGCTTATCTCCTCCCCCCAAAAAAACTGTAGAGATAGATCCACAGAATCACAACCATAAAGGAAACTCACTAGCAAAAACTTCCACAGGAATCAGTGGTAGGGTAGGAAAAGCTGAACTAGAATGGATGGATTGCTGGAGACAATATGGATGAATCTGAGATTTATAAATACTGGGATGGCCCAATACTAGGGCTTCCCACACACTTTTATGCGTTTTACCTCTGGAAGTTGAACCAGGTCCTTGAACTGCAAATCAGAAGAAAACGTCTTCTTGAACTTCCAGCATGGGAAGGGAGAAAAGAACTATTTAAATACAGCAGCACATTCTGCATTTCTAGACACCTTCCTTCTAGAGGAAATATTTTATCAAATTCTAACTTCTTTTTTTAAAAAATTGTATTTATTTATTTGAAATTCAGAGTTACAGAGAGAAAGGAAGATGAGAGAGAGACAGAGAGAGAGATCTTCCATCCACTGTTTCACTCCTCAAATGGCTGCAACAGCCTGGCTGGGCCAGTCTGAAGCCAGAAGCCAGGAGCGTCTTCCAGGTCTCCCATGTGGCTACAGGGGCCCAAGAACTTGGGCCATCTTCTACTGCTTTCTCAAGCACATTAGCAGGGAGCTGGATCAGAACTGGAGCAGCCAGTTCTTGAACAGGTGCCCACATGGGATGCCAGAGTCACAGGCAGCGGCTTTAGTTGCTATGCCACAAAGCAGGCCCCCAGATTCTAACTTCTAGTGGAGTTTTATCAGAACCTAAGCTAACTAATGGATAGGAAATACTCAAATCTAGCCAGCTCTGGTCTTACACATGGCAAATGAGAAATCTACATCCCCAGTTACTTCCAGTTATCCTAGCCCACTTAAGGAGGGTTGAAAATACTAAGCACTGGTGAAGTTCACAGTTCAGGAGCACAGGCTCACCAAAAGATTGCGAACCACTTGTAGTGCTATGGAGTGCTTCCCCCACGCCTCTAGACTTATCACATTACTTTTAAAGGTCTTTTACCACAGTTTCTTTAATAAGTACTTCATTTCCATCTTGCAATGAAAAATATATAAGAAGTATTCAAAGTCAAAACTACAGTTTGAACAAAATGAACAAGTATCATAACCAGAGTCAGATATTGCATCAATGTAAAAATAATCAGGCCAGGAATTTAAAACAAATTATGATAAATATGCAAAGAGTTTTAATGGAAAAAGTAGGCAGCATGCAAAAGCATATGACTAATGTGAAAATAGAGATCCAGAAAGACAAAAAAGAAATGTTTTCTCTTATTTGTGGAAGTCAATATATACAGAGTTTAAAAATTGTGTGGACGTCATATCATTTGGTATATAGTTAAAAATATTGCTTCACTCAATTATACCATATACATGCCAATATACCCTTCTTTCTCCATTTTCTGATCATTATCATGAATCCTCACTTAGTGATATTAATATATATATATAATTTTCAAGAAAAATAACATGCCTGTGTATATATAATGTGTACACCTGAAAGGAAAGTAGCAAAATGTTAAATATTGTTAAATTTTAAAGCTAAAGCTAATAAACATAAAAAAAGAAAATAGAGATGGAAATTCTAGGAAACAATGAGAAAGATAAAACACATTGACAGACTCATTAGTAAACTGGATGTGGTTGAGGAAAGTATCTCTGTGTGTAAGTATATGATAAGAGATACTTCTAAAATAGAAAAATAGGGAAAAAACAGAAAAAGCATCTCAGAACTATAAAACAATGAAAAAGATGTAATGTATTATAACATCTAATAAGACCAGAAGGAGAAGAAAGAAGAGAATACAAGATACATTTGAAGCAGTAGTAACTGTGAATTTCTACAAATTAATGCATGGTACAAAAGAACAGACTCAGAAAGCAGTTAACACCAAGAAGGATAAATGACAAAAAAAATGACACTTCAACATATCATATTTAAGCTGAGAACATCAAAGATAAAGACAAAATAATGGGATAAAAACAACAACAAGAAAAAGACATGAGCTATAGAACAATGATAGCAATTAAGTCAAACTGCTCTTCAGAACTCCTGCAAACAAGATACTACAGCAAAATATTTAGTGCTCAGAAGAAATATCAACAACCAATAATTCTTCAACTGTCAAAATTATCTTTTGAAAATGAAGGCGAAATTAAAATTTTCTCAAACAAGAATTGAGGGAATTTATTGCCAGTAAACCTCCCTTGCAAGAAAGATTAAAATAAATTATTCATAGAGAAGGAAAATTATATAGGTCAGAACCTTAGAAAGATAGGAAAACATGAGAGAATGAATAACTGAAGGTAAAATAAAAACTTTTACTTTTTTATTCTTAATTGATCCAGCAGATACCAATTGTTTAAAAACAATAATAGTGATAGTGTATTTGATTATATAACATACATATTCTTTGTCAAAATTATTTATTGATTTATTTTATACAAAAGGCAGACAATCAAAGAGAATTATTATCTACTGGTTTATGTTTCAAAGACCCACAAGAAGGAGGCTGGGCCAGGCCAAATCCAGAGGTGGGAACTCAATCTGGGCCTACCATTTGGCAGGGAGCTAACTACTTGAGCCATCACCTGCTGCCTCCCAGAGTACAAATTAGCAGAAAGCTAGAATTGGGATCAGAGATAAACTCAAATCCAGACACTGATATGGGATGTGGGTGTTTCAAGTGATGTGTTACTACTATAACATTATTACATAAGTGAATTATATATTATATATAATAAATATATGCACGCATTATATATGTGCATATTATATATGCATACTTTATATACACACCTATAAATGCATATATACATGCTTTCTGTATGTGTGTGCATGTGTGTGTGTGGAAAATGAATGACTGGATACAGAAAATGTGGTATATATACACAATGGAATACTACTCAGCTTATACCAATGAAAATGCTTTCTTTTGCAACAAAATGGATACAACTGGAGACCATGATGCTTAGTGAAATAAGCTGGTCTCAAAAAGACAAATGTTGTATGCTTTCTCTGATATGTGGTAGTTAATAAAGAATGCAAAAAAAAAAAAAAAAGAATGAAACTGACGTCTTCTGATTTATTGTTTTTAACCCTTGTCTATACACCTGTGGTCTTTTTACTTCTTACTTGTCGTATATTATGGTTAGTGGTGGATTAAGCCTGAGATGCTAAAGTAAATTGAAATGACATTATGGCAAAAATTAAAGGAAAATAAAAGGAAGGAAGGAAGAAAGGAGCAATGAGAGAGGGAAGTATGATTATCTTCTTAGAATTGTATACATGAAATACATGAAATCTGTTTTCTTTATATTAAAAAAATTTAAAAGAAAAAAATGAATGACAGAAATGATACAAGGCATGGGAGGAAAGAATTGGGATTTTTTTACTGTAATATACTCACACTAGCGGCTGGCATTGGCATTGTGGAATAGTGGGTAAAGCCACAACCTGAGATATCTGCATCTCATACAGGTATCCATTAGACTTCTGGCTGCTCTATTTTTGATCCAGCTCCCTACTAATGCACCTAGGAAAGCAGTGAGGGATGGCCTAAGTGTTTGGGGCCCCCTGCACCCACATGGGTGACGTGGAAGAAATTCCTGGCTCTCAGCTTCAGACTGTCCAAGCCCCAGCCATTGCAGCCATTTGGGGAGTGAACCACTGTGCGCTCGCTCTCTCTCTCTCACTCTCTCTCTCTCTGTCTCTCTCTTTCTGTCTCTCCCTATCTTGCTGTAACTCTGTCTTTGAAATAAATAAATGGATCTTTAAAAAACGTACTATGTGAAGCAATATAGTCTTATTTAATGGTGAACTAGGATTAGCTGTAAATGTGCACGTATTTTGCAATATCTGAGTCAACCACGGAACAAGTAAAAATAAGTATCATTGGTAGCAAAAAAGGAGAGACAATGGAGTCATAAAATGCTCAAAGCCATAAAAAGTGGAAACATTATGAAAGACAAAAATAAGAACAAGGACAACAAGTAAAATATAACAATAAATGCAGATATTAATATAATTGTATCAATAATCATCTTAGATATATCAATTGTTTAAATACACCAATTTAAAAGCATAGACTCTCAGACAGAAAAACAAGACACAACTATGTTTTGACTACAAGAACCCCACTTTAAAAACAAAGATGCATATAGACTACAAATCTAGGGATGGAGAAAAAAATGTACCATGGTCACATTAACCAAAAGACAATGAGAGTTGCTATACTAACCTCAGATGGAGCAGACTTAAGACCAAGGAAAATTATCAGGGATAAAGAGGGGCAATATATAGTGACAAAGAAGCCAATACTCCAAGACATACAAATAATTTATGTATGTGTGCCTAACAACAGATTGTTTAAATATGTGTGACAAAACTGACAGAAATATAAGGAGAAATATATGAATATATTATTCAAGTAAGAGTCTTTTTTATTTTATTTTTGACAGGCAGAGTGGACAGTGAGAGAGAGAGACAGAGAGAAAGTTCTTCCCTTACCGTTGGTTCACCCTCCAATGGCCGCTGCGGCCGGTGAGCTGCGGCCAGCACACCGCGCTGATCCGAAGGCAGGAGCCAGGTGCTTCTCCTGGTCTCCCATGCGGGTGCAGGGCCCAAGCACTTGGGCCATCCTCCACTGCACTCCCGGGCCACAGCAGAGAGCTGGCCTAGAAGAGGGGCAACCGGGACAGAATCCAGCACCCCGACCGGAGCTAGAACCCAGGGTGCAGGCGCCGCAGGTGGAGGATTAGCCTATTGAGCTGCGGCGCCAGCCTCAAGTAAGAGTCTTAAAAATATTTCTATTAAAATGCCCATGTCTAACAGTCAAAATATTAGTAATGACATAGTGAATTCAATAGTACCATCAATCAACAGCATAAAATCAACATCCAAAAGTATGCAGATGGCATGCTCTTCTCAAGCTCACATGGAACATTCACCAATATAGATTACACTTTGAACCACAGAACGCACATTAACAAATTTCTAAAAATAGAAATTGCATAATATCTTCATTTAGATAACAAGGGAAATATACTGGGAATCAATTATAGCAAGATAGCTGGAAAACAACACAATTCTAAATAACAAGCTGAAAAAGAGCTATCAAGGGAATTTTAAAACACTAAGTGAAAATGAAAACACAACCTTTCACAATGTCTGGGATGCTGTAAAAACACTGCATAGAAAGCAATATATAAAATTGAATGCATACATCGGAAAAGAGGAGAGACCTGATATCAGCTATCTAAGCTTACACCTGAGAAAACAAAAAGAAGAGCAAATTAAATTCAGAGTAATCAGAAGAATTAATAAAAATGACACTAGAAATTTTTGAAAAACAGTAAAGCATTAGAGGAAATTAAAAAAAAAAAGTTGACTGATTTAAAACATCAATCAAATTCATAAACCTCCAGATAGGCTAACTACAAAAAAGAGAGAAAAAAAGAGGCACCATCACTACAAATTCCATGACATTGAAAGAATTAAGTAATACTGTAAAAAACTCTCTGTCCACAAATTTCATAAGCTGTATGAAATAGACCAGTTCTTTGAAAAACAAAATGTGCCAATACAGAAGAAGAAATAATATAAGCCTTTATCTATTAGATATAAACCTTTATCTATTAAACTAATTGAATCAATAATTATTAACCTTCCAGCCCCAGATTAGTTCACTTGTGAATTCTATTAAGCATTTAAGAAGGAAATTCTACCAATACAAATTATCTACAATCTCTTCCAGAGTACAGAATACAGAAGCCAAGGAATACTTTTTAACTCATTCTATATGGTCACCATCAGCTTAATACTAAGAGCAGAAAAAAATCACTACAACAAAAAAAATTACAAACCAGTATCTCTCATGAACATACAAGCACAAGTCTTCAACAAAATATAAGCAAATCAAATCTGACAGTGTCTGAAAAGAATTATACACCACAACCAAGTGGGATTCGTCCCAAATACACAAGCTTGTTTCAAAATTTGAGAATCAGTCCATGTAATCTATCACATTGATAGGTTTAAAAAAAAGAAAATAACATGAAAAAAATTTTAATAATTTATTTTACTTTATAATAAACAGAATAAGCATTTGACAAAAGCTAGCATCCTTTCTTTCTTTTTTTTTTTTTTTAGAGATTTTGTTTATTTGACAGGTAGAGTTACAGACAGTGAGAGAGAGAGACAGAGAGAAAGGTCCTCCCTCCATTGGTTCACTCCCCAGATGGCCGCAACGGCCAGCGCTGCACTGATCTGAAGCCAGGAGCCAGGTGCTTCTTCCAAGTCTCCCACGTGCGTGCAGGGGCCCAAGGACTTGGGCCATCCTCCACTGCTTTCCCAGGCCACAGCAGAGAGCTGGACCAGAAGAGGAACAACCAGGACTAGAACCAGCGCCCACTTGGCATGCCAGCACCGCAGGTGGAGGATTAACCTAGTGCGCCACGGCACCAGCCCCCTAGCATCCTTTCATAACAAAAATTCTCTAAAGACTAGGAGCAAAGGAGAACTTTCTCAACTTAAAATAGAACACTCACAGGAAACCTACACCTAAAATACTATATTTGATGGTGAGAAAAGTGATGTTTATTTGCTATGATCAAACTCAAGAATGTCCTCCTCTTTTTTTTTTCCTGATGAAGCCCTTCTATTTTGAAAAATCTGCATTTAAAGGCTAAATTTATTTTTTTAGAAAACTTTTATTTAATAAATATAAATTTCAAAAGTACAACTTTTGGATTATAGCAGCTTTTTCCCCCCATAACCACCCTCCCACCCGCAAACCATCCCATATTCAATAAGATTCATTTCTAATTATCTTCATATACAGAAGATCAATTTAGTATATACTAAGTAAAGATTACCACAGATTGCACCCACACAGACACACAAAGTATAAAGTACTGTTTGAATACTGGTTTTACCGTTAATTTGCATAGTACAACACATTAAGGACAGAGATCCTACATGAGGAGTAAGTGCACAGTGACTCCTGTTGTTGATTTAATAATTGGCACTCTTGTTTATGGCATCCGTAATCACCTGAGGCTCTTGTCATGAGCTGCCAAGGCTACGGAAGCCTCTTGACTTCACCAGCTCTGATCTTATTTTTAAAAGCAGAAGTTCTCTCCTCCCTTCAGAGAAAGGTACCTCCTTCTTTGATGGCCCATTCTTTCTGCTGGGATCTCACTCACAGAGATCTTTCATTTAGGTTTTTTTTTTTTTTTTTTTTTTTTTTTTTTTTTTGCCACAGTGTCTTGGCTTTCCATGCCTGAGAAACTCTCATGGGCTTTTTAGCCAATATTGCTTTTCAACATCATCTTGGAAGCCCTAACTAATGCAAAAAGACAATAACATAAATAAAATGTAGACAGATTGGGAAGGTAGAAGTAAAACTATCTGTTTTACAGATGACATGACCTTCTATGTAGGAAATCCAAAGGAATGACCAAAATATCCTAACAGTATTTTATACTTTATGTTCTGTGTGGGTGCAAACTGATGAAATCTTTACTTAATATATACTGAATTGATCTTCTGTATATAAAGAGAATTGAAAATGAATCTTGATGTGAATGGAATGGGAGAGGGAGTGCAGTTGGGATGGTTGCAGGTCGGAGGGAAGTTATGGGGTGGAAAAGCCATTGTAATCCATAAGCTATACTTTGGAAATTCATATTTACTAAATAAAAGTTTAAAAAAATGTAAAAAAATCCTAGAAATAGTAATTTTAATAAGATTGCATATATTAGAGTAATATTTGTAAGTTATTATCTTATATACTAGCTATGAACAAATGTAATTTTATTTTGCTTTAACATTTTTATTTATAAATTTTATAAATTTTCTTTTTTTTGACAAAGAGATAAAGAAGGAGAGACAGAGAGACAAATCTGCCATCCATGGCATCACTCCTAAAATGCTTGCAACAGCCAAGTCTGAGCCAGACAGAAGCCAGGAACCAGGAACTCCATCTGGATGTCTCACATGGGTGGCAGGGACTCAAATAATTGAGCATCATCTGCTGTCTCCCAGGGTATTCATGGGCACAAAACTGTATTCAAAGTAGAGTAGATGGGACTAGAACCAGGTTCTCCAATATGGGATGTGGAAGTCTCAAGTGGTTACTTAACTTCTGCATCAAACACCTGCCCCAACAAATGGAATTTTAAGGTCAAATACATTACCATTTATATTAGCACCCACAAAAATGAAATACACAAATATAAATTTAACAACACATATACAAAAGTTATATGCTTATCATCTAGTAAGGATACGATCTGCTTTCTAAGTCTTGAACATTCTAAAGATTCGAAATGGAAACCTAGCAGGTGGCAGACATTTGAATGCTAAGTTTCTATTATATGATTCAAAGGTAAGTTTTATGTCCCTTTCTAAAGTTCAGGCAACAGTACAATCTACCATTCAACAGTAAAATCTACTATCGCCATTTAGGTAACTGCTATGTGAAAAATCTGCCTTTCTTTTTGTTAGCAAAATAAAAGTTACAAGATACAATGAAATCAGACTTCAGTTGGATTAAAAGTGAAATCAGATTTAAAAAAAAAAAAGCCGAATTCAGAATTAGTTTAATCTTACTTCAGCCAAAATAACTGTGTGAGAGAGATATAACAAAAAATTAAGGGATGTATGCATAAAAATCAATTGGAAAGATAGTTGATTTCAGACAGAAATACTTTCTATGATTCCAGGAACTCGAATAATTCCTCTAAGATCTCAGGCTTGGAGAAAGAGAATGTGTAGATCCAAAAGGCTAACATTTATGTGGATCAGCGTGGGATTAAGTCCTTAATCAGGCTGCTTAGATCACTATTATAACCACACTCGGTTATTACCTCAAAGTATATTGGTGAAAGTTCAATTGCAGAAAATGAAATAAATTGTTCTTACTTTAAACAGAGACAAATTTATTTCAAAGTATAATTTACAGACTCTCTGGGAGCATTGAAGAAACAGGGTCTAGATTAAACTTTCAGTAACAATTTCAAACCATATTGTAGAACTGAACCACCAAGGGGAATACTGCCCCTTCATGATTAAGAAGCCACCTGTTAAGTTTTTACTGCCACTGGTGTGGACCTGTTCCCAATACAAGTTAAGTAAATTATATTTTTGTAAAAAGGAAAATAAAACATTTATATTCTTTGAAAATGGTTCAAAGGGCAGACAGACCATGAAGAAGCATTTATTAAATAAAACCTAGTAAAACAAAGAACAAAAGTCTGTATCATTAGAATCAAAACTCCTCCCCAACCTCCTCCCTCCCAACTCAGTGCCAACAATATCCTGTTCTACTGGTTGGTATATTGTGGCATAGTTGGTTAAGCCACTGCCTGCGATGCAAGCATCCTGTATGGGCACCAATTTGAGTCCAGGCTGCTCATCTTCTGATCCAGTTCTCTATTAGTGCCTGGGCAAAACAGCTCCTGCAGCTCACGCAGGAGATTTGGATGAAGGTCGTGCCTCCTAGCTTTGGCCTGGCTGCGCCCTGACCATTACAGTCATTTGGGAGGTGAACCAGCTGAGGGAAGATTCTCTCTCTCTCTCTCTCTCCCCTCCCCGCCCCCGACCCTCCCTCCTTCCCTCTCTCTCTCCTTGTCTCTCTCTAACTCTGCCTTTCAAACAAACAAATACA